>NC_137896.1:17024203-17532352 GCF_963455335.1 Martes martes | reverse complement strand
AGTCGTTTCTTTTTGAAGCCTTGCATTTTCTCAGGCAGGCAGTTTAAGGGGATCTAGGGTCATCTCAGGGCTGCAGCCCTGAAGGTGTTAGTGTTTGCTTAAGTCTTTATAGGCCCAGCTAGGGGCCTTGCCGAGAAGAGGGCTCAGCTGGAGCTGGGTCGAGGAGAGAGTCTGTCACTGCTGGGCAGCGGTAAAGAGAGAAGGTAGTTATTATTCATCTGTAAGTAAGTAAGAAGAGGAACCACGTGCGGGAACACTGAGTGGGGACACTGCATGGGACAGGGTGTGGGGATGCTGTGTGAGTCACTGCATGTCGCTGTGGGGGACACTGCATGGAGACACAGTGTGGACCTCTGCCTGAGGGTGCTGTGGCAAACAGCACCTTGAGATGTAGCAGCCCAAGAAGCTGGGGCTGACTCGTGCTTTTGTGACCTTGGGGAAAATGTTCAAGCAAAAACATGAAAGGGACCAACGTTACAGTACAGCTTCTGATGTCCTGCCGACATCCTGGCTGAGTGGGCTCTCTGATCCGGGTGTGGCTGACTCCAGGGCTAGTGAGCGATCATCGCCGCCGCAGTCCTGCGGGTTGTACTTCACGGTGGAAGGTGGAAAGTCCTGGGCAGTCCAGGGATACACTTCCTGATGGAGCAGAGGAGTGGGCAGGGGAGAGTTAAGGTGAAGGAGTTCTGGCCCAAGCTACGGCAATTGCTCTGAAGGCACATGCCGCTTCCTGCGAGCGGCTCTGACTCTTCGCTGTGCCCAGGCTACCAAGCACTGGGCCCCAGGAAAGCCTGCATTTGAGCTTTAGAAATAGACAGACGCACACATTGTCCGACCCAGAATCTCTCTGCCCCATGGTGAACTGTCAGCAATTTTTGGCCACTGCTTCTAGTCCTTCTTCGGAAAGCCTGATATCCTCTGGGAGGAGCATAATGAAGTCCTTTTATAGCTCTTTCCATGTCCCAGGCCCTGTTCCAAGAGAATTATATTTATTAACCCATTTACTACCCCCAGGATCCCAGAGCTGAGAGCGGTCGGTATCTTTGTCTTGAGAGTGTGGCAACAGAGGCACAGGGAGGCCAATTAACCTGGCCAGGGTCACACCTTCGTGACATGAAGTCAGCTCCTTATCCCTGCTTTAGGCCTTGCTGTGCATGACGGCTGTTGTTCTCCCACCATGAAGTCGAAGGGTCCCAGCCCTTCTGTGAGCCAAGTCCTGCCCCTCGAATCCCTGTAGAGCCAGAGAGTGGGCAGGTGGTGCCAATTAGCAGAGGGACTCTAACCTAGGAGGCGGGGCAGAGAGGATATGAGGTTGCGGCCACGGCTGCCCTCTTGGAGCCGGGAGGGTCAGGTTTGCCTGGGAAGGCAGCTGGAAGGGGAAGGGGAATAGAGCCCAGCGGGGGTGACCGTGAGAGGTGGGTCCTGACTGTATTCTTTCCCTGTGGCTGTTGTAACCAGTCTCCGTAAGCTTTGTGGCTTTAAACAACACGGATCCATGGTCTGAGAGTCGTGGAGATCAGAAGTCCAAAATGAGTTTCACGACGCTGAAATCGAGGTGTTGGCAGGGTTATACTCCCTCTGGAGTCTCTGGGGAGGGTGACCCTTTCAGCTTCTAGAGTTCCATGCCAGAGCTCCTGGCTCCTTCTTCTGTCTTCAAAGCCAGAAACTTAGCATGTTCAGCTCTCTCTCTGCTTCCCCCTGTGCCCGGCTTTCTTCTCTGACTCAGAGCCTCCCGTGAGCCTCTTCCTAAGGTCTGTTGTGATTACCCTGGGTCCACCCAGCTAACCCTGAATAACCTCGCTATCTCAAGATCTTATATTCAGTCCCAGCTGAGGAGGGCCTTTTGCCCTATCAGGTAACATCCATAGGTTCGCGGGTTTGGGACGCAGATGTATTTGGGGGGGGGGCCCTTATTCAGCCTCCCACACTGACCGTGTCCTTGGTGGGCACTGCCCGGCTGGCAGGGCGGTCACCCTGGGGAGGAGACGTTCTCATCCAGCGTCCCCTCCTTGTGCTGGGGCCATGCGGTGGAGCACACAGCAGGGATGACAGTGATGCAATTGACTACAAACTCTGGAGTCCTGGCTACCGTTCAAGGACAGGCGTTGCCCCGAGAGCCACCTCCATTCACTGGAGTCATCGTGTTGCCACATTCCCAGCCCCTCTAAGCCTAACCTCACACCTTCTCCTGAGAGGCGGTCAGGGCTATGCTGGCATGCAGACTGTGGCCAGTTGGAACTGTTCTGCACAGAACTGAAAACGGGAATTTGGGCTCCACAGTTTCCTGCTTCTCCTGCTCCTTACAGAAATGGGGTGAGGGCAAGGAGGTAGGAGACAGGCCTTTCAAAGGAGGGAGGGGCAGGAAACCAGTACTAATGCATTACAATAACACTCTCCACACTGAGTGATAAGACCTTTATTTACATTGTTACTTATTTTCTCAAAACTGATGAATGTAAAATTGAAACAGGACAAGAAAATATGCAGTAAAGTATAAGTTCCTCTCCCACCTGTCTTTGTTCCCCTCCTTAGAAGCAAACGTTGTTTCTTATATGTTCGGTCTAGAATTTTTTAAATCCGGGAGCAACCACACATGGGCACGCCCTTCAAATAACCAAAAACGGTTGCATCTCACACATTTTCCACAGCTCCTTGCTTTTGTGCACGTAACAATATATCTTGGTGATTTGTCCATTTTAGCCCACATAGATTTATTTTATTTATTTAGTTTTAGAGCTACATGGCATTCTGTTTTATGGATGTGTCATAATTTCTTAAACCACTTTCCTTTTAAGGGATTTTTATGTCGTTCCCAGTCCTTTGTTCTTACAGAGAACAGGGCAATGAAAACCTTTCTGTGTATTTCTTTGGGTGCAAGTGTGAGTTTATCTGTAGAAGAAATTCCTAAAAGTAAAATTGCTACGTCTTATCTCTTTAGTCCTCACAGCAACCCTGGGAAGTAGGCGCTCTTGTTATTTGTACTTAATATACAGGGAATCAGACATACAGAGAAGTTAAGTAACTTGTTCAATAAATTACTAGTGGAGATTAGATTAAAACTAATTCTGTTGAGCACTGTGGAGACTACAAAAGGTATCAAGAACCGGAGTCTTCTAGAAACTCTAGACTTCTCTCCTTTTTTTAAAGTAAGCTTTAAAAAGTCCCCCATTGTGGGACTTGAACTCACAACCCTGAGATCAAGAGTTGCATGCTCTACCGACTAAGCCAGTCAGGGTCCCTAGACGTCTTTTTTTTTTTTTTTTAAAGATTTTATTTATTTATTTGACAGACAGAAATCACAAGTAGGCAGAGAGGCAGGCAGAGAGAGAGGAAGGGAAGCAGGCTCCCCAGTGAGCAGAGAGCCCGATGCGGGGCTCGATCCCAGGACCCTGAGATCATGACCTGAGCCGAAGGCAGAGGCTTTAACCCACTGAGCCACCCAGGCGCCCCTAGACTTCTTGATATTAGAAATTTTTCTTTATTTTATTTTATTTTTTAAAAGATTATTTATTTATTTATTTGACAGAGAGAGAGAGAGAGAGAGATCTCAAGTAGGCAGAGAGGCAGGCAGAGGGGGAGGGGGAAGCAGGCTCCCTGCTGAGCAGAGAGCCCAATGTGGGGCTCGATCCCAGGACCCTGGGATCATGACCTGAGCCGAAGGCAGAGGCTTAACCCACTGAGACACCCAGGCGCCCCTAGAAATTTTTCTTTTTTTTTTTTTTTTTAAAAGAAAAGGTTCTATTTTCTTTGCTCAGGACCATATTAATCATATTAATCATGATAGGACAGGTTATGCTGCTAGAACAAATCAGTTCTCAAATCTGAGTATTTTAGCAAGACAAAAGTTTATTTTTTGCTCTTGCTAAGTCTGATGGAGCCTGTGGATGCTGTCCTGCATCTGATGATTCAGGGATCCAAGCTCTCTGAAATAGTCCCATCTCCACATATGATTGTCAGGTTCCCTCAGTAGGGAAAGAAACTAAGAGGTATGTAGGAGACACACCAGCTCCCACTCACCTATGGGCTTCAAGTGATGCAAATCACATTTGTTCATGCTCCATTTACTAAAACCATTCATATGGCCCCAACCCAACTGCAAGGGAGACTGGGAAGTAGTCTTCCCTTGTGTCCAGGAAGAAGAAAAGGTACGGTGAGCCTTAGTTCAATCATATTTGTAAATAACCCATCCACCTTGAACAGGGAATTAAGAAATTTTAAGATGCTTTGCTGTACAATGTGCATAAAACTCCCACCTCCATTTCTCTAAGGAAACTTAAGGAAGGATTCATTTGTCTTTCAATGTCTTGAGAATCAGAACCATAGACATATATTTTTTTCTCGTGTGACATGGGTCTGAGACTAGAAAAAAATGTCCTAGCATCATTTGAGTTTCATTAACAACATTAAAAATATCAATGTATTAAGTGATTTACTCAAATTAGGGCAGACTCAAGATTATTCATCTAATGTGTTTCTCACTTGCTTGATCCCACGATGCTTTTTGAAGAGTTAGGCAAAGAAGGTGAGGTAGCTACAGGAGTTCTGGATTCTTTTGTGCCTAATTCGCTTCCATCTTGTTTTTGCTATAATCATGCTAAATGAAGTACTTACAGGTTCTTAATCAATAGCTTTGGAAATTACTAATTATTTTAGTGTTTTGGTTCTCTGAAAATTGTTTGTTGTTATCATTTCAGGGTCTAGCCTTCTGAGTGTGTTGGAAATGTGCATGTCTCCCATGGGAGTAAGGGCAATGTAGATGGTCCCCAGGAATCTGGGAATCTATTGCTTGAGGGCACCCAGCTGAGGGGTGTATAGTTTCTTTCAGTTGCATTGGGCTCTCTGGGAGGATGAGTGAGGAAAGACGAGAGTTGAACTGAGAAGAGAGTTGAACTGATTGAAGGTTGGGGTTCTCTTGGGTAGGAGAACTAAGGGGGTAGGTGTTAAAGTGTCAGCAAGGATGGAGGAAGGGATGCTTGAAGGGGTCCAAGCTGAAGAGGGAAGAAGATGAAGTGGAAATTTTGTAAGAAAGGCAGGAGTCCTGGGGCCAAGGAGTGTCAGTGAGATTCAAGAAGAGGTATCATGGGAATAGGAAATGGGGTGAGAATGGAATATGGGCAAATATTGTTGAAGTCAAGGATCAGGGTCAACGTGGAGGGGGGTCTTTTATGTGAATATTGGATTCTCCCAAGATTTTGCCAGGAGCGCTAAAGATAACCAAACTGTAGAGGCATGAGCCTCAAAGCAGAAAAGTGAAAATGTGGTGATCTGCTAAACTGTTCACAGGGGTTATTTTGGTGGGGAGAGAGGTATTGTTGGCTATTTATTTATACACTTCTGTATTAATTGGCTTGTCATAATGACCAGAATTAGCTTTTGTGGTCTGAAAGCAAAGTCTAGAAAAAAAAAAATGAAGACGACTAGAAAAAATTAAAAAAGAAAACTGATGGTCTGAAAGAAGTGCTTGCCACATAGTAAGTGCTCTATAATTGGTAATTAGCAACATTATCACTATTGTCTTGGTTAATGGCAACACTCTTCCTGCTAGCATCTAGAGCAGACTCTCTCCTGATACAAGTCCTGCAGCACCCTCTCCTCCATCTCCCAAATTCCATGCTGGTGGCAGGGAACGGAACTCCGCCAGGCAAGTGTCCCCCTCCATGCTTGCTTCATCATGTTTCGTACCGAGTTGTGCGCCTGTACTGTGCAGTGATAAGATCCTAATATTTGGATCTGGGCTCGGGGGAGAAAGAAGATGCCCTGTAGGTCCCATAAGCAGCCGTCCCTCCTCTTCATTAGCAGACGTGTGCTGTCACTGGTAGATAGCCCTGGTTTTCTACCCAGTGCCCTTTCTCTGATTCTTCCCTGCTAACAGAGTCTTGATTTTGATCAGGCAGCAATGTGCCAGGTTCTGTCCTCTTACCCTCTGATAGTGATTGGTCTGGAGGTGGACCCTGGGACTCAGCTCTGGTGAATGAGATAAAGGGATGTCTGCCCAGGCTTCTGGAAAGCTACCTCTCTGGTGAGATAGAGCGGGCATTTAGCTGCGAGCCCTCTGGGTTCTTGCTTTGTGCTTTAACCTGAGAGGATGATGAGGATGTGATGGCTTGTCGCAGCCCTCCCGATAGCATGAGAGCTGACTCAAGGATGGCAGAGTGGAAGGATTCCAGGAGCCTTGTGTCTTGGGGACATTGAATTGCCCTTCCTCCGAACCACTTCTGAATTCCTTAAGTAAACCATAAATGTTCTCATGGTTTAAGCTATTGTTGGTTGGGCTTTCTGTTCCTGTAGCTAAAAACATTTCCAGTGGTGTGGGACCCTGTGCTGGAGGGGGTGGGGGGTGTCCAGCTGAATTGGATACTTCTGCCCTCCAGGAGCTCACATCCCAGTGGAGAAGCATGTCTTTGAGCTGCATCTGGGCCTGAACAGAGCGCATGGACAGTGCTGAGCTGGGAGGTTTGCTGGTGCAGAAGGGTCAGGCACCTGGCCTGTGGGACATGCAGGGGCCCACTCATCCTTGTGTCCCATCACTTGCAATCCCACCCGACTCTCAGGACACAAGCCGTGATTGCCAGGAACTAGGTAGCTCTCTTTTTGAAGGCAGACGTTTGGTTTTCAGAGAAGCATTCAGATTACACTAGGGCTACAAATTAACACATTATTTTAGGCCATTTCTGGACCATAATTTTATCCTCCCCTTAGCTATTTACTGCAAGCAAATTTTCCACTCCATGCAAATCACTCACTTTATGCAAATCTTTTACCGTATGTTCCCCAGCCCCAGCACCTGCGCCGGGCGGAATTGAATGATTCAGGCCTTGGAGCATTAAAGTGCAAACACTTAACTCAAGTAATCTCTCAGGGGGTGCGGTGGGGGGAGAGTTGAGCGTCGGATGCTGGGGACAGCAGCCTTTGCAAACAGCCTGCTTCCCTTCCAGGGTATGCTGAACTCTGCTGCCTCCCCCACTGCCTCCCCTAGTTATCTGCAAGCCCCTTCCAGGTGGTAATGACTATTTGGAGTAAATATTTTGATGTGAATGGAATGATTAAATCCCGGCTGGCTCTGCACAGAACCTTAAGGCAATTAGGTTTCCCAATCAGTGCAGGCGAGAGCATCATTGTGCCTGGCTGGGCTCAGCGAGGTGCATGGGGAGACAGCTGCTCTGCGGAAGGCCTCCTGGGGGAGGGCGTGATGCAGTGACCACCTAACCTTGGATGCATGTTGTAATCACGTAGGGAGCGTGATTAATTACTCCTGCCTGCGTCCCATCTTTAAGTATTCTGATTGAATTGATCTAAATTGTTATTATGCCTTAGGTTTGATTTTCTGTGGCTGCATCATCCAGGACACAGGAAAACCTCACCCAGGACACCTGACCGTTGAGTTTCTCTGGTGTTCCTCCCTGCCCTCCAGCGGCCCCAGCACAGAGCCTCACAATGCTGGCCCCTTCTGTGGTCACCGGGCAGGAAAAACTCCCGAAACTCTTCTGTACAGCCTGTAATTTATTCACTCCAGCCCCCATGGAAGATAGTTTTATTTTATTGGTGAGGAAATGGGCTCAGGAAAGTGGCTCACCTCAAGTCTCCCAGCTAGCAAGCTGCAAAGACGCGTCTGGCGGTCAGAATTCCTGCTCCCATGTACACATCCTGTCCGTCAGTCCTGGGACTCTGCTTTTTCTAAGATTTAAACCCCGTGACAGCCTTCCTAGGCATGCTGCACGTTAAAATCTTTCTTCTCAGGCTATTGCCTTGATTCTCTGTAGATGGGGGATCTGGGGCTCCTCTCTCCCGCCCTGGGGCCATCAGGAGGCCCAACAGCCCCTGAGGGGCCAAGGCAGTGAGACAGGAAAACACCTTCCCATCAGCCCCAGGAACCGTTCCTGCAAACAGCAGAGCTGCCCGCCAGAGGGAGGGCCATGGCACCAAGGGGTCCTCTTATTGGGGGGGGGGGTGCTCTGAGTGGAGGGGATTAACAAAGGCAGTGGAGGAGGATGACCTTGGAAGCCAACCAACCAGAGAGTTCCAATCCTTTGTATGACCCTGGAGAAGTTTCTTTACTTCTCTGAGCTTCAGGTCCTAACTGGTAAGGTGAGGATTATGACCGCATCTTCCCTTCAGGACTGTGGGGACAACCTGAGACTATGGATGTTACGCCCCTAGAACAGCACCTGGTGCCCAGTAGGTGTTCACCTTATGTTAATTGCCTTTCTCTTCTTTCCCTTGATTTCCTTCGGTACAGAGGACACAGACTATAATTTTTAGAAAGCTTATAACTATGTAGCAAGCAGACACAAAGGACATAATCACAGAGAAGCTGCAATGGGGACATTATTGATTTAATTCTTTAATGTTAAAAAAATTAAGCTCCTAAAAGAGCCTTTCAATCAAGCATATTGTACAGTTCTGAAAACCCCAGCGGGACGAGCACAGTGCCTGCTGTTCCATCCCACATCACAAATCTGCCTCCGCTGTGTTGTTCTTAGGACGGCCTTGAGTGAGCAGCTCAGGAAACCCCCAGCTAGGCATCACCCCACCCCCAGGAGGCCCCACAGCCCTTTCTTCTTTGCCTGTCCTGGGGTGTGGCCTGTGAACCTTTTGTGACCACGCTGGTGGTCTCCACTGAGAGGCCTTTGCAAGGCTGACCTCACAATACCGGATCCAGGAAGGAATGACGGAGGGAATGCATGCTTCTCAGGTCTTGGAGCCAGAGGGGAGTTTCCCCACTTCCAGAAGGACTAGGGTCCTGTGGCTTTCATCACAGGGACTGGCTGGGTTTGCTGAGTGTTGACATGTTCTGCGTGGGATGCAGAGGGCAGCCCCTCTCAGCCAGCCTGTGCTGGGGCCATGCGAACAGGAGCTGCTCTCAATCCTTGCCTTCTCCAGATTCCTCTAGTCTACAGTCCTTTGTCTGTCTGGTCTTACTTACATTTCCTTGAGCACACAGAAGTCCCTTAGGGCCCTACATCTTCCCAAATGGCCCAAGTGCCCCAGTGGCAGATCTTTAAATGACATTCTCCAGGGGCCCAGGAAACACACGTGTGACTCTGACTTATGTGGCAAGGCCAGCAGCTGTCCCCTTCTGAGCTTTGCTTTCCTCTGTAGAGATGGGTGCCATTTGGGCAGCTTCTCCGAGGCTTTGGCATTTTTCAATGACTGCGAATGGTCACCTGGGTGTTATGGGGTGTGTACGGAGCTAGGAATTGCTACAGCCATTTGCCCCCATAAAGCCAACGTACAGACGTGGGCATGGTTTAGGGGATTATGGAGGAATGTAGCTTCAGTACCACATTAGGCTGGTCCTGGATTTCCTCATCGACCAGGCCAGCTTGAGCTGGTTTTTCTGTTACATGCAGCCGAAAGCATTCTAAATGACACAATGATGAAGGACTTCTGGCTAAAGACAGTGGGTTCTTTGATCTGTACTTATCTCTTTTCCCTTCTGGAACCCCATTATAGAAATGAAAAAGGAATAAAGTTCCAATGATTCAAAGAATGGGAGAAAGGGCATTAGTTGGGAAGGGATTTCAAGAAAGTTCTAGTGGGGGATGCCTGGGTGGCTCAGTGGGTTGGGCCTCTGCCTTCAGCTCAGGTCATGATCCCGGAGTCCTGGGATCGAGCCCTGCATTGGGCTCTCTGCTCAGCGGGGAGCCTGCTTCCCCCCTCTCTCTCTGTCTGCCTCTCTGCCAGCTTGTGATCTCTGTCTGTCAAAAAAAAAAAAAAAAAAAAAAAAGTAAGTTCTAGTGGTTGGGAAGCAGATGGTGAATGGTGCCTGAAGAAGCTGTTGCTTGAGTCCGTGGGCCCTGAACATGCCAGCTACAGTGGAGGGTAAGAGGGAGGTATGTGGCTGAAAATGGGAATTAAGCAAAATTTCATATATAGGAAAATCAACTCTTCTCCCCTCTACTCAGAAAGGCCAAGGGACAAAATGGATGTTCTTTTCTTGAAAAACTGGATGGTCTCAGAGAGACGGCTCCTGGCGTCTGGGTTGGGTAGACTTATCCCCTAGGCATAGTGTCTAGAGCTATAGAAAAATATTATGTTAATATTTTTAGAGGTTCCCAGAAATGTTTTAATTTTAATTTATTTTGAAAATCAGAAAAAAATAAGTATAAGAAGAATGAATACAAAATAATGAATCCATTAAATAATAAATCCATTAAAATAAAGATGAATTATTTTATCTTTATACCAACATAGTCATACATTTAAAAATAATACTTTATGGAGGAAGAGATTGGGAAGGCAAAAGTGCTTAAGGCCCATGAAAATCATAATGTGGCCCTGATCCTGGGTCCCCTAGCATGAGGACCAGCTCCCAACCCATCACTCAAAAATGAAGCCCATGCCGATGTTTCATGCCACACTATTGAAAACTGAGATCAAAGCCTCAGTGTGCAATGATGCACAGTGACACGCAATGCATCAGCACAAACAGTAGTCATAGTGGGCAAGGCTGGGTTCAAAGTCTTCAAGAAAAAAATAGTCAAAGTACTATTTTCAGGGTTAATAAAATATGCATCCTGGAATAAAAGAAGTGCTGTATAAATGTTACCTGTGATTATTAGCTCCACCTGTTTGGACTATGGACGGTCATTTCTTCCACCTCCACTGATGAGCTGTGAGCTCCTTGGCGGTAGGAAGTATGCCCCTCTTGCCTCTCTCTCTCCCAGGACCTTACACCATGTAGGTGCTCACTAAAGGCATATTGGATTGCACAGACTTCCGAAAGGATGGTACATATAATCAGTTAGGCATTTTCTTTTCTTGGTTCTGAGAGAAGGAAAGTGAGTTCCTTTCCTGGGGTGATGTCTCTTGTTGCCTGAGATGCAGGTGGGATGAAGACGGGCAGTATCTTCGGAGCACTTCCTGGGGCCTGGTCTCCTTGCTAGGTACAGTCACACCCCCTGCTTCATTTGCTCCTCCCTATAAAAGAGTGGCAGAAGTTTTCACACCCACTTAATAAAGAAGGAAACTGGGGCTCAGAGAAGCAGAGAGACTTGCCTGAGGTCACTGAGTTAAGTGGCAGAGTCAGAATTCTAGACTTGTCTATTCCAAAGCCTGTGGGCCTCTGTGGTGGGACCTAGTATTCAAAGGTTATTAGTGGGCACGGCTTCAGTAGTCCTTCTTGTTCTTGCTTCATCCTTGCTCGAAAGACCCTGTTTAAAGTCGGTCTCAGAGCTCATCAGCTCGTCTGTTCTGGTCCTTTCTCAAGCTGACGAGTGTCCACTGTGGTTCACGTTCCTTTCGGCCACATTTGTTGGGCTGTCCATCTTCTCTCCACTGTGGCTTGGTTTAATTACTGCAGACTGAAAGTGGACAGGGGGCACTAGTTGTGTTCGTTGTTATATGCGGATGGGCTGAGGCTGCCTGGGTCGGCTGAGTCTTCATGCCCACCTGGAGTATGTTAGCCAAGAGCCTCCTGGGTTTGGATGGAGAGATTGTTGGGATTAATGGCTCTGGCCATAGTTATGAAAAAAGGAACAAATGCAGGGACAGAGGCCGCTCCACCCACCACGAGAAGTGTCCTCAGGGAGTAGGGAGTGTGGCTGGAGGCAAGATGAAGGCTCCAACCTGGGCTGGCAGCTGGACTAAAGAATAATTGTGAGAAAGACTCAGAATGGCGTCTATTAAAAACATTCTTTTTTTCTTCCATGGCAATCCACCCAAGTTCTTTGGGATGGAGGATTAAACAGAAAGAACCCGGTCACTCCTTTGGAAGGCGAGACAAAATTGCCAATGCAATTTCTGGAGGGACACTGCCCTATCCCTTTGAAGGTGGCCGTTCTGTGGGGAAGCTGCAGTTTCAGACTATAGCCACCAGATGGCAGAGTGGAGAGTAGCGCCTGTTACAGTCTGGATGGAATTCACCTGTAAAAGGAAAGGGGCGGGGCTTGGGCTTCCAGGGATGCTCTACTGAGGCCCCAAGCTGGCCTGGCCTGGCAGAGTGTCGTTTGCTCAAGGGGAGAGGAGCACTCAGTTGTTCCTCTGTCCCCAGATCAGGAACTTGCCTCAGAATTCTGGGGGTTGGATTCTGGGAGACCAGCATCCCTGGGGATTTCATGGGTCCTGGCTGCCCTCCCTTCTCCCACCACCACTGGGGTTGCCCTCCCTTCTCCCACCACCACTGGGCTCAGTCCATTCACCAGAAGCCTCAATCGGATGAGAAAGGAGGAGCTGTTTAGCTTTGGATATGTGTCCATGTTGCTTGGAAACGTGTACTGGCATCTACACCAAGGCCAGCCTGTCCCTCAGCTGTCTACACTAGCTCACGACTAGGGGTCTCAATTAGCTGCTTTCTGATCTCTCAGAGAAGGGTTTGGCAGCCCTCCGAAGACCAGAGCAACCAGACTATTTGCTTTTGTAATTTCATCAAATAAAAGTGCAGGGAATGCACGGCAACAAAATTCACTCTTTCCTTCGTTCGTAGAATAATGTGTCTGGAAATGAATTAGAAACTGATTTGACATGAATTTTGAAGGGAACGGTCAGCATCGCAACACAAAACTTTCCTCTGTTTAGTCAGGCCTGACAGTCTGTGTCTCGAGGGCTGCCCATTGAGAGAGAGGAGCAGACATTGGTGCTTACGGGTTAGGCAGGGGGCAGGTGTTTCTTCTGTTTTTCTCTCTGTGAACTGGGCATTATTATTATGATCATTCCTGTCTTATAGATGAGGAGAGTGGGGCCCGGAGAGTGTATTAGTTATCTATTGCTGTGTAACAAATCACCCTGAAACTTAATGGCTTAAAATAATAAGTATTTATTATCTCATGCAGTTTCTGGCCACTGAGTGTAGAGGCTGAATGTTACTCAAGATATTCAAAGTTCCCTTTCCAGTATGAGCAGAGGTCTTAGAATGGCATTCAGATAGGCTAATGATTTAATCATGTTTTGCCCATTCTACTGAAAAAATTGAAAAATGCTAGTAGTTATTATTTGTCAAGATGTAGGTAAATGGTCACTTTCATTCACTGTTGGCAGAAATATGATCAAAACTTGAACTTTCCTTATCCTTTGACTCAACCACCCTCCTTCTAAGACTATATCTATCTATGTCAGAATCAATCTATCAATCTAAGGCAGGATTGGCAGAACTCTTTATATAAATATAGTCACACATACAACACTCAAGTTTTTATAAAGGTATCATTTATAATAGGGAAAAATTGGAGATAAATCTGGGATTGGTTAGGTAAATATTTGTATATTATTATAATGGAATGTCATACAACCACTAATGTCCTTTTTGGGTTCAGAATCCAACCTAGGACCCTACCCTCTACAAAATAATTGGCCAGTACTTTTCAAAAGTATCAAAGTTATGAAAGGCAAAAAAAAGAGGGAAAAAAACCCCCACCCTCTCATAGACTAGAGAAGATTCAGAAAACATGACAACTAAATGCAGCATAGGGTCCTAGGTTGGATTCTGAACCCAAAAAGGACATTAGTGGTTGTATGACATTCCATTATAATAATATACAAATATTTACCTAACCAATCCCAGATTTATCTCCAATTTTGATTCAATTGAAGTTACGCTTTTCTGGCAAGAATACTGCGCAAGTGCTGTGCCCCCTTCTCAAGGTATCCTACCACTGATGTTGATATGTCTTATTATTTGGGGTATTAACCTCGGTCTGCCAGGTTTCTTCACCGCAAAGTTACCATTTTCCTGTTTGTATTTAATAAGCATCTTGTAGGGGAGAGACTTTGAAGTTATGCACATATACTATTTCTGATCGTACTTCCAGTGATACTTGCGTGTGACTGTTATTTTTTTAAACTTTATTTTTTCAGTGTTTCAAGATTGTTTATGCACCACACCCAGTGCAATACATGCCCACCTTAATACCCACCACCAGGTTCACCTAACCCCCCACCTCCTCCCCTCCAAAACCCTCAGTTTGTTTCTCAGAGTCCACAGTCTCTCATGGTTCATGTCCCCCTCTGATCCACCCCCCACGTTCCCCTTCCTTCTCCTAATGTCCTCCATGTTATTCCTTATGCTCCACAAGTAAGTGAAACCATATGATACTTGACTCTCTCTGCTTGACTTATTTCACTCAGCATAATCTCTTCCAGTCCCGTCCCTGTTGATACAAAAGTTGGGTATTCATCCTTTCTGATGGAGGCATGAATACTCCATAGTATATATGGACCATATCTTCTTCTTCTTCTTCTTCTTCTTTTTTTTTTTTTGGACCTTATTTTCTTTATCCATTCGTCTGCTGAAGGGCATCTTGGCTCTTTCCACAGTTTGACAACTGTAGCCATTGCTGCTATGAACACTGGGGTACAGATGGCCCTTCTTTTCATGTGACCATTATTACCATGAGGTTTGCCTACTGGTGATTTTCGATTTCCATCATTCCTTCTATATTTACTGACTAATATTCTTCAGTAAAGAAGAAATCTTTCCCCTAATTTATTTATTCAGTGATGTACTTATGCCAATACAGGAACTAAATGGGTTTTAAAAATCTATTCTTGTGACACTTGGCTGGCTCAGTCAGTAGAGCATGTGACTCTTGATCTTGGGGATATGAGTTCAAGCCCCACACTGGGCATAGAGTGCAGTTAAAAAAATCTATTCTTTGTAACATTCATACAAATTTAAAATCTTGAATTTTGAGTTTCTAGAACCAATAATATTTGGTAAAGCAGTCCCCTATCATCCAGGGCAAGACAGAGCAGGGGCTTTGGGGTAAGAGTCTAGCCTTGAGGGCCAGAACAGAGCATGAGCCTCCTTTCAGTATAGTGATTCTTAATTTCATTTTACAGATCTTGAAATGGCTCAGAGAGGTTAATTTGGAAACCATGCTAGAGCCAGGGTTAGAACCCATGTCTGTCTGATTCCAAGACTCACACCCTTTCCACTATCCTCCTGTAAACATCAGAAGGAGGTGAGCTAGAAGGTCCCCAAATTTCTGGACTTGGGAAGTCTCTCAGCTATGTTCGCTGTAACCCCTTCTCTTCCACAGGGGACTCAGGCTAAAGACTCACTATCTAGCTGCTGTCCCCCCACCTCTTTTTTAAAAAAGATTTTATTTATTTGAGAGAAAGAGAGAGCATTTGCACGAGTGAGGGGAGGGGCAGAAGGAGAGGGAGAAGCAGACTCCCCGCTGAGCAGGGAACCCACGTGGGGCTCCATCCCAGGACCCTGAGATCATGACCTGAGCTGAAGTCAGAAGCCTAACGGACTGAGCTACTTTGTCTTAACCTCAGAAACAGGTTTCTTTCAAACAGCCTTTCCTTTCTTCCACCTGAGCATGACTCCATCCAACTGCGGTTCTCATCCATACATAAATTAATTCTTCAACACAAGGAGGTGAGAAAATCAATTGTGCATCATGTGTGTAGGTGCGTTGCTTATGTGTATGTTGTGTGGTGGTTATGGTGGTGGGGGTAGGTGGGTGACAGGGAATCAGACAAAACACCCCCCAGTATGGAGGGCAGTTCAAATCCCCTCGTGCCCAGCAGTCATCGCCCATCAGGCTTGTTGAAATAATGCACAGAAAGCTTATGTCCTCTCTGCGTTTCCTGGAAGCCAATGCAGACTTCCAGTTCTTGGCTTGGGCATCATAGGGGAAGCCTCACTTGGCCCCCCAGGATGACATCGCTCTCCCCACCCCATCACACTGGCTCATGGCACCGGTGTCCTTCTTCACAGCACTGTCACAGGGAACTATTTCAGGGATTGACATCAGCCTGACATCCCTATGAGACAATAAGCTTCACGGAGGACAACTACCATATTTACTTTCTACGAGCAAGAAAGGTGTACCTCCATAAGCAGAGAATGCAAGACTTGAGAAGTGCCATCTTTCTCTGGATCGCACCTGAGAATTGCATACCAGTGAGCTCAGCGAATGTGGATTTACTGTGGGAAGCTCTGAAAATTTTCTGGAAACACAACGGTCACATGGCATCGAATCCACACTGAATTCAGAGATTGGTTTTTGTGTGTGTGTGTGTGTTTTGATATTTGCAAAGGGCGAGAAGTGGGTCGGATTGTTAAACAGCAGGGCAGACATTCTTACGGAGAGATTCCAAAGCCGTGAATTCTCAGAAACCGTGTGTGTGACACACCCAGACAGGTGATGGGACTGCAACAGTCCTGGAGCATTCTCGAAAGAGCCACAAGATGGCACTGCGGCTGCTCCTCAGACCTGACCAGAGAGAGACCCAGCAAGTCGCCGCCGCAATAATTATCGTGAAGAGTGCTCTACAAGTTAGAAGTGATTGCCTAATGGAAAGCCTGCTTGATTGGCCTTGAAGTTTGACTAGTGATGGAGACATCCTCACAATGAAGACTTTTGGAGAAGGTTTCAGTGAAAGGCCAGTCTTGGCTGTTTGCTAAAAGCCTGAGTCTTTGGTAAGAGGAGATGCGTGTCTGTCTCCCCTGGAACCATCAGGAGCCTCGAGCCTTCTAGCCACAGAGCTCCCTCCTGTTCTCTCCAGCCCAAACCTGTGTCCAATGAGTTTGTCCACCCTCGGCCTTTGCATCTTCTGCCGTGGGTTCAGATTACAAGTTAGGGGTTGTAACATTGGGCAGGGTCCCGTTGGTGGTGTGAGGGTCTGCTCTCATGTCTGAAGTCTGCCTGCCTGCGTCCATTCATTCATTCACTCATTCAGTTTGCACTGTGTTCTTGCTGTGTGCCGGGCACCATCCTAGAAACCGGAGTTACAGCTGCAAATAAGACAGCCAGGGGTTGGGACTGAAGGCTCCCCTTTGGCTCCTGCCCACCCCCCCCTCCCATTTGGCCGACCCTTGCCCATAGGTGAGATTCCTTTCTCTCGACTCCAGTTTCCAGCTGGAGTCTTGCTGTTCCTGAATGGATGTCTTGCAAAGTTTGATGATCTGAATGAGAGCTTTAATCTTGTCTTTGAGCTAATCCCCAGGGGCTTTGCCTACCCTTGGGCACTCATCTGATTGACAAGGAAGCTGACCTGAGCTAGGGAGATTAAGTGACCCCATTGCTTGGGACTGGGAGTGGGTATTCCAAGATGTAGAACTTCCATTTTAAAACAAGGACTGAGGGGTTTCCTGGGATGTGGGACTTTCCGGGTTAAAACCTGGAAAGTCCTGGGTAAATTCTGATGAGTCGGTCGCCCTACACCGGTTTTCCTAGTCATGGCTGGCAGGCTGGCCCTCCCTTTCCTCCTACCAGACAGGGTTTCTGAGGTCCCAGCTCCTAGGCTGGGAGAAGCATGTCAGACCATGGTGAAAGGGCCAAGGGAGCTGAGAGAGTGGCCTAGACTGTGGGAAGGCCCCTGCCTTCGCTGAACTGCAGTTTCTCTCCATCAGGAGAGCCCTGAGCACGCGCCTTGTTGATCATTGGTCCCGAGACTCTAGAACACTCCCCCACCCCTGCTTCTGAGTCCTGCTCTTCCACATTTTTGATGCTGATCCCTGCTCTAGGACATGCTCCTGGGGTCCGACCTGGGGACTGGGGTGGGAAAAAGATAGTTCTAGCAGTGGGGAGGGGCATGGGTACATTCAGACATTGGGATACTCCAGGTGAAGTCAAGGGCTTGCACCCTGTCCCTGGTGCCCCCTGCTCCTGTCACCGAACCCTGGCTCTGCCCTGACAGCCGGCAGGACTCTCCCATGCCTCCTACACCCACTGGCCCATGAAACATGGGTGAGGTCTGTGGCCTGTACTCAGTCTCCCCACCTCCTTCCCTGCTCTGACCTGGTTCTGTTCCTTCCACTTCCTCTTTGTTTCCATGACCCTGACTTGAGTGCAGATCAGGGGTTTGTATTTGCCACCCCCCAGTGTTTGAACCTCCAGATTCTGATGTCTTTTATCCCTCCTGCTGTCTTGGATAGGACTTGCTGCTCAAGATCTGTTCTGGAAGATTCCCATTCCTGGTGGCTGGTGGTCACCCAGGACAGCCAGTCTCATGTAATCTATATGTGTGTATGGGAGGGGGACTTGGGGGTGGGTGTGGTGGGGAGCACAGGACTTGGTAGAAGCAGAATCAAGGTTGGGTCAGGTCTGTATGAGGGGTCCTGGTGGAGAGCCAAGCTATAATTAATCTCTGACTGTCAGCCCGGGGAAAACTGGTGGGGCGAGGATCCTAGCAGGAATTTATCCTACAAGAGCACTCCAGGGCCAGTCAGAAACTCCAAGTTCAAGATTTAGCCAAGTTAGGAAGCAGTGAGATGCCTGGCTGTCAGCGGTGAGGGTAGGTGACTACTTAAAGAGACGCGGTGAGCAGGGAGGGATTTTGTCAAATGCTTTGGTTCAACAGCATCTTTTCCCCTTGGACATGATGCTGGAGGGATATTAGATGGTGCCAACTCCAAAGTCCTACCTGACCCAGCTGCAAGGAATGAACGAATACCCTTGTTGTTTGAGCCTAATGAAAGAACTGTAGCCTCCGTGGGGAGAAGTCCCACTCTACAGCCATAGACAGAGCTCCGGGGTGCAGCTGTGTGGGGCCCCTGGGAGGGGCAGTGGGGGTCAGCATCACTTTGAGATGAGACCAGGGATGATTAATGTGGAGAGCTTGAGAGCTGCCGTCAGTGGCCTGCAGGGAGAGGGAGGGACCGAGGGGCTATTTGCTGCTGGAGGGAAAGCGAGAACAGATAATCACAGAGAGGAAGGCGGGGGCTTGCTGTACACCCCCCCCCCATGCGCCACCTGCTAGCCAGACCCACTCCCACCAGGCAGCCTGCGACCCCTGGGTGGGCTGCAGCTGGGCGGAGTTGCTGTGGACATATTTCTATGGAACCACAGCTCTGCCCTTTCAGACGCTGAATGTTATGCATCATTGGAAAAGGACAGAAGTCAGCGTGGGTCCCCCGGATTCCCACCGAGGAGGCTAATTAACCTCCAAGAGCCTCAAATTTTCTCATCTGCAAAGTCCTTTCTTTCTTTCTTCTCCTTCTTCTTCTTCTTCTTCTTCTTCTTTTTTTTTTTTAATAACAATGTCCTTGCAAGTTTGCTTTGAGGGTTGAATGAGATAAACAGTTCTAATAGGTCTGGCCCAGTGTCTGGCTCACAGCAAGTGCCCCGATTCTAGATGCGCTGAGCTCACAACTCCCAGATTGGTTTCATCAACCTTGGCCTTCATTCTGGGTCCCAGGGTCACACTCATGTTGGCCTGCTGGGCAGAGTCAGGTTCACTGACCCTCTGCCCCACCCCGCACAGCACCACAGACTCAGTCTCTGAACTCACGGGTGTTTGTGATGGTGTCGGTGCTAACAATGGATGGTAATATCTCACATCTCAGGGGCTTTACAGTGTTTCCACATCTTTGATTTTAACTTAAGCAGCATTAAATCTTTTTTTTTTTTTTTTGAACAAGGATGGGGTATAAGTGAACTTTAAAGCAACCCCACTTATATCATCTTTGGAAAACCTGATTTGATACTGTTCTCATTTTATGTATAAGAAAACATTTACCCAGTTGTAAGAGTGGGGATGGTTTTGTATATCCCCCCACTCCCCTTAGTTTCTCTCCTGGAGAGCAAGATTCTCTGTTCCCCTTGCCACTGCTGGGTCAGTCCCCCTTGCCTCTCCTTTGGAGCATTTTATAGTCTCTGTTCTCCCAACTTCAGATTTTCCTCCCTCCATCCTACTGCCCTCCCAGCGGTTGCCCAAGAGTAAAAAGTGATCATGCCACTCCTGTTCGCAGAGACACAAACCAGTCCCAAACACCCCCTGGACAGAATCCACATTCTTTTCTTTTTTTAAGATTTTATTTATTTATTTGGCAGACAGAGATCACAAGTAGGCAGAGAGGCAGGCAGAGAGAGAGGAGGAAGCAGGCTTTCTGCTAAGCAGAGAGCCCGATGCGGGGCTTGATCCCAGGTGAGCCAAAGGCAGAGGCTTTAACTCAGTGAGCCACCCAGGCGCCCCCAGAATCCACTTCTTTAATATGGCACACAAGACTCTCCATGATCTGGCACCTGTCTACCTTTCCAGCCTTATCTCTCATCACACCTTGCCTGGCTGCCCATTTCATCCTAGATGCTAGGGTAGACTCTGCACAGCCTGGTAGCATACTGGTTTATTTATTTTATTATTAATGACTTTTGAAATAGGAGCTCTTACAGCTTTTAAAAAATAACTAGTTGAGCTCTTTTTCTGTTTTCAAGTGAATTAATTCCTGTTATCTTTAGTTATTTCTCCTGTCCCCTCTAGTTAGGATTTCTTGGCTGTGTCTGCTCTCTGTTCTGCTCCCTACACCAGGTGGGCTCAGTTTCCCTTGGCAACAGTGGGAGTGGGAAGAGCATCCTAGTAGAAGTCTTCTCTCCTTGTTTTGATCTTAGAATTTGCCTTCCCTGTGCATGGTTACTTCTCTGCAACCACAATGCCAGGCAGAACAGTCACAGCTGCGTTTATGTGAATTTTTACATGCATTGACTGGCGGGAGCCAGTAGGATGAAGTCCGTCTGTAGTGTCCCCAGAGTTCTGAAACCTACAAATTTGGTTTCACACATTTATAAAACCCAAAATCTTCCTATCCCCCCCGCCCCCATTCAGGTTCCCATTTGTATCTCTCTTGGGAGGTTTTCCATTGCCACTTATCCTGAAACCATATTAGGCAGGTCCTTCTAGTTTCTCTTATTATGCTATTTTTAAAATGGGGTTTGTGGTCCTAGACAACATTATTTGTGGTCCTTGGCAACCTTGTTTGGCACCTTTACAACAATAATGGGAATGCTCTAAATCCTATTTGTGTAGGATTATATGGTAACAATAACTTGGACAGGTGTGCAGGGATGCATGCTTGAGAATGTTCCTTGGAGCAGGGTTTGTCGTACCTGAGGCTGGAAGCAACTGAAACATCAGTGACTAGTTGACTTCTTAAATGCATATGATTACACCCTAACATTATGTCACCACTGAGAACAGCCTATATGCATTAATATGGAAAATTGTTATTTCATGATTAAGTGAAAACAATGAATTTTATGTCAAGTATGAAAGTGTGATTCCATTTCAGTTAACAGAAGATTATTACATACATACATACTCTTGTGACTAGCCTAGAAAAAACTGGAAGGAATGTTTAAACTGTAACATTAGTTAAGGGAGTGGGAAGTGTGGTAGGGGGTAGAATTACAGATAGAGGACTTTCTCATCTAACTCATACATTATGAAATACACACTTTTTTACTTATAAGAAATAATATGTTACTTTCAAAATCAGGAAAAAAGTTTTACGTCTTCAGGGATGCAACCAAAGCTATTATCAGTGGAAAATTCATTGCCTTTAATAGTAGAATTACTAAGCAGAAAGAATGAAAACAAGTTCTAGATAAATAAACACAATATAAAAGTAGGACTCACAGTGGAAATGAATAGACAGAAGGGGCTCCTGGATGGCTCAGTTCGTTGAGAGTCCCGCTTTTGATTTTGGCTCAGGACATGATCACGGGGTCATCAGATAGAGTCCTGTGTCAGGCTCCACGCTTGTTGGGGAATCTGCTTGAGATTCTCTCCGTCTCCTTCTGCCCCTCCCTCCCACTTTCTCTTTCTCAAGTAAATAAATACATCTTTAGAAAAGAGAAATAGGTGGACATAAGCAAAAGGCAATAAAGAAAGTGCAATTACACGTATAAGGACAAGTAAAAGGACCCAGGACAAACTAGAGCCTGCAACACAAAATGAGAAGGAAATCTCACATCTATCCAGTTACTCTCCTGTGCAAAAAAGGGGTTTGTAACAGACTTAAAAGGAACAAGCAGGTCTTAGAATTTGTGGAGCATATAGCCTAGCACCACTTCAGTTTAAAAAAAAATTATTTATTTCTTTGGGGAGAGAGAGAGTGGGGAAAGGGGCAGAGGGAGAGAATATCTACACAGACTCCCACTGAGTGTGGAGCCTGACACTGGGCTCGATCTCATGAACCATGAGATCATTACCCAAGCTGAATCCAAGAGTCTGATGCTCAACTGACTGAACCACCCAGGTGCCCCAGCACAATTTCAGTTTTGATTTTTGTTTGAAATAAAAATCGTCCAAGAGAGAGTTTATTTCTTAATTATTTGGCTTTTTTCTTTTTTTGCTTGTGTCAACTTTTGTGTTAGTTTTTATTAGGTTTTACTGTATTATATGTGAAAAATATGCCACGTGCAATTTCTACTTTTGTGAATTTACTAAGTTTTTTTTTTTTTTTTTAGAATTCTGTTAATGCTCCATGTACTTAAAAAGAATATGCTTGTTTGGAGAGTGTAGAGTTTGAAACTTACCACCAATGGATCCATCTTACCAATTTGGTTAATCAGCTGCTATATAGTCCCACATTTTTTAGTTCCTTTGATCTGCCTTAGGATAAGCACTCTGAGTCCCTTTTCTCCCACCAGGTTCTCCTTGTATTTACAACAATTTTTTTGTTGCATATTTTGATGACACCTGCTACTTAGTACGTAAAAGTTCAAAATGTCTACATTTTCATTACTGGATAAAACTTTCATTATAATTGGTCTCATTCTTCCAGCTTCTTATCTTTTGACTTTGGATTAAATTTTGATCTCATTATTGACAGCATTGATTTTTTTTAAAAAAATCACAGCCTCACTGAGATATACTTCACACACTATACAATCCACCCATGAAAAGTAAACAACTTGATGGGGTTTAGTATATCTAGAGAGTCATGTAACCATCATCACAATCAGTTTTAGAATATTTTCCTCACCCCAAAAAGAAACCCTGTATCCTAATTAGCAGTCACTCTTCCTTTTCCCCAATCCTTAAAGCCTTATGCAATCACTAATCTGTTTTTTGCCTCTATAGATTTGCTCATTCTATACCTTTCATATAAATGGAATGATATAAGATGTGGTTCTTTGTGAATTTTCACTTAGGATGATCTCAAGGTTTATCCATGTTGGAGCCATAAAGTGATGACACTATTTCCTTATTGATGAACAATGTTCCATTGTATGCATATATCACATTGTATTTATAGACACTTGGGTTGTTTCCACTCTTTGGCTATCAGAAACAATCCAGCTAAGAGCATTCATGTACAGGTTTTTGTGTGGACATATGTTATCTTTTCTCTTGGATATATACCTAGAAATGAAATGCTAGGTCACATGGAACTCCTTTTATTTTTTGGTGGTGTTCATTTTCCCCCTTACTTTTGGATAAGAGTTTTCTGTCTTTATGAGTAATGGTAACCTTTTTTCTCTAACATATGTTGAAAATATTTTTCTAAGTTTATTTATTGGTCACACAGAAGGTTTATATTTTTATGTAGTACAGTCTGCCAGTCTTTCCTGTTTGGTTTCTGTTCTTGATTTGGTGTTTGAAAAAAATGCCCTCGCCATCCTGGAGTCATAAAACTATTTATCTAAATGTTCTTCTGGTATTCTTCTGCATACCCTTTCTATGTTTACATCTTTGATTCATTTGGTTTCTATTTCGGTGTAAGAGTGAGATCGGCATCCAGCTTAATTTTTCCCCCAAAGGACTAGTCAGCTGGGAGAATTTTAGCAAAGCTGTTTTCCTTTATCTTTTCCTGCATCTTGGTCCTGTGATGGTAGCAGCTTTAGCTCATTTCTGGCTGCTCCTTCTTGCATCCTGGTGCCTGAGGAATCACCCCAGATGCAGATTGGAGTGCCCTAAAATGTTCACAACCCCCTAGCTGGGCAATGAGCCTAGCTTGTCAAGGAGGGTGCACCAAGGTTTGGCAAACCCTTTAGGGTACTTGGGTTTCAATGGGCAGGTGACAGTGGGGCTCTCAGTATCCTACTTCCTCTCTGCCTGGATCAAGGCGAGATGGGACTGGGTGGCACTTGTATTCCATTGGGTAAATTTCAGAGAGGTCTATCAGCACCTTGCTTTTTTATTTCTTTTTATATCAGTTTTTTTTTCTTGCCTTCCACAAGACCACAGATCTCAGCATCGCCTCCCCACCCCACATCTTTCCAGACCTCTAGTAAGGTCTGCACCGCCTGCTAACACCTGTTCCCTGCCCCAGACTATAGGCGGAGTATTAGACTGTTCAATACAATGAGGCTGGGTGACAGCCAGAGAGAGGAAATGACTTATCTACAGTCATTCAGCAAATGTGTGACAGACATAGTGATACAGCTTAGATGCTTAAATTCCCGCAGACCTAGGGCTAAAGGTTGGGTGCTTTAACTCCTAGATCAAGGGTTTCTTCTACCATGTGACACAAGCCACCATTTATGAACACACATTCTAGAACAAGTGTGCCTGAGTTCATATTCCAACTCTGTTGCTTCCTAGCTATGTGAATTTAAGTAAGTTACTTCCCTTTCCTGGACCCCATTTTTTTATCTGTCCAGTGAGGGTAAAATAGTATCCATAGTATTGTTGTGAGGATTATAAACTACATGGAAGTCACTTAGAATATTGCCTGTCGGTGATCGATGTAAGTGTTAGCCCCCCCGCCCTTTTTAAAAAGATTTTATTTATTTATTTGACGGAGATCACAATCAGGCAGAGAACAGGCGGAAAGAGAGGGGGAAGCAGGCTCCCCGCTGAGCAGAGAGCCCAATGCGGGGCTCGATCCCAGGAGCCTGGGACCATGACCTGAGCCAAAGGCAGAGGCTTTAACCCACTGAGCCACCCAGGCACCCCAAGTGTTAGCCCTTTTATTATGTGGCTCTGGATACAAAGTACACAGCAGTGGGAGTTCTTGTCTTCCTCCTGTCCATTGTTATGAAGTTTTGATGGTTTGCAGAGTTCCTTAATTAAAAATCAACAAATATTTGTACAACTTTGAATGCCCTCAAAACAAATAATAAAAAAAATAAGAGTAGACACTGGCTATTTCACATACCCATCTGGAAATACTGGGAGCAAGAGATATGCATCTACACTGTTCCCTTGACTATAAATTGCAAAAGCCAAGAGAACTCATGAATAGATCCAATCAACACTACTCCTTGCTCAATTCCAAATGCAAATTGCAAAAAGAACTGGGTTGGAAAACCCTCAAGCATATGCTCAGATAATTTCCAAAGTTTGTTTTCAGTCTGCATCCTAGAGGACTAAGCTTTGACAAGAGAGGGAATATATTCCGGAGGGGTGGGGGTGGTGGGAGGGTTGGGGGTGTGTCTTCAGGGATTAGAGGTGTCGATGTTTCCTTTTTTGTACATATGCAGCCTACTGACTGTTTAATAATTGATTGTTCAACACACTTCCTATTGGCTTCCTTTCATTTTGAAATGTCCCCAATTTCATGTGTGAACACACACTTCCTACCTCAAAGAGCCGAATCTGTCCCTCTCCTGTATTAACATCACACTGAAGTTAAGACAGAGTTCATCTTCTTAGCACCGTGTGAGATCAACTCAGGGAGAAGGGTCTGGTCTTTGTAGTATGTTACAGGGTAATTCTAAGACAGTAAGGGGTTCTCTTCCCATTGAGGCAGGTATGGATACGGTGCAGTAGAGGCTGCCTCAGCCTGGGACAGTAGGGGCCTGTTGTGAGTGAGTGGGCGTGGTGTTCCCTTACCAACGTGTATTGTGGTTGTGTATTGTGAATCCCCAGTAAAGATGCTGTAAAGAGGTGTGATGTGAGCTGGAGGCTGGGAGGAAATGGGGGATGTGGTTTGTGTACAAATAAAGAGACAAGTTGATAAACAGGGGAATGATAAAAGAAATGATAAAACAAACAAATGGCAAGAGGAAGTCAAGGTTCTAGGAGTTAGTCGAGAGTGGACAGGTGGGGGCAGAGTGTGGGAATGATGGAGCTCAAGGACCCTGTGTGGATATAGGCACAAGGGCAGCCTGGGTCAAGGGTGTGGACTCTCAGAATGCTCTTCTTTCCGTCCTTCTCCAGGACCTGAGGGGAAGGGTACTGACTGGTTCAATATGGGATTAGGGTAGGATTCTTTTCTTTTCTTTTTTTTTTTTAAATTTAATTTTTTAAAAGATTTTATTTTTATTTATTTGAGACAGAGAAAGCATGAGACAGAGCATGAGAGAGACAGACAGAGAGCACAAGCAGTGGTGAGAAGTAGAGGGAGAAGTAGACCCTGGGATCATCACCTGAGCCAAAGGCAGATGCTTAACCAACTGAGCCACCCAGGTGCCCTCTTTTTTTTTTTTTTTTTTAAAGATAGAGAGAAAGAGAGAGTGTGTGTGTGTGTATGGGAAGGGATGGGGGTGGTGATGAGGAGGGGCAGAGGGAGAGAGAGAGTATATATATATATTTTTTTAAGTATTTTATTTATTTATTTGACAGAGAGAGATCACAAGTAGGCAGAGAGGCAGACAGAGAGAGAGGGGAGGGAGCAGGCTCCCTGCCAAGCAGAGAACCTGGTGCGGGACTCGATCCCAGGACCCTGAGATCATGACCTGAGCCAAAAGCAGAGGCTAAACCCACTGAGCCACCCAGGTGCCCAGAGAGAGTGAATCTTAAGCAGACTCTGAGCTGAGTGCGGAGTCTGACATGGGGCTTGATCTCACAACCCTGAGATCATGACCTGAGCCGAAATCAAGAGTTGGATGCTTAAGCCACAGGGTAGGAGTGCTTAACTTGGGGTTCACCAAAGGGTCTTAGATAGACCTAATGGGAATCTGTGAACATATGTGGGAAAATATATTTTTGTTTTCACTAGCATCTAAATGAAATTTACCATTCCCTTCAATTACTGAATATAGACAACAGACTTCCATAGTATAAGCACTATTTGTGACTTTGCTACCAAAAATAATCTCTGATATCTTAATTTTGTTTCACATTGAAGCTGTTACAGATGTCTCAAACATTATTCATGCTCATCACTACTTTGAAATTATTTATTAGATAGATCTCATTGTTTAATGCATTAATAAAGGAACACATATATTTCTACACCCAATTTTAAAAATACATTGATAACTGTATTTCAACATCTTTGTTTTTTTTTTTTGTTATTCACTGTGTTTTATTTTATGCATTTAAAGATATTGTTCTGAGAAATAATGTACAGGCTTCAACAGATTGCGAACATAGTCGTTGGACAGAAAAGGTCAAGGAAGTGTGTTAGGTGGTTCAGAAAGGGGGCAGACAGCTGGAGTTACTGTTACTGTTAGAGACTCTTACTGTTGAGTCTGGGGGAAGAGGTTCTAGTCAGAGAGAAAAGCAAGAATCCACTCTGGGATGCTAGGACCCACACGTCTGCACACTGGGCTAGCCACTGCTGGTACAGTCTGTTCCTGGGTACCCCTCAGGCCTGCCCTAGCCCCCAGAGCAGAAGATGGAACTGGAAAGATGTAGGTCCTGGGGCTGTTGTTCCAGGCTGGTGGGCCTAGGTCTGGGAGACGGAGCTGGGGTGGGAATGCTGACTATTTCATTGGTCCCAGAGTCTCCATTTGGTAATTGAGCTGACAAGTCTGAGATCAGAGCCAGGCTTTGGCCTGGACTGACTGCATCCCAGCTGTGGGACTCCTGAGCCTGGATTGCTATCTCTGGATTGCTATTCATTCAACTCACTTTGATTAAGCTCCACGCACTGTGTAGGAGGACAATGCCTCTTTCGTCGCCGAGGCGATTAGATGAGATGCCATGTCTGACAGCGCTCTGAAAATGGATCTTCTCCTTGAAGAAGTTTTCCTAAAAAAATTTATCCATTTCTTTTCATTCTCAGTCAAGTTGCCCTTTGAAGAGAAGAGTCTTGAGCCCATCCAAAAAGGGTCCAGGCTTGGGAGTTTGGTGCGCTGCTGGGCTGACCCTTCCAGTCTTTCTGATGATGCAGTGTAAAGTGTCAGGACCAAATTCCAGTGGTTTCTACCAGATGAGACCAGTCTGCTGGATTCAATTAGGGCTGTCAGCCTGGCTAACAGGGTGTGCATTGTTATTTATGCACTGAAGTACCCTGATAATTAAACTCATTCAAAGTCATGATGATTGGTTACTTAAGAGGCCCGAGTAATCACAAGTGAGGGCTGTAATTTGAATGTACGTCACACTGTTTGGCTTAGAAGTACAGCACGGTTTGTCTATTGCAAGAAGGACAAAGAAAAAAACGTTCACATGTAGGAGGCAGAGCAGGAATGTTAGGGCAAGTGGGGCAAACCCTGCTGTGATCCAAAAGGCACCTCGAAGCATAAAGATAGCTCATTCTCTTGGTAGAACAAAGAGAGCACACCAACCCCTTAGAGCCAATAGAGTTCCAGCTCCCCTAGGTGAAGACCTCCAGGAGCCTAGATGCTAGGACATCGCTGATGATGGAAACCCTTGCTGGACCGCACCTCTTACGTGTCTACCTTCCAGCCCTGGCCACCAGCCCCACCAGCTGCAGAGACAGATGAAGGTGATGCTCTGCAACCAGATTCCTCAGATCCCACCTCTTCCACCCACTGGCTGGGTCACCAATGGCTAGTTGCTTAGCCTCTCTGGGCCTCAGTTTCTTTATCTGCAAAAATGGGGATAACAGTGGCTATCAGGTCAATTTTACTGAAAATTAAGAGGGAGAATGATGATAAAGCACCAGGCCTACAGCAAATGCTAAATCAGTGTGAGTGGTTATCGATGTCCTTGGAGGGGGCTGTAGGGTGGAAGCAAACTCATCAGGCCCTCTGGTTGGGCGAGAGTCCCCTTCCCCTTTCTCCTCAGGCATCCCGTCTTCTGCACCCGTTGGCTCCCTCTCTCCATTCATGGCAAAATTTGAGCACATTCCTCTCTTGCCCATCAGCTTAAAAACTTGGCTTCCATCCTTCCCAGGAACAGAACGAATGGGTCTCTGCTTATGAGCGCTACGGGATTCTGATAGGAAAGTTCTCAGAATCTTAGGGCAAGATCAGGAAATGCCACCTGCTTATCTCAGTGCTTGGAAATTAGCATCAGTGAGAACAGGGGAGGGGAGGGACTTGGCCACTTTTTAAATTGAAGGGACTGTTGTACCTCTTGTGAGTGGTGAGTTCTTGGATAACATGGCTAAACCTTTCTGAGCCCTGGGCTGACGTGGCTGGGCTGGCTCTTTGTCCACCACAAACTCACTCTCCCCTTTCCACAGTGTGGTGTCACTGAGTGGTGCCTGTCCAGCCAGAAATTCCTCATCTCAGTGTACTTATATGGACATGGAGCCATATGACTCCTTCTCTCCAAAGGATTTTGAGTGGTAGTGAGGTATGTCCTTCTGAGCTGAGGCTCTTTTTCTGCTTCTCTTGGCAGGAGACAAAGGACTCCCAGGCCCTGAGGGATGACGGGGCCACAAAACAGAAAGTACCTGGGTCCCTAATCAACAAGTAGAGGAAAGCCACCTGCCAACCGGGAACACTTGCATTGGCCTTTTAGGTGAGTGAGGAGTACTTTCCTAGTGGGCAAAGATGGTGACAATGTTGGGTTTGTTTGTTATAGCAGCTGGTGTCACAAGGACTAATAAAGCTGTCACAGGTAAGGTGGTTGTCCTGGTTTGAAGAGCTCCACAAACCCAGGCTGCAAATACCCTGTTCATTGATTTATTCACCTGCCCATCTGCAAAAACGAATATTTATCGAGCACCTGTTCTCAGGCCCTGTTCTGAGAGCTGGCGGGTACAACGATGGACAAGACCGATGATGACAATGAGCAAGACAGACGAAGTCCCTGCCCTTATAAGGAATTTACAGGCTATTCGGAGAGAATGCAAACAAATAAATTGATCATGGAAGTAACTTTAGAAAATGTTCAGGGCAACGAAGAAAGCCAAAGAGGGCAAGGTGATAGGAAATGGCGATATTTTGGTAGGAGGTCAGGGAAGGGCTGTTGGAGGAGGTGGCTTTGGAGCTGGGACCTGGTTGGGGGGGGGGATCAGCATCTCCTTCCCCTCTTCCCATCCTGATGATGCTTCAGCCCCAGCAAATTACTTGCTCTTCTAGACCAGGCACTTCCCTGCCTCCATGCTACTGGACCACCCTTCTAATACTGTGAACTGCTCAAGCTCGTAGGCCCTACTCCCCGTCAGCAGCTCTCAAGACGAGGGGGACTCCTCTGGCAGAAGCAACAGCTCCCATCTTTCTGTGTGCCTACCTCTACGACAACCAGCTATGTTGTCTTCTATTTTTATTTTTTTTAATGCATCGATATCCCCCCGCAGCCTGTGACCTCTTACTCATTTGTCTTTGTATTCTAGACTAGCGCACCGTGCTGGGCACACAGTGGGGGCTCACTGAGTATTCACGGTGTTGATTTGACAGGAAACCCACCAGAAATGATTATTTAGTTCTGTCAGGAGCCTGAGCAATGCATTGTGTTTTGAAAGTGGCTTTTGTTCAGACTCGGTGCCTAGAACAGCAGCCCCTTTAACTGTGTGCATATGGCAGCTGAGCCAATTTCAATTAGTATGTGCATAAATACTCATATTTCTCAGACACAAGGCAGAATCTCTGTTTTCTTGTTTCTTTCATTTTCTTTTTTCTGGTTGCAAAACACATCCTCTCTAGTTCATGGTAAACCTGACAACACTTCCTCAGGTTGATGAAACCGTCCATTAGATCCTGTACAAGGGGGGGCATGAGGGTTTGGGGTAGAGGTAGGATGAGATGCGTTTCCATCTGTGAAGGCCTAGCCTTTTTTTCACCCCCTCTCCTAAGTTTTAAAAAATTCTAGTTAACATACAGTGCAATATTGGTTTTTGGAGTAGAATTCAGTGATTCGTCACTTACGTAGAACTCCCAGGGCTCAGCATAACAAGTGCCCTCCTTAATGCCCATCCCCCATCCAGCCCATTCCCCACCCACCTCCATCCATCACCCCTCAGTTTGTTCTTTATCATTAAGAGTCTCTCATGGTTTGTTTTCCTCTTTCTTTTTCCTTCCTCCTCGTCTCATATGTTCGTCTGTTTTGTTTCTTAAATTCCACATATGAGTGGAATCATACGGTATTTGTCTTTCTCTGACTTATTTTGCTTAGCCTAATATACTCTAGCTCCATCTGTGTCATTACAAATGGCAAGGTTTCCTTCTTTTTGATGGCTGAGTAATATTCCCTTGTAGATGTACGCACCGCAACTTCTTTATCCATTCTTCTCTCAAAGGATATTTGGGCTCTCTCCACAGTGTGGTTATAGTGGACATTGTTGCTATAAACATCAGGGTGCACGTGCCCTTTCAAATCTGTATTTTTGTATCCTTTGGGTAAATACCCAGTAGTGCAATTGCTGGATCACAGAGTAGCTCTAATTTCAACTTTCTGAGGAACCTCCATGCTGTTTTCCAGAGTGGCTGCACCAGTTTGCATTCCCACCAACAGTGTAAGAGGGTTCCCCTTTCTGCTTGTCCTCGAAGGCCTAGACTTCGATCTTCCCTCTTCCGACTCAAGTCAGACCGGCAACCAGAGGTACATGGGTGAAGATGAAATCATACTTGAGAAATCTTCTCTTTTTCTGATAAAGATCGATCTGTTGTCATTCCCTGGGGAGCCTGCTGCAGGAAGGTGGGGAGGAAGAAGTGGGAGCTCTTATTTGGTGAGAACTCCAGTCTCTAAAACCTCCCAGGTGTATAGAATGTCAACAAGATAGGTCACTGCTGTGGTGTAATTTATGCTTCTAGCCCCCACGGATCAGGGCAAGGCTAGACTTGACCCCAAACCCCATCTTTCCTGGGGTCTTATTCTTCCCTCCCTGCCTTCCAGGTTTCTCCTGAGCACATTCCCTCAATGGATTCTATTCATCTGAATCCCTGGCATGGGTCCCACTCCCAGGGGCACTCACCCCCAGATATCTGCTCTGTGCCAGGTGCCATGGTAGGTCCTCACAGCCAAGGCTTAAGGAGGGAATGCCCCACCTTGCCCCCTGGCCATAGAGAGGGCTTCCAGGCTCCTCTGAACCCCTTCACTGGTTTGGAAACTCAACTTGCCAGACTTAATATTCACTGGGCCATCTCTTTCTAGTGAGTGCGCTTACCATGTGGGAGTCATCCAGGTCTCTGCTTTGCCTGCCATGGGCAGGTAGGGACTGGCCATCCAGGCCCATATGACTGGCTGGTGGGTTTCATGGACTCTGGGTCTGTTCTGAAGACCTGGTCATATAGCTTTCTTCCTATGGGAAGCATACTCATCCCAAGATAGAAATCTGGATGCAGGAGGTAAGGGGTCTTACTTGGACCTCCGGACTTCTCTGTGTTCTCTAATGCCTCCTTTTCTAGAGATCTTTGCACTGGACTCTACATGTGCCTGCCTGTTAATGCAGCCAGGACTCTGTCTCTTGCCTGTTTGTGGATTCTCTAGCAGTTTGTGGATTTCTCAGCAGAAAGCCAGAGAGAGAAGAGGAATGAGTAATAGGGTTTAAGCAACCAAGCCCTATCCTGAACGCCTAACAAAACCCTACAAAATAAATATGATTTCCCATTTGATGACCAATAAGCCTGACTCACTGAAGCTTAGGAAGTTTAGAAGGCCCAAGGATGCAATTAATATTGTCTGAGCTGGGATTTGAACCTTGGATGGTCTGGCTCCAAAGTTCAGGCTTTCTCACCCACCACAGAGGTTGACAAACCACAGGTAAAATTCTGTGTTATTAGAAGACAGCCCTGCTTCTCAGTTTATGTTATGGCTGTCTGTGACCTGTGGCAGTGGAGATGAGAGGTGCGACAGAGACCATTTGGCTTACGAAGCCTGAAGTATCTGCTACCAGGAACATTCCAGATTGCTGACCCCTGGTCGACACTCTACTCCCTTAGGGAGTGTTCTTTTTATAATCCGGGGACCTCAAGACAATGAGGGGTAGAAAGATATGTGATCTTAAAATCAGAAGAGCTGGGTACCATTCTGGCTGTGCATCCCTAGTCAGGTCTTGATCATCTCTTAACCTTGGCTTATTCGTGGAGAGAAGAATAGCCGTGACACAGTATTGTCTTGAGGGTCAAATCAAGTAACAATGATAATGATTTCAGTTTAGGATTACTGAGTGCTTACTGTATGCCAACAATGTACATACAGACACTATCTCTTTTGATCCTTGCAAGTGCCCTGCACATGGCGGACACACAGCAAGAACTTTTTGGACAGATAAGTACTGTTATTCCCACTTCTCAGATGAGGAAGCTGAGGCGCGGAGAAGTGAAGTGACTTCCTCAGGGCTTGGCTGCTTGTGACAGTAGAAGCTGTTGGGTTCAGGACAGGCATGAGGCAGGAAGGACCATGAAGGGCAGTGTTTTTGTGCTGGGGACAGGGTTTTTCCTCCTACTGAGAAGACCTGTGACTTGGGGGAGGGCTGGTTTCCACTGGAGGTAGTGAAGATTGCTTCCTCTCAGCTTCTCCTCCTTGGTGGAAATTCCGCAACTTAATCAGATTCTATTCTGTCCTCTCAGTTCCCTCTGCATTTTCTAGTGACTGGGCTTGTCAGCAAACCCATCATCTTCTTGTTGATGTGCGTCAGCAAAACAAAGATTAGCTGCTTCAGAAAAGTGAACACTTGGGAGTCATAATTACGAGACTCGCTTTTAGTTTTGGGTCTGTTTGAATGAGTTTGAGCCACATGCATGCCAGACAGCAGGCTTGAAAACCTTTCTCGTTGTGGCGCTGGTTATTTTGGTCATAGGAAAAGACGTGAAACAGTCACTCCACCTTCACAGAGCAGACAAAGCCACCTCTACTCACCTGCTGCCCCTTATCTCCGCGGACACTTAGAGATAGATAAGCAGAATTCCTGAGAACTGCTCAGGAATGTTGTCACTTCCATGGGAAAAGCATTTTGGTTCTGGGAAAAGGTGAAAGAATTGAGTTGATTGGGGGGAAGATCATTGCCTTCGTTTGGGTTTCCCTGGAAGCAGGCTCTGAGACATGGGTTGGAAAGCAAGTGCCCTGTTTGGGATGGGATTCCAGGAAACACTGGCAGGAAACAGTGGGAAGTGAGACAGGAGGGAAGGAAGCCTGTAGATGGTGCCTTCTCAAGCAGATTACCACCACGGGCAAATGAAGATGAATTCCACTGGCAGCTCTGAGAGCTGGAGCAGAAACACATTTCAGAGTTACCTTCTCAAAGGTCGAGGGAGCTGGGGTTTTCACAGACTGAATCCCGTCAGTCACTAGTTGAGGTCTGACATTTTTAGGTTGCTTTGCTGGAAGACCACAAAGATAGAAGTTGGTTGCTGTGTCCTATGAGGGCAGAGCTCAAGGAGATGTGGTGGGCCACCTACAGAATCTGCCACAACGTCTGGGTCTGAAGTCAGACTGCCTGAGTTCTGACCTCAGATTCTTCTTCCTATTTGCTGTGTGACCTTGGGCAAGTTACTTAACCTCTCTAGTCTTTATCTGTCAGTTAAGAAATATTCATTTGCTAGGTTATGGTGAAGATGGAAGGAGATAAGGCATGCAAGACACTTACAGGGCACCTGCCATGAAGCACCCAATAGATCTTAGCTATTATTATTATTAATTAGTATATTTGTTCTATTAAAATTGGATGGGGAACCTTTAGACATAGAAGATGTTATTGGGTGAAAGGGCCAAGGAACAATGACCAAGAGCTATGTGATATAGAATAAAAAAACAAATAAATAAAGTCCCTGGGGGTCAGTCCTTATAGAAAGTGGGTTGTTTTGAGAATGGTAGACAGGAAGCAGCCATGGAAGAAAGGGTAGTGGAGGCAGGCCACATTCAGCTCAAATATATTCTTTTTCCTGCCTAAAATGTGGAGATCTACGCACCCCCTTCCTTCATAGGGATGAAAAACCCCACCTCCGGAATCTTTCGGGTTGGCAGGAGCCACAGTGGTAATTAGGGATAGAATTATTTGCAGTAGCAATTGGAACACAGAAGTCACTTTACTCAAGAACTTCAAAGATAGGAAACTGAACTCCAAAGACAACGATCTGTCCACAGGAGCTAGCATTGCCTATTGAGGGTGGCTTGGGGCCAGCATGAACTTGTAAACTCTGAGCTGCCTTTCAGATCTTAGCTTGCTTGTAGTCTTCTATAGCGTTGATGGTGCCCATTTAGCTTGCATTAAAAGCTTCTGTACCCATAGGCTGAACTTGTAGGTGTAGCAAACTGAGTCGTGTACTAGGGTGTGATGTTCAAGATGACGGAAAAGAGCTGGGACACAGGTCATTACCATGGTAACAATGGGTCACACTTATTGAAAGCTTTCCAGGTGCCAAACCACATGCAAAATGCTTCACAAAATTTTTTCTTCTCTTCCTAATCAAAGGAGGTGTCTCTACTATGACACTCTGCATGTCTTCCTTCCATTGGGCATATTAAAATGACCTTTCTTTGTACCCAGTGGCTTTCTCAAGGGCCTTTTCTCCAGCTGGCCTTTCATCACAGACCCCCCAGGAGCATTCAGAGGTGCTAGGCTAGAGAAGGAGGAGGCATTCTCTTCACCCAGCTTTGGGTCCTGCTCTCTTTCCCAAAGAGTCAATGTGCCGTACTGGGGGGGAAGCACTAGCTCATTGTCATGGGCAAAACTGAGGCAGGGGGAGGGCCATTTTGTTTCTGGGTTCAGCAACCCTCCTAGTGGTTAGCAGACAGCAGCATAATGGCCAGCCAGTGTGAAACTGTGCAAATTGCCTCATAAATAACTCGTAATGCACAGGCAACAGGGAGAGACCATAGCTTATGGATAAATGACTCCCTGCCATTTCGGGGTATTAAACCAGGGCTAATCCAGACCTCTCCATGGGGATTCATTAACTGCTATGGGTTTCCTGCATGCAGACCTGCTGGGACATGGGCACCTCACTTGGCACTTCTCTCGGCATTGCGGTGGGGGCAAAAGACTTCTGATCGGGGCCATTAGGAAGGGAGAGTAAGTACCTTTAACAAACAAGCTGGGGGGAGCCCTGCGGGAGCAGCACATTTTCTCCAGAGAACTCACTTTCTGAGGAAGTCTCTTTGTGGGGTAGAGGAAAACATAACAATAACAGCTAACATTTATTGGGTGCTTACTCTGTGCCAGACACTGTACTAAGTCTTCTCACGCATTAGCTCATGTAATTCCCACAAAAATCCCATTAAGTAGATACTATTATTTGTCTGTTTTTATAGAGGAAGGAGCTAAGGCTCACGGAGGCTTAGTTAACTCGCTTTAGGTAATGCAGCCAGTGTCTGCAGGGTGGGTTAGTTAGCTTTGCTATGTTGTGTTAACAAATGAGCCTCAACGCTCAGTGGTTTAAATTAATAGGATTTTTTTCACTCCTGTCCTAATGTCACTCATGGATCAGGTGCCCTACTCTATCTGTCTTTATCCCAGCATTCAGGCTGAAAGAGTAGCCCCTATTTGGGACCAACTATTACCGTGGGAGATGAAAAGCAAAAGAAAACTGGTAGAGCCATCCAGGGCTGTTAATGCTTCCGCTCAGAATGGACGCAAATCATGTCCCCCATTTCATTGGCTAAAGAAGGTCACATGACCCTGGACGTTAGCTCCTCCCATAGGAAGGTACTGCTTAATGAGGAGGGGGAAGATACTTGATTCTCTTATAGGGAGGCAGAGAATAGAGAATCATGTAATCCACACAGGTGGTTGAATTGGGATCTCTGTGAGTACTTATTTTGTGCTTTTAAAAATTTTTTTAAAAATTTTGAAAACTTTGTTTCAGTGTTCCAGAATTCATTTTTTTTTTTTTTTTAATTTTATTTATTTTGACAGAGAGAAATCAGAGCTAGGCAGAGAGGCAGACAGAGAGAGAGGGAAGCAGGCTCCTGCTGAGCAGAGAGCCCGATGCGGGGCTCGATCCCAGGACCCTGAGATCATGACCTGAGCCGAAGGCAGAGGCTTAAACCACTGAGCCACCCAGGCGCCCCCAGAATTCATTGTTTATGCACCACACCCAGAGCTCCATGCAATACATACCCTCCATAATACCCGCCACCAGGCTCACCCAACCTCCCACCCTTCCCTCCCCTCCAAAAACCTCAGTGTGCTTTTTATCTCTGACTTCATGGATTTGGAGTTGAGAGGCCCGGACTTGGGTTTTGGCTCAGTACTGAGAAGCTGTGTGACTAAGAGCAGGTCTCCTCCCCTCCCTGGTGTCCCTATGTTAGTTAGACACCCTCAGAAGTAGACCCGGAGACAAAGACATGAGTGAGAGTAGTTTATTTGGGGAGGTCCCAAATAAGGTCCCAGAAAACCCTGGTAAGGATGGGAAAGTAAGATAGGAAAAGAAAGGAAGTCAGTAAGGGTGTATTATCAAGCAGGTGACCCTCAGAGCAGCCAAGACCCATTTCTGCTGAGAGACACACACCTGGTGGGTGGGTGAGGGAACACATATCCAGGTTATCTCACCTGAGGGGGGTGAGCTGGGCTCTTTATGTGCCAGCTCCCAGGCTGTCATTGGTTGAGGGCGATTTCTGGGGGGGCATTTTGGCTCTTCTGCAGCCCAAATAAAGCCTTTGGGCAGAATTCTATGTTTGGAATAAGCATCTCTTTGTGTGCCGAGGTGAGCTAAAGTCCCTGTCTAAACAGTGAGCAGAGGTGACTAGAAAAGCTTTAAGGTTTTTGCTTTTAGTCACCTGTGCCCACAGCCCTGCCCAGCACTGGTCCAGGACCTTGGTGGTCTGGCTGAATGTGGGGGTAATGGGCATTTGCATTTCCCCTGCAGCCTCCTGTGATGCACCCTGACCCACTACGGGCTCTCCTTCTCCCCTTTCCACTGCGGAACGCTCTTTGCTTGGCAGGATGCTCTGTCTCCTGCCCTTCGTCACCCTGCGTGCTGCGACTCTTGGTGCCTCCTTGAGTGGAGGGAGCTCTTTTCCTCCACATACTGTGCTTTCCATGGCCACAGGGAGGCAGCATCCTTGATCTGCCCGGTTTCCACCACCACTTGCAAAGCAGGCTTTCTCATTCTATGCAAGATGTCCTTTGGTTTTGAAGCCCTTGCTGTGGCTCTCTCCCACCCCTTTGGCTTTCCTCCTCCATTAGCCACCAACCCCCCCAAGCTCCATCCACCTAAGGCCGGCTCCCAGCCTTCCTTCCCCATCTGAACCATCACCCTGGGCCTCTCCCTGGTCTACAAGGTCAATGCCTTCCACCCTGGAGTTTTTGCACCCATGCCCTGCCTAGCTCAGGCCACCTACACCTCCCACCAGGACGACGCAAACAGCCCCCTCACCAGTCTCCTTCTGCATGAAGCCCTGCCTCAGTGTTTGCTTTCCTGTTCATCCCCACTTTGGTTAAAATGACCTCTCTAAAAGTGGGTAGAGAAGTGAGCAAAGTATAGTGGTTAAGAATGGGGACTCCAGAGACGGACTGACTGGGTTAAAATCCTCTATCTGCCACTTAGGGAGTTTGGGCAAGCCACTGACCAAGTCTGTACCTCAGTTTCCTCATCTGCCAGCTGGACCTACCTCACAGGATTGTTGCAGTCATAGGTGACTTGACATCCCTTACGTGCTTAGAGCACCACTGGGCTTGCTAAATAAATCAAGTCTGAGGATGATGCCTTCTCCCTGTCTCAAAGCCTCCAGCCTCCCTCCCAGTCACCACAGAGCAGAGTCTGAGCTGACCAATCTGGCACCTGGGGCTCTGGGTGATGGGCCTCCCTTTTCAAAATCAACCCCCTTGGTGCTTTAAACCCACACTTTATGATCTAGCTGTTTATCATGTGAGTCTTTGGGCATGCTGTTCCTTTTGCCTGGTATGCTGATCCCTGCCTTGTCCACTTGCCCATTTCCTGCTGACCTCTCAGACCCACCTTAGGCTTTGCCTTCCTTAGAAAGCTACCAAGTCTGTTCTAGTAGAGAGATAATTGCCTTCCTCCTGGTAGTGATTGGGCCATACCCCTATTTTAGGGCCAGGACTAGGGCAAGGAAGATGGGAGACTTGCCTCACAGGAAAAATTAAAGGGAGTTTCAAAAAACTCAGTAATCAAGATAGAGAATATTTGAATATTGGAAAAAAATCGAAATGGCTGCCATAGATCTATGTTGAACAAAATATCAAAATTTAAAATAAAGGGAGGCTCTCACTGTGCACTTGTAAGACTCATCTCCATTTGCCTCACTTGAATCCTGGCTCTGTTGGACCCTGGGCTAGCTTGAAAGACCATGTGGAGGGGAGCCCAGTTGTCCCAGCTGAGGTCATCTGAGACCAGTCTGCAGCCAGCTGAATCCGTACCTATCAGAGAGTCCAACCAAGCCCAACCAAGATCAGCAGAGCCACCTACGTGACCCACAGCTGATGGCAGACACGGAAGCAAACCCAGCTGACCTGTAGACCTGTGAATGGTATCAGTGCTTTATTTTTCAGCTTTGTGTTTTGGATGGTTTGTGACACAGTAGCAGCTAACTGACACACTCCTCTGGCCATAGAGCCTTTGAGCACACTTTACCTTTGCCCAGTGGGTTCTTTCTCCCCTGACCCCTTCGTTCTTTAGACCTTGACCAAAGTGTCACTCCTTTCTAGAGACCTTCGTTTACTTCCCTGACGGACTCTCACTCTACTTTGTCACCTCTGTCTTTGCCTTTGACTGCCGCTATAATTCTGCATTTACTTATTGATGTCAGTATCATCTGTCAGACAGCAAGTTCCTTGAGGGCAAGAATTGTGCTCTTGAGGTTTCTGTTGTAGCTCAGTCTGTAGTAGGTACTTGATAAACGTGCTGGGTGTATGAAAACATACATGATTTTTTTTTTTTAAGATTTTAGTTATTTATTTGACAGAGAGCACAAGCGGCAGGCAGAGGGAGAGGGAGAAGCAGGCTCTTGGCTGAGCAGGGACCCTGATATGGGGCTCGATCCCAGGATCCTGGGATCATGACCTGAGCCAAAAGCAGATGCTTAATAGACTGAGCCACCCAGGTGTCCCTTGAAAAAAAATTTTTTTAAAATATAGCACTCAAGAGGTCCTCATGATTTCTCTGTGTTGTTTTTTTTTTTGTTTTTGTTTTTTTTACCCAATGGTATAGCAGGTAAAACAGACCGTGATGCACAGGCTAATGGGCTAATGCCCCTCTCCTGGGGCCCCCTCTACCTCCATGTATCCTAAAGAATTTTTCTTTGTAGCAGGGTCAATGGTCAGACCTAAACTATGATGTGAATGGCGACCCCTGGAATTGAGCAGTGCCCAGGCTGTCAAGCCGTACATAGCAGCCATGTCCTGAGAGAATAAGTCTGGCTGAGCTAGGGCTGCGGCAGAGTGGAGGAAGGGAGATAGATTTGCAGATGGGAGCTGGAGGGCCAGAGGGAGGGAGGCTCCCAGCTTCCTTAGCCCCCCTTCTCCAGCAGCTGCCTCGCGTCTGGCAAATCCAAATCCTGCCCCAGGCCCCTCAGTCCTGTGGCCCTGGAGGCCTTGTGGGCATCTCTCTGAGTACGGGATCTGCTACTGGTTTCCTGACTTCCACAGGATGTGATGGCTAACTCGTTCTTAATTCTCAGTCTGGCAAGGCAGTATAGGTGAAGACGGCTGCCAGGGTTCAAATCCCAGCGCTGGCTCTCATTTGCCACACAGCTTTGGGCAAGGAACCTAACCTCTCTGTGCCTCAGTTCTCCAGTTGTAAGATGGGCCTGGAATTAGGTTGGTAGAGGGTTGCACTGGGCCAGAGCAAGGGAAGGCACGGTGGTGTGTGCCGCACGTGAGCATGGTATCAGTGTTCTCCTTCCTTTCATGTTGGCTGCCCGAGGCCCTGATGCGAGGCTGGCCATCACAGCACCTGCACCCAGGCTGAGCCTCCCGCTTCTTGTCCGCGAGCACCGCGCAGCTCCCAACTCCATCTCTGGTCTTTGAAGGGCTTGCCATGTAGGAGAAACGTCCTCAGGCAGGAAGCAGGTCTGCCGACTCCATCCCCCATGCTTCTGCCCCCCCCTTGCCAGGGCTCGCTCCGAGCCTTTCGCTCCTCGTTCAGCCTCATCAACGCTTTATTATAAAATCCTTTTCCAGCTCTCTGTCCAGAGTCATCGTAATTATAATCACTGCTATAATCACATCCAACTTCTTAGCCCCCCACCGAGGTGTGAAAGCATCGTCACCGGCCTAAGAGGCCCGTCTGTCCCACCTCGGCACCCTGGGAACAGCGTGGCTGTCTCCTGCCCCCACCCTATCCTTCCCTCTGTGGTCGTGTTTGTGGGGCCTTGCCCTCACCCTCCGAGATGCTTCCTTTCTTCACATTCTCTGTCCCCAACGTTGGCACCCTGGGAACAGCATGCCCCCTGGGACAGCAGTGCCCGTGGGGCCTGGCGCTGCACTGTCAAACCCTCTGCCCCTGGGTGGGCCTGCGCCGAGGAATGTGGACGGGTGTCACACCAGGTGGGGGATGACAGTTTTTCTCACATCCTTCTGTGACAATCTTTGGGCGTTTCTCCTGCTGTTCCTGACACGGGTGCTGACTGGAGATGTGAAAGCAGATGGGGCTGCTGATGGGGGGATGGGACGGGTCTCCCTTGGGTCCCGGGGTGGAGGTGAGATCCCCGTGGCGGGAGAACATGTTCTGCTTTCACACCGCAGAATGGGGTGTGCTGGCCTTTCCGGGGTGTCCAGACAGTGCTGCATCTCCCGGGTCTCTGCACTTTGAAGGACTTTGCCCACTGTTAGGGGCTGAACTGTGTCCCCGCCAAATTCATGTGCTGAATTCCAGACCCCCAGGACCTCAGAATGTGGCTGTTTGGAGATAGGGCCTTTAAAGAGGTAATGAAGTTAAAATATGGCTCATGAGGGTGGGTCCTCCCTGGGGACCGGTGTGTTTATAAGAGGCAGTTAGGACATGGCACCGAAACACTTGGCCTTCATCTCAGACTTCTAGTGCCCAGAACTGGTTGGAACACAGATTTCTATTGTGTAAGCCCCCCGGTCTGTGGTACTTTGTTATGGCAGCCCTAGTGGACAAATACATCTGCCTTTTGCCCATTTCCCTTTGGGCAGGTAGGAGCAAGGGGCCAAGTGGGTTAAGTGTTGGTTGCACGGAGATTTTTCCACTGGCCGGCTCGCCCAGGCCACTCAGGATGCCCTCTTGTGGCGGAGGGTTATCTGGGACGCAAATCAGCCATTTCTTGCTTGTAGAGCTCATTAGCAATTCTTTTTTAATTCTATTCTCTGCACAGGGCGCTGCGCCCCCGTCTCCTGACCAGCGTTGTCTGTTTCATACTAACAATCCAGTGAGGCAAGTTCTATTTACAGCCTCATTTTCTGGAGAAGGAAACTAAAACATACAGAGGTTCAATAGCATCCCCAAGACCACCCCGGCAGGGAGTGGCAGGGCTGGTATGTGAAGCTAGCGTTGTGTCCTGCCGATCAGGGACTACATCATCCGGACTTGGAGAAGTCCTGGAGGTCGCTCCTGCTTCCCACAAAAAACTCCTTTCCGATGTTCTGTCTGTGTAACTTTGCTTTTCTTTCACGGGCCCCCGAAGGGGAAACCTCACCGAAACCCTGGGAGATGCTGGGAGCAAGAGGTGGGTGGCCCAGGGGCCTGTGTATTGGCATGTGGCCAGCGGTCGGGGACCAGGGGTCTCCCCCATTCATAGACAGTGCTACGCTGGTGGCTTTAGCCGTGTGGGGCACCTTCCATATCCACTGGCTCTAACCCAGTGTGGCTTCTGGCCAAGGACAGAGGTCAGTGTCCATGGCTTTGCCAGCCTAGGAAGTCTCTACAAGCAGACCCTACTCTCTGGCTGGGACAGAGGCAGGAGGTCCCTGGGACGACTGGGTGTGATGGCCCGGGTGGTGAGATTGTCACCCATTTTTATTCTCAGCCTGCTGTGGCCTGGAATTTTGGCAAATATTAATAACGGTTGTAAAAACAGCTCCTTGAGCATTTGCTCTGTACTTACCATGCCCCCAGGCAATGTGTTAATGTTTCTGGCACTAAGTCATTTAATCCTTACAATGCTGTGCTGGGAGAGTTATTACCAGCCTCCTTTCAGAGGAGCTTAGAGAGCTTTAAGTAACTTGTACAAGGTCACTGACCCAAGAAGTGAGGAAACGTCCCCATAAAACCAGTGTCTATCTTGACAGTTCACGTGTGCAACTGCTGGCCACACCTGTCCGTGACTATGAACCTGAATGCTGGACTCCGGGTGTGGGTGGGCTCACGGCTCCAATGATAGGAATACACGTACTGTGGGCCATATCATGCAGTTCATGCAGTCTAATCATTATAACAAGGCTCACAAAAGCTAACGAGAGGCAGGTAGTGACAGCCTCATTTTGCAGAGGAAGAAACTAAGACCTCGGACAGGACACACCACTTGCTCATAATTACATGCTGGTCACCAGCACAGCTGGGGTTCGGACTCAGGCTGTCTGAGTCAAAAGCCCCCTCTTCTCCTCTCAGGCTTGTGTGATGGAAACAGCAGGGAGGGAATCCGAGGGGAGGTTTGCCAGGAGCCCTCCCATCACCTGATTTCTTTCAGCTGCTTTCTATAAGACCCAAGGCAGGGTCCGGGCATCCTGCCTGTGCCGTGGGCAGAGGGCTTCCCATGGCAGCCCTGAGAGCCTACACCCAACCCACACGTGGGAGGACTGAGCTGCTTCCCTCTCCGCTTTATTGATGTGGAGTGAGTTGAAGGTTATTGCAATGAATAATAAATGAGCTATCATAGCGAAGCCGATTATTCCGAAGTGTTACCGATGTTTGTGCTGATAAAAATGAATAAATGGCTAAGTGTTTGCAGGGAATGGACGAGAAAAGGCATAAAGAGGAAATTCATATGTGCCTCTGATAGTTAGAAACAATGAGTCTTGAAACAGAGGCAATCAAGGAATGGGATAAAGCAGCTTTGTGATTTGTTATGTAGGGAAAATAATGACAGAATCTTTCATCTTTGGCCATGTTGGCTGCAAAGTGGAAATAGACATTGGCTTTGAACAGAGAAGATAAGAGACCAAGAGGAAAATAAAGTTCGGAACAGTGAACACAAGAGCCAAATCGTTGCTTCGTTCTTCTCATAGACCAAAGACATATAGAGGAAGGACACAGATGTGGCCGTGACGTCTTTGCAGTTAGAGAAGAGGGCTCCCCTGGCCCCGAATGTGAGGGAGAGTTACTCTCAGGTTGAGGAGCCAAGGTCCTCCACAAGGCAGGGGGATGGTGAGAAGTCAAACTCAGTGGATGGGGTCAATCAGCCATGGAAAGGCTTTTTGTACTGATCGCCCTTGTCCAACTGTTTGCACCTCTCCCTCTGCTGAGACACATTCCCAGGGTCACTCCTGTCAAGCTGGCCACAGCTCTTTTTCTTTCTTTACCGCTCAGAAAAGCATACCAGAATCCAGGAGAGTGTGGACGGGGCTGTGTCTGCGGTTCCCAAACTGTGTGCCAAGGTGCCACGGAGCCCCACCGCAAACCCAGAGGGGTGCCTAGTGGATATTTTAAACATGTTGAGGGAAACTTCAGCAACCTCTGGATATCGTGCTACCAGCTCAAGGTAATTCACAGTTTCAACACTAGGTTGCGCTACTCGCCTTTTGATGACGTCATATCTTTGCAAAGCTGGGTTTGCAGTTATTACTGTGGTAAGAATCGGGTCTGGTGTGGAAATCAGTGTGAGCGGGCAATGAGGGTGGTGGGTGTCCAGTTTGATCCCAAGGTTGGAGAAGTCATACAGTGCTCAACAGGTACACACACCCCGTTGCTAAGTAATTATAGTTATTTAGAGTACAATAAAAAATGTGTTTTCTGTCCATTTTTGTGGATTATTAAAAAAAAATCACTTACTGGGGTGTCTGGGTGGCTCAGTGGGTTAAAGCCTCTGCCTTCAGCTCAGGTCATGATCCCCGGGTCCTGGGATCGGGCCTCACATCCGGCTCTCTGCTCAGCGGGGAGCCTGCTTCTCTCCACGCCCCCGCCCCGCCCCCCACTTGTGATCTCTGTCAAATAAATAATAAAATTTAAAAAATCTTTAAAAAAATCACTTACCAACACAGTTATGTGAGGGCACATATACTTATTAATTTATTAGAACCTAACTACTCGGTAAACATGATTGTTAGGTATTTCTGTCGGCTTGGCAGTCTCATGGAAAAGACTGCAGAGACACTAAGAAATTCTGTAGACAGACACTTTGGGAACTGTGTGTTAAGTATCAGTCAGGTCCTAGTGGGAAGCCAATGACACCCTCCAGCTGGGTAATTTGAAGAGTTTAAGAAAAGAATTCTTTCCGAAGGTGTGGGCAACATATGGAGAGATCACAAGGAATAGGCTGTATCTTGGGGTTAGTGCTGGGGGGGGGAAGGGGTGGGGGGAATTAGGAGGAAGAACTACAACCTGTAGAGAGAGCTGTGGGGACCGTGAACATGAACTTCAGCCGAGCAACATGGTCAGCTTTAGCCCTCTGCATGGAGGAACCACCAAAGCGCTAGGTCTCACAGAGCTCAAACGGTAATGCTGGTCTGGCAAAGCCTCGCTGCGCCAGCGGTCCTCAGACTATGCCTGCAGGGAACCCTGAGCTGTTCACATCCTTTCCACACTAAAATCACCTCACAGTGGTCTTTTCCAAGCTCATCAATAACATTAAGGTCTCAGACTAGAACTTGCTCCTTTTTAAGTTTTTCCTCCCATACATTTTCTATAAACTGAGCCCCAAATGAATGAACAATAAATATTAATGAGAAATTTTAAAATGAGGTTTTTTAAAAGGAGCATTTTATGTATTGTTATTTTTTTGAGATGCAGAAACCTGCATGCATATCATATAGTCATATTTTCTGCCAGTAAAATTGTTCCTGACTCGTGTGACAGAATTAAGTACATCCATTTTTTTTTTTCATGGGGTTATGCAGAAAGCATACCATCTTCCCAACATCTGAATGAATGTGAAACTGTTTTGATAGAAAATTTGCATATGGTATAAAATTTAAGTTCTAGAGCATTGTATCACTACTAGCGTCATCTTCCCCCTCCTCATTATTGCATCGTCTCTTTACAAGGGAATCATAATGTGTCCTCTCCATATTCTTCACCACATTAGCTTAAACAGTGGTTTTTATAGTGAGGCCCCTGGACCAGGAGCAAATGCAAAAGCATTCCTAGCTTACAGGCTATAAAAAAACAGGTGGCAGGACAGCTTGGGCCTGTGGGCTTTTGTTTTCTGACCCCTGTACTAGACCGTGATCTCATGAAGGCAGAGGGAATCTGTTTTGCTCACTAGCATACACTCAGCACCCAGCACAGTGCCTGATACATGGTGGCCACTCCAAAAAAAAAAATAAATAAATAATCTGTTGAGGGGTGCCTGGTGGTTCAGTCGGTTAAGCCTCTGACTCTTGATTTCGGCTCAGGTCATGATCTCAGGGTGGTGGGGTCCAACCCCATGTTGGACTCCGTGCTCAGGGTGGAGTCTGTTTGAGGCTCTCTCTCCCTCTCTCTCTGTCCCTCCCCCTTCCCGCCCCATTCTCTCTCTCTCTCTTAAGTAAATAAATAAATCTTAAAAAAAGTCTGTTGAATGATTGAAAAATGGCTAAATGAATATGGTCTGTTCTCCTTTGTTTCCTCTTCTCTAAATTTGTGCAGAAAAACTGAGGCAAGGAAGTTAAGAAGGTGTAATCAGAAGGTATTCAATGCCTTCTCTTATCTACATTTTAAGTAGAAACTTAATTTTAATTTTTATTTTAGTGAAAGGAAAGATTAAATAGGAGTTTCGTATAAGGGAGCGCCTGGGTGGCTCAGTTGGTTAAGTGTCTGTCTTCAGCTCAGGTGATGATCACAGGGTCCTGGGCTCAAGTCCTGTGTTGGGTTCCCTGCTCAGCAGGGAGTCTGCTTCTCCCTCTTCCACTGCCCCTCCCTCCACTTGTGCTCTCTCTCACTCTCTCTCAAATAAATGAAATCTTAAAAAAAGTTTCCTGTAAGGATTTTATTGTCAATCTGCTAGGAAGCTCTGAAACTCTAGACCCAGAGCTCAAATATGCCAATGTTTTTTAAAACCTAAGAGTGCATCCAGAGTTATAAAATTGTTTTGTATTTAAACCCAGAGGCAATTTTAAGATTAGATTAAGCATGATGGTTTATCGTTGAAAGTTTGTAAAAGTATGTTCATAATACTAAGAATTCTGTGGTTTTACATGTTCTAAGTTGTGAATTATTTTTTTTTAAGATTTTATTTATTTGTTTGAGAGAGAGACAGTGAGAGAGAGCATGAGAGGCGAGAAGGTCAGAGGGAGAAGCAGACCCCCCATGGAGCTGGGAGCCCAATGTGGGACTCGATCCCGGGACTCCGGGACGGTGACCTGAGCCGAAAGCAGTTGCTTAACCAACTGAGCCACCCAGGCGCCCTGTGAATTATTTTTTAAGTATGTGATAAATCGGTATGAGTACTTGGTATTGGGGTGGGATTGCAGTTTCCCTAAAATGTTATTTTAGGCTGTGCACTCCAGCTGTAAAGGGAAATAGTGGCCGGGCTGGAGGCCATAGCTGAGTTGGTGCTGAGCATTCTGGGAGCGAGTGACATCAATGAGCTCTAACCAATGAAGCATCCTGGAGAGGCATTTCTGAGAAATTGAAAAAAAAAAAAAAAAACACCAAAAACGAGTTTCAAAGAGTGATTACAGACATGGGAAGAATAAATAGGAAAGAGCCTCAAATGTTGATTTCCTTCCTGGGATGGGACCTGTGTCCTAACTCACCTATGGGAAGGGAACAGAACAATCGTGGCCCCTGAGATCAGGGTTGTGGGCGCTAACAATAAACGTGTACTGCTTGTAACTTCCCACTGCTCCATGCCTTCCTTTTCTGGCTCATTCTTATTTTTTTTTTTTTTTTTAGATTTTATTTATTTACTTGACAGATCACAAGTAGGCAGAGAGGCAGGCAGAGAGAGAAGAGGAAGCAGGCTCCCCACGGAGCAGAGAGCCCGATGTGGGGCTCGATCCCAGGAGGCTGGGATCATGACCCGAGCCAAAGACAGAGGCTTTAACCCACTGAGCCACCCAGGCGCCCCATTTTTTTCTGGCTCATTCTTAACTACTATTATTACATTAAGAAAAAAAAAAAAGATTTTATTTAGTTGAGAGAGTGTGCCCAAGCGGGGGAGGGGCGGGAAAGGCAGAGGGAGAGGGAGAAAGGACCCTAGGATCATGATCTGAGCCAAAGGTAAGGCAGACGCTTAACCAACTGAGCCACCCAGGCGCCCGTACTATTACATTTTAATCATTCAATGCAGTGTGTGTGTAGAAAGAGCTTAGCCAGGCAGAAAAAGGAGATAGTCACTGTGCTTATGGGATTCTCTTCTGTTCAGATCATCATTCCGCAATCCAAGGGTAGTGGGAATCATGACTCTTTATCCAGCACTGTCTCCTTCCTCCCTCATTTAACTGAGGGGAGCTCCCACCCCCTGGGCCAGGCAAGGACACATGACCTGGCTTTGCCAATCAAAGCATTACACCGTCCTGGCCCTAGTGATTGGTTTAAGGATGAGCATGTGACTTCATCTTGACCAATGAGCACCATTCCCAGGGCTTTGGTGCCCAGACTGAGGAAGTGGGGTTCATTCATCGGCTGGGGTGGTTCAAGGACTAGACTGCTGTTAGGAAATGGTACGCTGGTGGTCTTGCGGTGATGAGGGAAGGGCCTCCTGAGAGAGGAGGCACCACTGAGGGTGGTCATTGTCAATTTATTTTACCACGTGGAACTTTCGCTTCCCAGTCTTTAAAGTGGCGGAGGATACTATTTCACAGAGTGATTTTGTGGATCAAATACCAAATACTCAGTAGTTGAAAAGCGTTTCTGTCTTTCTTTCCATTCCCCCCCCCCCCCCCCCCCGCCTTCTTCCCTCTCCTTCCTCGCTTCCTTCCTCTTTTCTTTCTTCCTTCCCTCCCTACCCGCCTCCTTCTGTTTGACCCGGAAAAGGAGGTTATTGGGGCACAGACTCAACACCTTTTCTTAGTCACTGCTCTCCCATGGGGCTGGGGCAGCCATGGAACCGTCACTTTGGAGGCCTCTGTGAAGGGGGTGTTTGCAGGGCTGGCGTGGCCACCCAGAGGGTGCTTGGCTGAAATAGGTGCAGGGTGGATGTTAAGGAGAGTCTTTGTTGATCATGGGGAAGAAACTTCTAGCCTAAGGGCTTTACAATAAAGACAAGGGGTCTTTGAGGTGGTGAGTTCCCATTCCTGGGGGCATCCAGCCAAAGCCGGTTGGCCCTTTATCAGCGATGCAACAGAGGGGACTTAGGCGAAAGGGGCTGTTTGGACTAAGTTTCCAAGATGGCTTCTGAGTTGTGAACTGTGATGTGTGACTTCCTCATCTAATGTTGGGACAAGGTGCTCTCTTCAAGCTGGATTGAGAAAAATATCAGGTGGTAAGGGTATTGTATTATTTCCCTAGGACAGTGCTGCCCAGGCTCTACAGCGCATCAGAGTCACCTGGAAGATTTGTTAAGACACAGATGGTTGGACTAAGACCCCCCAGGGTTTCTGATTTAGCAACTCTTTGGGGGGGTCCCCAAATTTGAATTTCTAACAGGTTCCCCGGGGATGTTCATGCTGCTGGTCCAGGGACCACACTTTGAGAGTTACTCTCCTGTGGGTTCACTGGTTTTATGGATGAAAGCTGGTGAATTATTGAGAGAGCACCAGGCTAGAAGTAGAAGGAATAAGTTCTTGCTGCTTGCTACTCCATCTGTCTGTGCATCTTTGGGCAAGTCACCTGCTCTCTCTGGGCCTCACTTTGCTCGTCGCTGAAAATGAGACTTGTTCATCTAGGTCATTGGTGTCCACCTTTTCAGCACAGTGTGCTTCCCGCAGTGAGCTTTCCTTTTTTGTGGGCACCATGGGTTCACAGAAGATTTTTCCCCCAGAAAAATATAACTTGTAATTAAAGAGCAGCTTGGTTAACCTTATTTTTGGCAAATTCTGATTTTTTTGGTTGGGGGGGCACTTTTTGACCAAAGACAGTTTCTCTTGGATAGTAGCTTAGGGATCTGTGTCCATAACACTGAGTTAAATGACATTTCTAGTTTCTTCTCACAGCTCCAAGTTGTGACATTCCAGAATATTCAGGACACAATGCCAAATCTTGAGTTCCCTTTTAGGAGGGTGGTGAGCCTCGTTTTGGCTGTTGGCCCACTGCTGGTTGAGAATATAGCTGGGAACTTTCAGGCATTAGTGGGAAATTTGAGTGGTTGGCTTCGAAAACCTCCTCCGCTGTTCTCAGGCTGTGGTTTTAGGTCCCCCATGACCTCTTCCAGGTCATCTTTTGAGGTCCCACAATTGAGAGCTTGGGACTGGTACGGATGCAAAGGTTTTTGGGTTCATGAACTGAAGCCTGTTCTCCAGGAAAGCTGCTAGTTTTCAAAGGAGATGAAAGAATTAAATGGGGTTAGATGTTTCCGGTGAGAGCTGATTTTGCTTCTTGTTAATGTGAATGAGAGCAGACGTGTCTTATGTTGATAAGCATATCACCTGTGCCTTCACACACCCAGAAGGGATGGCTGCTGAACACGGCGGCCTGTGCTAGCTCTGCAAACCCTGACTCCACCGCTTGGCAACACCTCCGTACCCACATCTTTTCCAGCTAAGTGAACTGTTAGCTTACGCGGAAATCATGTGCGAGCCTGGTCATTTGCATGCAGGGCATGGAGCCGAACTGCTACTCTCTGTTGGTAGAGAGAGGGAGGGCTTGCTGCTCTGAATATCTTTTTCTCTTTGGGAGCATGTAAGACCAGATGTGTCTGTGAACTGGCTTTCAGGCTTTCCCCATACACTCAAATTGGTAAGATTCTTTTTTATGCCCAGGTTTCCTAAGCACTAACTCCCTCCCAGGCTCTGTGTGAGGTCTTGACAAGAGCCTGTTCCCTCCTCCACGCTATGCGGCCATTCCTCAGAGCTGGGCAGGGCAACCAGTCTCTAAGCAGACATAAAATGGAAAACGGGAAGGCTAAGCAGGGCCTGATGAAGAGCACGCCCCCCCCCCCCCCGGGGCTCTCAGGAAAGGCTGCTCTTCAGATAAGCAGAGGAGTGAACTTGGACGATGATGCGAACGAAGTAGAAGGTTGGCTCTTCTCATGGGAAAATAAATTGACACCTTAATGCTGCATCTTTGAAGGAGGTGGTGTTCGCCAAGCAAGAAGGGGGAGGCTTTCCCAGCGGAGGGAGTGGCCTGGGCAAACCCATAGTCTGCTCCGAGTGGGTCAGAAGGCTGTGTGCTGGGGTACAGATGGAAGGCGGGGAGGTGGGAGAGCGGGTGCAAAGTCGGAAGCTCAGGACCAGACTGCAACGTTTCTTTTGTGGCATATGCCTTAGAGCAGCAGTTCTCAAACTTGAATGGGCCTCAGAATCACGTAGAGGTTAAAATTCAGATTGATGGGCTCCTCCTCGAGAGGTTCTGATTCAGTAGATCTGGGTGGGGCCTGGAAACGTGCATTTCTAAACAAGTGCCCGGGTGAGGCTCTTGGTCTAGGGGCCCCGCTTTTGAGAATCGCTGCTATAGAGTTTGCATCTTTGAGCAGTTGGATGCTTCTAGAAATGTTGTAGGAAGTGTAACCATGGGAGACTCGCGTTTTAGAAAGAGCATTCTGACAGCAATTGTGGAGGCCCTGTTGAGTGGCAACAGACGAAGGGTGAGGCCTGAGGTGGGCTTCAGGGGAGGACGGGGTGGACATGGGGAGGGGGGATGGGGCTCTCAGCCTGGAATTCGGGCTCTTGCTGGCATCCAGTTTACTTCCTTGCTGGTGAGTCATTCTGCAGATGGGGTCATTGAGGCTCTGAGTCCCACACCGGGTCCATCCAGGGCTGCACGGAGGGCACAGCGCTGCCTCTCAGTGACAGGAAATAGATATTATTTTTAGCCAAAATCTGCAGGATGATCTATTGCGGTTTTCATTTTCTCAGCACATTTTATTCAATTTTATTAGGTCATTTAACAAATAATTTTAATTTTCTGCTTAGATCAGAATTTCAGAAAGTAATGTACTGTTGTACTGTTAATGAGTCCCCTAATAGGCTCTAGGAGAATGTGATTTGCAAATCATTCTCGAATATAACTGTCACTCAGCCTGGTTGCCAATTAGCACAGTCCTCAGCCGTTCTCCCTGAGAGGGCCTGGAGAGTTCTGGAAGATTCTTATACCTGACTGAGCCTCCCAGGAGGCCTCTGCAGGAGGGGAAGCAGATAAGGGAGCTGGAGCTTACTTCAGTGTTGAGCTGTGACACCTGCTGTATTCTCGTTCCCTCCACAGACACTTGGTTCATAATATCAAAACTGAATGGCACTCCGGCTTGGGGGGATCAAGTAATTGTAACAGCTTAGCAGGTTAACCATGAAGGCGTCCTGGGATTTTAGCTGCGGGACGATGGTGGACAAAAAGGGGACAAGACACAAAATATATTGAACACTGTTTTATGCTGGATGCTGGTGTGGGATACTCTGTTGACTAATATTATTTTAAATGAAATAATACATTAAAATGTTCTTCACTGTAAATGATTTTTAGCAGTAAACAATTCATTTCTCATTCTGCTAACAGGATTAAGAGGAATGAGGTCGGCAAACTATAGCCCACCGGCCAAATCTATCCTGTAGATATTTTTTGTGAATTAAGTTTTATTGGAACACAGCCATACCCGTTCAGTTATATATTGTCTGTAGCAGTTTTCATGGTCCAAGGTAGAGTTGAGTGGTTGTGGCAAAGACTGGATGGCCCACAGCTGAAAATATTTCCTATCTGGCCCTAATAGAATTTTGTCAACTCCTACTTTAAAATATGGACTTCCTGCTTTTCTCTATTGATTTATATGCCTGGTGTGTTAATATAGGGGTGCCCGTGTGGATCATCAGTCTGTTAGGCATCTGCCTTTGGCTCAGATGGTGATCCCAGGGTCCTGGGATTGAGTCCTGCTTTGGACTCCCGGCTGCACGGGGGAGCCTGCTTCTCCCTCCGCCTCTCTCTTTCTCTGTCTCTCATGAATAAATGAGTAAAATCTTAAAAAAATAATTGTCGGGGCGCCTGGGTGGCTCAGTGGGTTAAAGCCTCTGCCTTCGGCTCAGGTCATGATCTCAGGGTCCTGGGATCAAGCCCCACATCGGGCTCTCTGCTCAGCGGGGAGCCTGCTTCCTCCTCTTTTTTTTTGCCTGCCTCTCTGCCTACTTGTGGTCTCTGTCTGTCAAATAAATAAATAAAATCTTTAAAAAAAAATAATTGTCCACATAATTGAGGTTGTACCATAGACATTGTTATGATACTTGACTTTTTTTTTCTTGATTATGTATCTTGGGAATCATTTCATGACAGAATATCATTTTATTGATTTGAATTTTGTGGCTGCATAGTAATCTATAATAAAAATATCTTGTAATTTATTTATGCTTTTTTTTTGGTATTTCAGGCAATTATCTTCACCAGTTTTCTTAAATATACTTTTTATTTGGAATGATTTTAGATTTTACAGAAAAGTTGCAAAGATAATACTGAGTTCCTATATACTTGTTACCTGGTTTCCCCTACTGTTAGCATCTTATACTGCCACGGTATATTTGTCAAAATAAGAAATCAGCAGTGGTACTATTTTTTGTTTTTGTTTTTGTTTTTGTTTTTGAAGTAAAGTTGACACACAATGTTATGTTAGGTATACAACATAGCGAATCCACAACTCAGTGCTTAACGCTGTTCTCCCCATAAGTATAGATATTATCTGTCACCACACAATACTATTACGATAGCAACACTGGTACTATTTTTTTCAATCTTAATCCAATTACCTTTTAATTTTTAATTTTTTATTATGCTCAGTTAGCCAGCAGGTAGTACATCATTAGTTTTTGTTGTAGTGTTCAGCAATTCATTAGAGACTCTGGACTCCAGGAAACAAACTGAGGGTTACAGAAGGGAGGGGGGGTGGGGAGATGGGGTAACCAACATTGGTCCTATCTATTAACTTTTAGTTATGCATCAAAACCCTTCTTGTTATAAAATAAAACAGGATAGGTTAGGCTAAAGTTCTCTTTGATCTTCCATCCTAATCTCAGGACCCTCACCCCATTCTCTGCTGCAACTCTGGTGTTTATCCTTGAAGACTTCTCTATGCAGTCACTGTACACACAAACACATGGGTAATATTGAAGTGCAATACTGCTTTGTGGTTTAAAAATAGAAATAGTATCATGTGCCTGCTTATCATTCTCCAGCCTTTATTTTCTTGAAAGGTCTTGGACATCTGTTCATGGTCATGTACAGAGACTGGCCTCTTTCTTTTACCGGCTGCATAATATGAATATGACATAGCCTGCTGAGCCATTTTCCTATTGATAGCCATTTGGGTTGTTTCTTTTTTCTTTTTCTTTTTTTTTTTAACTGTTATGAACAATGCTGCAATCAGCATCCTGTCCATTCAGCTTTTTTTTTTGCACGTGTGTAATTATTTTTTTTTTTGAGGGATAGATTCCTGTAATTAAAATCACTGGGTCAATGGGCATGTATGTACATTTTTCAGTAGATACTACAAAATTGTCATCTGAAAAGCTTTAGTATCATGTATCTCCACCACAATGTGTTAGGGTACCTTCTTCTAATAATCGTCACCAATGAAAAAAATTTTTTTCCAGGTTGAGTGATACTATATTAATAATACAGGTAAAGTAGACTTCAGAATGAAGAAAATTACCAGAGGCAGCAGGGGGGCATTACAGAATGGTACAATGGTTCTCAGTCAGTCCACTGAGAACACATAGCAGAGGGCACTGTCATGTTGTATGGACATGGCTACAAAAATGTAAATTTTCCAAGCCTGGATGCAGACCTCAGAGAGATGAGTGCGTACGTCCACCATACACCAAAGGCAAAGACACGTAGGAATATGTTCACAGCAGCACTCTTCACAATAGCCAGAAAACAAAAAACCACCCAACACTGAACGGATATATAGACCACAGAATTTTCATGCATTGGAATACTACATAATGATGAAAAAGAATGAATCACCATTACACACAGTGACACGGCTGGATAGCAGATGTTATGCTGATGAAAAATGCTAGTACCAAAGGGCATATACCAAAGAGTAATTTTGAGCTTATGTGAAGTTCAGAAACAAGGCAGGAATATTAATCTATGGTGTAAAAGCCAGTATGGTGGTTCCTTTGTTTTTTTGTTTTTTAAAGATGTTATTTATTTATCTGACAGAGAGAGATAGCGAGAGAGGGAACACAAGCAGGGGGAATGGGAGAGGGAGAAGCAGGCTTCCCACTGAACAGGGAGCCCCATGCGAGGCTGGATCCCAGGGCCCTGGGATCATGACCTGAGCCAAAGGCAGACACTTAACCAACTGAGCCAGCCAGGCGTCCCAACATTGTTAATTATTTACTTTAGGCAGACACTCCTGACCTATAGTCATCTGCATTTCATCTCCTGAGTGGCAGTTTCCCCTCCTCCATAACCCTGAACACACCTGCCTCAGTTTCTCTTCTGCATTCTAACTCCTTGCCGGATCTGAGTGTGTCTCTGAATTTCAGCCACGTGACTGGGCTCAGATACTCAGCCCCTGGCAGTGCCCCAAACCTCAGGAGGCCCTTTGTGTCTGCACGTCCAGTCATTGCTTGGTCAGTGCTTCGAGGACATCCCCTTTGTTCCTGTCTGACCATGAACATTCTTTCTGTTTGAGAGGTTTGCTGCTGATCGCAGCTGTGGAAGGAGGCTTCTCAGCAATCCACTAGCTTGCATAGACCACCTGGTTTAAGAGGAACTGGCCTCTTTGCTGAGGACCCCCAGCCCAGCTTACTGTTCCCACCATCTCTGCTCTCCACCTTCTCTGCTGCTGGACCTTCCCTGCCCAGTCCCTGCACACACCGTTGCAGGATGCCTCTCTCAGCGATGATAACCCCTCTCCGTGGTGCTTCAAGAGCTGCTGTCTTGGTCACAGGCATCAGCTGGAGTACATCTGAGAGCTGAGATGGTCCCACTCATGTCCCCTCTAACTTCCCTTCTAATGGGCCTCCTGATTTTAGGGGCGCTATTTCCTGTGGGGCTAAAGGAAGATGAGATCTTTACCAAGGGACGTGCCTGAGCCTTATCGTTGGTAGGGAAGCCCCCTGGGAGTCTTTGCTGCAAATGTGCCTGTTGGTCATTTCACGCCTCGGAGCCCCAGCTTTGCTTCCAGGAATGATCAAATCTCTTCTTGCAAAGCCGTTGCTGGAACAGGTAGCTGGAGAGATGACCCCACTGACAGCCCATTACTGTACAAATTCAAAAATGATTCAGCAGTTTGGGGATGAGAGCTCCATGGGGGCACAAAGCGTTCTCGGCCTTGGCTGTGGGGTGGGGTGGGAACCTCAGTCACTGGCAGGTAGTGCCAGGTGCTTTGTTCTCGAGACAATGCCAGGTGCTTTGTTCCTGTGTACCCAATGTCCAACAAAAGACTAGCCAGACCCACGTGTGGGCCAGCCCTGCTGTCTCTGGGCTGGTGGACCCAGGTTCCTTGTTCTTAATGGCTTTCTCTTGCTTTTTGCTTGGGAAGGAGTGGTTTAGTAGCTAGTTCATTTTGACCAGTTTCCTTTTCTTCACTAACTCTCAATAGTGTGTAGTATTTCTGGAACAGAAGCAGCAAAGGGCTCCTTTGGAATGAGTACTGGTGAATCAAGTTTCCAAAACAGAATGGTTATCAGTGAGAGCGTAAGAGGTACATCTGTGTGCTACAGGGCGTTGGTTATGCAGAGCTGTCTGTGGGGGGTGGGGGTGGTCAATGAATGCCTGTATCCTGGCAGTAATCTGCCACCAAGACACCAGGGTGCTGGGCCTGGCCGGACAAGACCAGGGGACCATTTTCTAGCCTTTCAGCCTTCGACAAGACACAGAAAGACATGTTCGCTGAGTTGGAAGGGCTCAGCTATGGCTTGTCCCTTCTGCATTTGCTTTGCTTCTCCATTTTATACCTATTTGGATGTTTCTAAGACTGGAGCCCTCATTACCTCTTTAGAGGAGCCTAATTCAATGGCCAGAAAGTCTGAACATTACACATAGTGGATTCATTCATTCCTCTGTTCAGTGGGTGTTGACTGCTTTTGCAACCACATCTCCTGGTTCACTGACATGATTTGAGAACCTGAGGTGGGCATGAGATTTGAGGAAGAGGAGGGCTCACTTTCCTGGTAGCTCCAGCCTACCTTGTTCCCAGCAAAGGCGGCAGATGGAACAACTGGCCAAGATCAGTTCACTCCCCAGCTCTCCCCCCACACTCCCCCCGGTTCTCATCTTCTCTCCGGAAACTACCATTTCCAAATCTGAGTCCAGGAAGAATGAAACTCAAATCCATCCCAAGAGACTGAGGAGACTGGCGTCATGGAAGACGTGGCATGGGACCACGCTGTGGGCACAGATGGGATAATCTGGGGCTTGTTGACTCCACGGAAGGAATCAAACCCTGCTGGCCTCATGCCCTCCTCCATTCCACCGCACTCCTCCGTTCCTGTTCACGTTGTTGTTGAAGTCCGGGTCAGGACTCCCAGAGGCACTGGCCACAGGTGGCCAGGAGGCTGTGGGACTTATTCAAGGGGATCCTAAAGCAGAAACGCCAGAGAGAGAATCTGAAGGTTAGACAGAGAGGAGGCAAAGCCTGTGGCTGGGAGATAGGGTGCAGGTCAAGTGGCCAGAATTTGGCAGACTTGAAAGCAGGCTGTGCAGCGGGAGACAGAGCTTGTCGGGACGAGCAGTCCAGGACTCAGAACAGCAAAGAGGGCCAGGTTGTGTTGGAGGCTTCCTGCCATGCTCTGTGAACGGGAGTCTGGGTTGGCCTGAATGGTTATTAGAGCCACGGACGCTTTCATTTTATAACATACCAATCTGTTGGGTTTGATTTTGTATGTTTCTAAAGATCAGTGAGACATGCCCACACATACATCCCATATCCCTACATAACCACATCTCCGCATAGCCCCTTCAGTCTTAAATTCCAACAGAAGCCATTACTCCCTTCCTTGCATTTCCTGCCCTGGGAAGGGCACTGCCATTTACCTAATTCCCCAAGGCAGGGATCTTTTCTTTCTTCTTGTGACCTCTTGCTAAGTCTGTTTTCCCTCCTAAATATCCTTTGAAGACCATCTCCCTTTGTGTCCGACACTTCTAGTGTTTCTCCCCTGGGGCAAAACAACACCCCCCCCCCCCAGATCCTTCTGTTCCTGCTCTCTCTCTTGCAGATCTGCCTTTTAGGTGGTCACCTTTCTGTGCCCAAACCTTAAGCATGTCACGTTCGCACCCAGGATGAATCCTTGCTGCCTTCAGGGTAACACCCAGACCTCGCAGGACTCACGAAACAGTCCCAGAGTTGCCGAAGTCTCTGTCTCCATCTGCCTCAACGTTCCCCTAAGCACTCCTATTCCTCCTCCTCGCTAAAATTTATCGAGCACGTCACGCCTGTGGGGTCCTGTGCTGAGAACTCTACAACCATTTTATCACTGACGTCGGTAGGTCTGCCTGAGCCTGACCGCGGCAGGGCACGGCTTCCTCTCTGGCTCAGACTCCTCCCAACAATCCATGTCTTTGGAAAGCAAACATGGACACAAACTTTATACCAGGCTTAGTGGATTGGAATCCTGCCTTTTTCACTTAGAAGCTGGGTTCCCGTGTGCATGCGATTTAACTTACCAATGTCTCCGTTTCTCCATCTGTGTGATAGATGGTGGTTCCTACCTTGGAATGGAGCCCCCTGCACAGTGCCGTCATGAGGACTGAAGGAGAACACACCTGCAAAGTGCTTAGCACGATGCCTGGAACACCGGAAGGACCGAGCAAATGCCAGGTGTGACTCTGTGTGCTCTCTAGACCCATTCTTCCTTCTGAGCGTCATAGGCCCCCCAGACAGTGTGGTTCACTCTCTGCTCATTCCTCAAACTCATTCCCTTCCCTTGCAGACCTTGTGCAACCTCCTTAATGGCCTCAGAGGGTCCTGTGCTTACCTCCTGCACCATACTTATTTCCCTGGTTTTTTTGGTTTCTCTGATGTTTGAGTCTCTCGAGGGCAGGTTCTGTCCTTGGTCATTGCGTGCCAGGGGGCCAAGCACAGGGTCTGACACAGAGCAGGCCTTGGAGAGTGCTTGCCAATGGACAGAAGGAACTAGCAAGCGCTCTCCAGACTGCAGACAGAGGAGGAATGCCTTCTATGTCATCTGTTTCATTGAGTGCCTTGTCCTACAAACTGATGTTTGACAAAACTTGAGAGGCCTGTCACACCTCTGACCTATTGTCAAATGTAAGGTAAGTTTGGGGCTGTCTTTATCCTGGATCCCCCCTCACCCAGCTCCTAGATGTCGAGCCACATTTGCATACTGCAGCCATGATCAAGTTAAAAGAATAGTGGAGATGAAAGGAGCCAAAAGCCAGGTCTCTTGGGCAATTTCCCTGGTAATGCAGGAACAGAATTATCCAAGGAGTGATTGACAAATTAGAAGCACTTTGCACCTAATTTTAATGCATTTGGCTCCTTGAGAGGAGGAATATGTTAAACTTAAAATTATTCACCTTGCAGTAGCTTCTGTCTTTCAAATCAAAATCAATCTTCATGTGGGGTACTAAATCTTAAGGAAACAAATTGCTTTCTATGGTACATTGCACCCTTTCAATGGCTTTATTTGGAGGGCCAGCTGAACAAGTTAATTTCAGCAGCACAGCTGGCTGGCGATTGTGGAGTGGGCACATTCGCATGTCGTTGGAGAGAGCCTGGTCTGGTGCTCATTAACCACCCTTGGATTAAAGAAACAGTGAGAGTAATTGGCACATGCACTGGACCATGGAGTGGACGTTAAGATGGAGTTTCAAGACCCAAGTCGGCGTGTTGATATACGAGATTGTGAACTTGATCTTCAGGACATCCCTTTTCTCTCCAGTTCCATGGCTCCTGGACATGGCTGCTTTCCTAGCTCAGGCCCATTTTATCCCCCTTGTCGATCATTGGGGAAACCCATCCTTGGGAAAGGATCTGGTAGACTCATTCACATGAAGTTGATTATATCTGATAACAGCTTTAAGGATCTTTTAAAAAAATCTCAGATGATAATTTAATATCATAAGAAGATGAAACCAGAGGAGTTCATCTCTAATTAGGGAATTTTTGGCAAGAATTGGTGAGTAGGGACTTGGTGCTAGCTCCTGTGGGGTTCTCTACTGCAGAATCATTTTTGAGTTGGAAGGAAACATCAGGGTTTTTCTAGTCCAATTTCCTGCAGAATGCAGAAATTCCATTAGAAAAGACTTCAATAGTTACCTCTTTTTTGCTTGAATGTCTTCAGTGATGGATAACTCACGGCGGCATAAGATAGCCTATTCCGTTGTTGGGTAGTCTTAATTAAAACAAAAATCCCACTTCCTTTTCAACTAAAATTGGTCTCCCCCAAACTTCCACCCATTAGATCTAGTTCTGCACTCTGGGCCAACTGTCTTCTGAATGACAGTCCTTCAGATGTTTAAGGGTGATTCCCACCTCCCTTCCCCATCCCTCACTAGTCACCTCTCTGGGTAAAACACCCCCTTTCCTCCAGCTGTCTCTCTCACTACACATCTCCCAGCTGTCTTTGGGTCCTGGCCCTTTTTCTTAGGACGCATTCCAGTTTGTTCCTGTTCTCCTTCAAATGCAGTTAATGTAATTTCTCTAACTGCAGCCCAGCTTGGTGGAGATGATCACATCCATGAAGCTTTGAAGCTGAGCCTGCACATTCTGGAACAGGGAAGATAGGTTTCACGGTAGCTCTTTGTCCTTATGCCTGTTATTTTTGATTTGGTCTGTTCTGGTCATCATTCCCTGCCACTCTCCATGTCTGCTCTTCCTCTCAGCGACTTGCCATCCTCACGGTTGATGAGCTTTCTTCCTGCCAGTCTCTCTGATGAGATATGAAAGGCCATTAAGGATAATTTACTTGGTAATAGGAGGAGGTGGCAGCTGCAGCAGCAATTAAAAAAAAAAACAAACCTTCTTTTAAAAGTCATGTATGTTTACTTAAAACAGAAACACAAAGAAAATAACAATTATCTATAAAAAAACCATTTCTGTGCATATCCTTTCATAACACATTTATCCAATGGGTTTGTATATATTTTGCTTTTTCACTTAATCCTGACTATTTTCTCCATGTTGTATGTATATGTGTTTTTAATGATTTTATTTAGTTATTTGAGAGAGAGTGCGAGCAAGAACGTGAGCTGGGGGGGCGGCTACAGAGGGAGAGGGGGAAGCAGACTTCCAGCCGAGCCCGGAGCCTGACGCCCTGCGATTATGACCTGAGCTGAAGGCAGATGTTTAACTGACTAAGCCAGCCAGGGGCCCCTTTTCCCATGTTGTTAAGCAATCTCCTACAAGACCATTTTAAACGCCCTCATTGCATGGGTATACTATAATTTAATGAATCCCCTATTGCTGGGCACTTAGATTGTTTTATAATTTGTCCCTCTTGTGAACTGTGTGCTGCTAGGGTCTTGCACTCATCCTCGATAAACTCCTAGAAACAAAATCGCCAAGGACGATGAGTAGGTAAAAATTTTTGACATCTGTTGCCAAACTGAACTTCAGAAATATTGTTTAAGTGTACTATTTTTATATTCCAAGGAGGAGGAGCAGAACTAAATGCCCAACCTAAAATTCTTGCTTTAAGTATATATATTTTACTTTGTTCTAGAGTATCTTTAGTATTTTAGGCTGCCATTTTAGTAAAGTTTATTTCTTTAAAATGAAAAAAGGCGGTGGGGACTTTAGAACTAACACTTGAAGATAACCTTTCTCATTCAGGCTGCATGATGTGATCGGCAATGATACGATCAGTATTTCAATCTTCAGACCCTGGATCCTAGTGGTTTTGAGGAAGTAACCTGGAAGATTCACCTTTTCTAAAACAAACCAAAATATACAGTTTTACTCAAAACGGGTCGTACTAATTTCTGGGTCCTCCAAACTGGAATCCGCTTTTTTATTACTTTTGCAAAACACACAAAATACACTGATTCCAACTAAATATAGTAGATCTAATCTTTAAAAGAATGAGTATAAGGCAATCAGACAGCTGCTGACGGTCCCAGGAACTGGAATTTCTCAAGTTCCAAAGTGAGTTGCTAAAATGCAAATCACTTCTTTACACACATATGAAAACTATAAAATTCCACAGGGAAACAAACCTTTGTTTTAGCCATAAAACTCAGAAGATGTTTCTAACTTGTGGCCCATCTGACCCCAGAGGGCATGGTCCAGCAGCTGGGATTGCTGGTGGCATGTAACAGAAACCTGACCAGAGTGGTTTAACCAGCTGGAGTTCATAACTGGGGCTGGTACAGCTGGCTGAAGAGGTTGCCAGGAATCCAAACCCCACCTAACTGTTTGGTCCACCCTCTCTTGCTGGGAGATTTTTATCACCTGGTTTGCAAGACGTCAGGAGAATGGGGAAAAGTTAAAACTGTGTGTAAGCTAGTTATGTCTTTTTGGATTAGAAAAGTAATCTGTTTCCGGGGCACTTGGATAGCTCAGTGGGTTAAGCAACTGACTCTTGATTTCTGCTCAGGTCATGATCTCAGGGTTGTGAGACTGAGCCCTGCCTCGGACTCCACACTGGGCGTGAAGCCTGCTTAAGCTTCTCTATCTCCCTCTCCCTCTGGCTCTCCCCTCCCCCACCCCCGTGCGCGCGCGCTCTCTCTCTCTCTCTCTCTCTTTCTCTAAAAGAAAGAAAAAGAAAAAGAAAAATGATCAAATAATCTGTTTCCATCTCATTGCCTCAAACAGGGTCTACATGACTGCTCTCTAGCTGTAAGGGAGTCTGGAAATGAGAAATGGGTCTCCCTCATGTTATGTCCTTCTCTGCTTCTCTCTGCCTTTCCTTTGTGATTTTTTCCCCTTCTCAGCTCCTTCTTTCAGTGACCACGTTAGGAAATTTAGAAACCAATCTATTTGCTAAGATTATACACCAGACTTTCGTGTTTCTCATTGTAAAATGAGATTGACATGTTTTTATTTTTTATTTATTTTTTGACATGTTTTTAAACCTAAATATATAAAACACAAACCCATTCCTTTTTTTCTACTATTACAAGTTGACTTTTACTCAAGTATAATTCTGAATCACTTTTTCTGTCTAGTGCTTGAAAAAAAAATCATGATGAACAACTTTTAATGATCTGCTAATCAACAACTCAATTAAATACTTTTTCAATCTCGTTAAAAGCACAGAATTGGAAACTGTGACTTACCAAAGGATCAGTTTCCACTCATTAGAGTCATTCTTTTTTTTTTTTATTGTGGGTTTTTAAAATTAAGCCTTTTATTTTGACATGATTATAGATTCACATTCATTTGTAAGAAATAATACAGAGAAATAGAGTTTTAGGAATAATACAGGGTTACTATAGTACAATATCGTAACAAAGATATTGACGATGGCATGCCTAATGCATTTAAAATTTTCAGCCAGATATTTAACATTTCATAGCATGTTTTTAGATATGAAGGGGAGGGTACTTTTTCCATTATTAAGGTTAAGGAAACAGTTATTGGGCCCAAAGCAGATATGAGAGTCCCTGCCAATTCCTGTCTCTCTTTAAATCTGTCCCCACCTTTTGTCTTCCTAGCACTTCCACAGCTGGGTCCTTTCTTTTTTTTTTTTTTTTCTTTCTTTTTTTTTTAGATTTTATTTATTTATTTGACAGACAGAGATCACAAGTAGGCAGAGAGGCAGGCAGAGAGAGAGGAGGAAGCAGGCTCCCCACTGAGCAGAGAGCCCGATGCGGGGCTTGATCCCAAGACCCTGGGACCATGACCTGAGCTGAAGGCAGAGGCTTTAACCCACTGAGCCACCCAGGTGCCCCAGCTGGGTCCTTTCTTGTTTGAGTAGAATGAAAAAGACAAGGAAGATCTAATATCTTGCTCCTCAAAAATGTGGTTTTTGAACTAGAAACATGGGTATCACCATGGAGCTTGTTCAAAAAGCTGGACCTTGAGAGGCACCTGGGTGGCCTGATGTGTGGGACAACCTGGCTGAACCCTGAAAACGCTTTGTGAAACAATGAAAAAAGCCAACTACTACAGACCACATATTGTATGATTCCATTTATAGGAAATGTTCATTCAAGGCAAAATAGACCCAGAAAGTAGATTAGTGAAAGGAGCGTTGGGAAGAGTGAGGGAGGGTGAAAGCTAAGAGATGTAGTTTTTGTTGTTGTTGTTTGGGGTGGATAATGAAATGTTCTAAAACTGACTGTGGTGATGGTGGCATGACTCTGTAAATGTAGTGAAATTCATTGAATTGTACATTGTAAGTGAGCAAATTTAAGGCAAGTGAATGTCTCTACAAAACTGTAAAAAACAGGGGTGCCTGGGTGGCTCATTCAGTTAAGTGGCTGGCTCTTGATTTCAACTCAGGTCCAAATCTCCGGGTCCTGGGATCAAGCCCCACAACAGGCTCCCTGCTCAGCACAGAGTCTGCTTGAGGATTCTTTCTCTCCCTTGCCCTCTGCCCCTCCTTCCCACCTCGCTCAACTCTCTCTTTCTCTCTAAAAAGAAATAAATCTTTAAAAAACTGTAAAACACACACAAAACAAATAGAAGAAACCTACAAACTTATGTGAGCAAGTCAGCAGTCCAAAGCAGGCATTCCCTGTATAGGTTCTGTACCCCCTTCTGCCACGCCCCACCAAACTATGAAATCAGAGGCTCTCACCACAGGCTCTGATGCCCAGCACCCCCCAACCAGTTATGTTCGATGCTCTGGAGTGGGGCCGGGCATCAGCGGATTGTAAAGCTCCCAAGTGATTCCCAGTGTGCGGCCATGTTTTGGACGGAGAAACTTTTCCCAGGCTTAGCTCTGTGGGCTCTGCTGCCACGTATCTCTGGTCACAGGCTGTGATCTACATGGAACCTAAAAGATTTGGCATGAAATTTTGATCAAAGCAATTACCTATATGCTTTTCCAGGGGAGGTTGTCTGAGGCGTAGCCGTCAGAGAAATTGAACTGTCAGAAGCTAATATAAGAGTAATAAGGGAATATTTCTTCTTCATTGGACACCCAAGATGAATAGGAGGTAAAATAAAAATTTAAATTAAATTGAATATGTATACGACTTTACTTTTCTGTTAAAGGACTATAACATGAATAATGAACATATTAAAAACAGACGACCAGACCCTCAATTTCTTTCAATAATGTTAGTGTTGTATATCCTAGCTTGAAGAAAACACATTTCATACAACACCTACACAGTTCTGCAATGCATTATGGACGGCCTCTCTGGAGAAATCTTACATGCCTTTCGATTTTGACATAGTGATACGGTAATAATAGAAGTCTTTGGCATATAATTCTGCAGGCATTTTTATAACTTTTAGCTTTACTGATTGAAAGCTACGGCTTACTTCACCTGGATACTCATCTGCGGTCGTTTCAGAGAGGTGAATGGAGTAGAAATGACCCTCTTCTGCTCCCCGTATTGGTGGGGTTGTGGAGTCAAAGGCTAAATGGAAATGTATTTGAAATCGTACTAGTCGGGATGGAATTTCAGCTGACTGAAGAGAAACCCAGAAAGGCAGTGGCTTAATAAATGAGTTTATTTTTCTCTCACATGGAAAGCCACGCTGGTGTGGCCGCTCTGTCCTTTTCTAGTGCTCAGGGACTCTGGCTGCTTCGACACTTGCTGCTCCTCCATTTCTAGGAAATTGCTTGTCTGTAGGATCCAATGTAACCCCCCGCCCCCGTCTGCTGAGGGAGGCAAGCTAGGACAGAGCACAGGTGCCTCTTCCTTCTGAGCAGGGACAGGGACTGGAAGTTGCATACACTTCTGCTCACGTCCTGTGGGTTAGAACATAAGCATCTTAGCCCTGTGTCTACATCTAGCTACAAGACGGGCTAGGAATTGTCATATTTATTTTGGTTGGCCAACTGTATGCCCAACTGATTCCAGGGTTTCTATTACTGTATTAAAAAAATAGGAGAAAGTGGATATTAGGGCATAACTAGCAGTTTCTGATAAAGGGAGACTTCAGGGCTTGAAATCAGGCATTTTGTAAAGGTAACATGAGTCATCTAGTGTCATCTCCCCATCATCAAAGGAGGAGAAGGATCTAGTTAGCTCCCTCCTTTCTCCACTCCCATCACTGAAAACCTGTTGAGGGCACACTCTGTGTGATGGGCTGTCACTTAGGACAATTCCATGAAATCGTTGTTATATCCGTGGACCAAAAAAGGGCGGGTGAAGTTCCCAAAGTCACACAGCTGGCTGAGCTTCTAACTGGAGCATCTAGGTTAGGGAGTTCCTAACTCGCTCTGAGGCAGGAGGAGGACTAGGAAGGGCTTCCCAGATGAGAATGAGGTTGATCTTTAAGGAGACCATAACTGGGGGGTTGAGGGGCTGTGGGGTTCCAGAAGAGGTACTAAGAGCCGGGGTAGTAAGACAGCAGAGCTAAAAGAACTTCCATAGGGCAGACATTTAGGGTGTGTGTGATAGCGATGGGAGATGAAGCAGGATGCCCAGATGGCCTTTTAGAAACCCGCTCAAGAGGTCAGGAGGCCAGCTGGGACCTGGAGAAAAAAACCTGACCAAGACATGAACTAACAGCTTACCAGCCCAAGTGGAAGCTTAGGGATGAGGCGACAGATATCAGAGAGGTCAGATTACAGCTCTGATGTCGTGCAGGGGTGAGGGAGAAAGAGAATTACAGGATGAGTAGTAGGATGGCCCTAGGTCTGTGGTGTGGATGACTGGGCTAGGGGTGGTTCCATTCATGAAGAAGGCTTCACTGGTTTGTCTCCAGCTGCAAAAATCATGGTTCCAAACCCCCTCCTGACAGGACATTGTGCAATTGAGAAACTCATGGGAAAAGTAGGACCAGAGACCAGGACGGAGGCAAACTTAGGAAAACTCCTATGAATGCCTTTTCTTCTCACAAAATGAAGGCAATAATAGCACCCTGAGTAAAGGTGACGTCAATGACATTTTTCGCATCTCGAGTCGGTCACAGAGCCGCGATAGGTACCGTACCATTGAGTTCCATTTAGCGCGGCTCTCTGGAAATCTTCGGTACCGTCCTTCCCTGTCATTGGAGCGGAATGTGTGCCCATCCGTTTTGCTCCATTGAAGACAATAAGCATATTCAAAGACATCTTCTTTTAGTGTCCAATCCTCCATTCCAATGCTTAAAGCGCTTCTGGTTTTATGATTTGGACTAAGCCTGCCTATCTAAGTCATGACTCAGAGGTAACGACTAGCAATTCGTGTGCAAACTTGATCCAGAAATCTCACAGCCGCAGTAGAGGCCTGGAGAAAGAAGCCCACCTACAAAGGCCAGAATTTGGAGTAAGGGAGGGATTGCCACGTTTTGAAGCTGGGTCAGAGGACCCCAGCTCGTCCAAGTAGGCATCATCTGTTTGTTCCCCTCTGGTTCCTTACCCTTCAGGCACCTGCTTCTGTCCCCTTGACTCCAGCTGCGGGCTCAGCCTTGGTGCAGCCCTTCAACAAGGCGTTGGGAGATTGGTGGCCTGAGATCCACGTTCTGGGTTTCCGCTGCCAATCCTATCACAGCCAAGCTGGCCTTGACTTTACGTTCAAGCTCTGATAATGGCTTGTCTGCCTTGTTCCTGAGAAAGAGAGAGAAGAACTCAGGCTCTGCCCTCTGCTGACCTGGGGACCCCGAGTAAGCTGTCTGCCGAGTAAGCTGTCGGGGGGCCAGGGGGGAGCCGTAACTGCAGCATCTCTATTAAGTCAGGGATGAAATCCGCTGGGGACTCGGGCAAGGGGGAGAGTGGGCTCGTCTTGGAGCTGCACTGATGTGGTGAACTCTCCGTTTTTAGTTTCCTTATATGTTCAGCTCAGATAAAACCACCAAAGTTTTCTAAAGGTGCATTTATTCATACTTCATATAAGACTGAGAAACATGCACTTGTCTGTACCCAACAATGAGAAAATCATATGAAATTATATCAATAGACAATTCAGCAAAATAGCGATGTTCATCTCGGTTCCCTGATGGAATGATACGTGGCGATAAATACCATATATTTATCTTACCTTCAAAAGGCCCACAGAGGCTGAAAAGTTGCAAAAGTGTGATGCTTCAGTTATGGTTGGAAGCAAATGCTTCACTGATCCCCGTGCAAGCTCTTCTCTCTTTTTGAATTTATAACTACATCAGTTTGTTCTGACATGACTCCTGCTACCCCTTAAGAAATTTTCTCATAATCACAGGCAGGAAAAAAATGGTTTCACGTGCTATGGAAGTAATTGGCAAAATCGCGTCAATGCAGGATGGCAGAAAGGAGGTAAAGTGGGGTGGGTGCAGGAGGGAATGCTCTCCCCCCAACAGGTTTGTTGGGAGGATTGAACAAGACGATGCGTGTGGAATGTCCAACATCATACACAGTAGTGGCTCATCTAATCTATAATAAGAATTAATTTTTTCATGACCCTTCCTCACTCATTCCCCAATTCAGTACTTATTCTTGTCTCATATTGATAGAAATAGACATCACCAGGATCCCAAACCCCACATTCTTGGCCAATTTCTTAAGAAACCATGCTTCAGTAGCACTTCTGAAGATTAGCAATGCCTATCTGAATCATAAAGGCTCTGAGAAGTCCTGCAGGAAAGAAAATCACGGATCTTTGTTTAACGCAGTGTTTTCCAATCTTTTTGGACCCCAAATCCATCTATCATGTCTTATTGTTTTGTGATGCACCCTCGGTTAGATTAGCATTTTCTAGGAGAAGAGTTCTATGGAACATTTGATGGCAAAAATGATAATTTTACTATCAGCAGTTCATCAACCCAGGGAATCCTAGGGAATGAGTCATTGTAAACTTTTTAGGAGAAAAATTAAGTTCTCTTTTCTTCATCAATCAAATGAAGGTCGCCTGACTTTGTGAATAGTATTTTATGACAGATAAAGTGCATAGTCTGACTTGATGGATGGTACTGATTTCCAGCCCTGGAGGTCAAGGGGGAGGCAAGGTGATGAAACAGCAGGCTGCACGTTGGTCTTGGCATTGCTCTGCAATTATCCTCACATCATCCTTCACACCTGAACAGAGTTCCAAGGTTCTCAGTCCCATTTACTCTGACTCATCTTCTTTGACCCTAACAACAGCCTTGGAGAGGAGGCAGGTGTTAGGGCCTGAATGTTTGTGTCCTCTCAAAATTCACGTAGGGAAGCCTTCACTCCCAGTTTTATGGTATTTGGAAGTGGGGCCTTTGGGATTTAGCTGAGGTGTGCAGCCCTCATGATGCGATTGGTACCTTTAAAAGAAGAGGAAGACAGATCTTGCTCTCTCCATGTGTACACACTGAGATGAGGCCAAGTGAGCACACCAGGAGATGACATCCATCTACAAGCTAGCAGGAGAGCTCTCACCAGGAGCTGAATCTACTGGCACCTTGATCTTGGACTTCCTGGCCTCCAGAACTGTGAGGCAGAATGTCTGTTTAAACCACCCAGCCTATGGCATTTTGTTATAGCAACCAGAGCTGACGAAGACAGCCAGGTAGGAAATGATTGATCTCATCTTCTACCCAAGGAAGCTGAGATGTCAGAAGGGGAAGCTATGGAAGGATAAAGAGCTAGAACCAGAACCTAAGTAAGCTCCTTGATTCAGTTGAAGTCGACAAGCATTTATTTAGCGCCTACTGTGTGCCAGGTGCTGTGCTAGGTTCTAGAAGTACAGGGAGACAAAGTCAGAGACTCCGCAGAGTTTAGAAGGAATAGATGTGAATAAAAGTACAAAATAGACTCAGAGGGGATCAGACGGTTGGGTGAAAACACAAAGAAAAAGTGGCTTATGAATTAGGCTTTGAAGGATAAATAAGAGTTTTTTCAAGAGACACAAGCAGGGAGAGAGGCTATTTCTATAATTTTGCTATAGCCCTCCTCCTCTCCACCAACCACACTGGGAGGCTGGGTCTTAGGGGGTGTGGGTTGTGTCTGTGTTGCTGGGTGGGTATGTTGTATGTGGAGTCTCTGAGACAAAATTCAGAGGATTTCTTCATCATTCCTTTCTACTTATTTTTGGACAAAATTGGAGGCCTGAGTGCTTTGTGAGAGTCACAACCCATTAAAGCATGATGACAGATGGGGGAAATTCATCAATGTTGGCTGAGAAATTCATCTATGAGGTTAAAGTTTTAAAACTTTAATAAATCAAATATCTTAAACCCGGGATTGAAAAACCAGTGAAAGGGACAGATTCTGGCTCTGGGCTGTGCAGGGTTCCACTTCATTTGGTGAGGGGCAGGCCTTTTCCTTGGGGCTGACTTTGCCATTCCAAAGTTCCGGCTTCTGGAACTTTCCATCCAAAGCCCCCTTTCCTTGCTTAATGTGATTATCTTGTTTTCTTGGTAACTCAGGACCAATATGGAGCAATGGTCTACGAAAACACCCCCACAGCTCTTTTAGACAGGGACCTCGGTGGGACAGACCAGCTATCTGTGGCTGGCACTCAGGGAGGCCACTTTTTTTTTTTTTTTTTTTAAGATTTTACTTACTTATTTGACAGAGAGATCACAAGTAGGCAGAGAGGCAGGCAGAGAGAGGGGGAAGCAGGCTCCCTGCTGAACAGAGAGCCCAATGCGGAGCTCGATCCCAGGAGCCTGAGATCATGACCCGAGCCGAAAGCAGAGGCTTTAACCCACTGAGCCACCCAGGGGCCTCAGGGAGGCCACTTTTAACAGCAGCCAGGGCAGCCGCCATGGCAGCCGGTAACACCTCCACCTGCCCTTCTGACAACACAGGAGGCTGTGCCAACTCAGGGTCGTTGGACCAGACAGACCCAGATGGTCCTGGGCCTGAGTGGCATGGCTTTTGTAAGCCTGCATGGAAAGGGCCCGATTTTAAAGATGCCTCTGGGCAGAATCAGAGAAGGTCAAGAAACCGGGAAAATGATCAGTGCATCTAGGGATGAATAAAGGGTGATGCATGCAAGCCTGAGTTGCTCATGGATATTTCTTTTTCTTCCCCCAAGGAGGCAGGAAGGTGGGTAAGAAGAGGTCTGCAGATACCAGGGGGCATGGGCCGTGCTTTGCTTCCCTGTGGGTGGAAGGCATTCCGTGACTCGGGGAGGCAGCCGGAGACCAAGGGACTGGTTGAAGCCTCCCAGTGGCCTGGGAAGGACTGCTTTTAATTAAAGCTCTTTCTGCTTCAATGCACTGGCTGAGAGGTCAGCTTCTAAGAATTCCCACCATCTAGCTTGTTAGGACTCTGTCTTGGCTGGGTGTGAGAAATGTTTCCTTCCAAGAACATCTTCCTTTGCAAACTTTGGAAGGGGGGATTTGTTCCACCTTTGAAAGAAACTGGCCACAATTTGGTCAGACTTTGTTGGCCAGCCTGGATGTGCTGGTTATTCCGTGTTTGTCTCACTCCCCCCCCTCCCCCCCCCCCCCCCCGACAGTCCACCTTGCACACATTTCCATCCTGCTCTGGGCCATGTGAGGCTATGTGACCTGCAGGTTGTACTTTCTGGCTTCTGCTTGGTTTTGGCCAATGAGACGAGATCAGAGGGAAGTGAGGCAGACACCTGGGTCTTTGTGGTCCCTTGGTGTGTGGGTGCCCTGGCTTTGACGTCAGCTGCCCCTTTCGTGCCTGTGGCTCATGGGCCATCCCTCCTCCATGGTTCTGTTTCTTACTGGGCTTTACTACTGCTATACCTGTACCCTCCCCTTCTGTCTTCAGGCCTTGGGTAGTGAGACTTCCTGGGATGCTAGTTTCTGGGTGTCTTTCCATCCTTTTCCCCCTCCTTCCCTTTTGGTTGGCATGAAAGCCACATAACATATAATGAGCCATTTTAAAGTATACAATTCAGTGGCTTTTAGTGCACTCACAAGGTTGGGCAAACACCACCTCTCTCTAGTTTCAAAACCTTCTCATCACCAGAAGAATACCCATGAAGTAATCACTCCCCAGTCCGCATTTCCCCATCTCCTGGTAACCATGAGTCTGCTTTCGGTCCCTATAGATTTTCCCATTTGGATATTCCATTGGGTATGAAAGGAATCTTCTGGTATGTGACCTTTTATGTCCGGTTTCTTTCCCTTTGCATAATGTCTTCAGGATTCAGCTACATTGTAGCATGTGTCAGCACCCCGTTTGTTTTTACCGCTGAACAATATCCCATCATATAGGGAGACCACAGTCCCTGAATTCTGAGCTCTGTGAACAGGGGGTTGCCAAAGTGTAGCCCCCAGATGGGCAGCATCAGCATCCCATGGGAACTTGAGGGGAGCGCAAATTCTCGGGCCCCACCCCATCGGGGAAGCCAGCAACCTAGTTTTTAATAAGTCCTCCAGGTGTTTCTGATGAACCCCCAAGCATGAGCCCTGCTGCTGTAAGTGGTCTCTTTACTGAGGTCTTCATTTGCATGGTCTGGGGTGCACCATGTCCTGGGGGGGCCCTGACTGAATAGACTCTTCTCCCTCAGCTGGGGTCACTGGCAGCATTCCTTATGTTTAGTTCTGGGGACCTCCTAAGCATGGCAATGAGGTATCAACAACCTCAGTCTTAGAAGTAGACATGAGCCACTTGGATTTCCTCTTCCTGTTGGGTGTGTTCAGGGGGTCCCATGGGCCTCTGTTTGCCTAAGACCACCCCTCCAGGTGGTAAGCTGTAGACATTGCTCTGGGGATTCCCTTGTTTTCAGGACCTGGAAGCGCAAGCCAGAGCCAACCATCTGGCCAGATGCTGGATTTGATGCCGGGAGAGGGAAGACCCTCATTTCCTAGAGACCAAAAGGAGGCTGGGGTGGGAGGATGGAGGTCGGGGTTTCTGCCTGGTCAGAAGAACTCTACCCTGGAGAAAACTGCTCTTATGTGATGGGCAACAATTCATAGAAAAATGACTTCCTCTGCTCATGCATTTAGGAGTGCCTGTGGTCCCAGCTGGATCAGAGCTGAGGCTGAAACATCATTGACTTGCAGAGATAAGGAACCAAGACCATTCTTCACTCTCTTGTACTTACGTCCACTGATGTGACAGATGTCAGGAGTCTCCTGCAAAAGAAATTGAACATGGTTCACGTGCATTTGATGATCCTGAGGCAGGACCATCAGAAGCTGAATTTTCTCGGCAGGGACATCTGGTCTCCTGGGAGAGAACTCATCATGGGAAGAGAAAGCACACAGCAAATGGGATAGTCTCTACCATAGGACAGGGAACTGGGGATTTCAAACTCAACATGACTCTGTCCTCTCCCAATCACTTTGTGAGCATGTATGTTTTCTGGAAGAGGAGAAGGCTATGCGTGTGAAAAAGAAAATACTTAGAAGAATGCTAGCCCCTCAGAGTCTAATCGACTCTGGTGTGGGATACTAATAAGAGGAGGGAATAAAGAAAGAGAAAGGGTGTCCCTGCTGGCAGGATGAAGGAGGGGCACCCATGAAACCCAAAACATCAGAGAAATCCGAGGTCATGTCTGCAGCAGGGCAAATGTGACCTGAGCATCATTCAGGTCAGTGTCTAGACTAGAGCCAGGGGACAGAAGGGGCAGGTGGGGATCTAGGATGACATGGGGCCTTTTGTGAGATGCTCCTTGGGAAGTGTCCAAGAGGGATGTCACTGTGTGTGTGTGTGTGTGTGTGTGTGTGTGTGTGTAAGGGTGTGGATAAGGGCCTGATTTCATACAGGGGAGGACAGTGGAATTCTGAGTTTGCTGCTACAATGACCTTCTTTATACCCTCCAAATGTGGAGGAGTGGAGAGCATTTGGATTACACATGAGATAATATATGATCTCACTAGAAATCAACGAAATACAGGTTAAAGCAAGTGTGAGATGTTTGCATATTGGACTGGCAAATAGTAAAAGAATAATGTATTAATTAAAGTAATGCCACCTGCTGTAACAAACACACCAAACACTCTAATGGCTCAGCAATTAGTTACAGTTGTGGGTGTCACAAACACCAGAATGGGCATTCCCAGTGGGTGGGGAGTTCTTTTTTAACAAACAATTCGGGGGGCCCAGGTTCCTTTCATCTTGGGGTTCTTCCTTCTTCAACTTACGACCTCTGTGATCACTTGGAATTATTTCCCTTCCAGACACCTGGAGAAGGGAGAGTGTGGGGAGAACAGTCCGTGTGAGGATTTCATGGGCTGAGCTGGAAATCATGCGTGTCTCTTGCTTCCATTTCACCGGCTAGAATGTAGTGTGGATGTACCAAGGAATTAGCAGCCCTTAGGAGAGCCCTGACCCATTACTCAGAGTTGCTGGATGAATATCCCAGCCCCCTTGCCCCTCGGGCAGGACAGCTCTGTTATCTGCACTTGTCCAAAGTGGCTTCCGGAGTTCCCCGGTGGGACTGTGTCCCAGTTGCCCAGAGTGGAAACTTGCCTTAAGACATACTGTCTAGTAGCCCCCCTTCCTGATTTCCTTCTTAGCGCCTCTGCCCCTAGCAAACTCCTTGCACTTGAATCCTTACCTCAGGGTCAGCTTCTGGGGGACTCCAACCAAGACCTCAGCTAATTGGCCATTCTTTCAGGACATGGGTAAGAGATCTTAGGAGTCAGATAACACTCAACACTCTTGCAACCCTGAATTGTTGGAAGAAGGTGGTCTTTGGGGTAAAGCGGGTTAACAAAGGAGTTTAATCCTGTTAAATAACTGTCTGCTCCTAGCTTCTTGGCGAAGGCAAGCACATGGCCCTGTTTGGGATTCACCTTGAAAGTGTGTCTAATTTTGCTTGTTCTGGGTTGCTACCATAGTAACAAGAGTAATTAACTTTAATTACTACATCTCTCTGTTTTTGCTCACCACCTCCTTCCACTCCAGTTCATTCTGAACTTGCTTTGAAGAATTTTAGTGAAGCAGTCAGAACTCCTAGCTACCTTCACTGGCACATTGATAATATCCTCTTTCTGATTTTTTTCAGGCTACATCGTCCTGTTGTACGTGCATCTATTTCTTTGGCGATAAATCATGTGTTTATTACAGCTCAGGCCTTTCAACAGGGTTCAGCAAGTAGCAAACACAGAAGTGATAGCATCTGGGGCAGCGTTTTGTCTCCCCCCCCCCTCCCCTTTGTCAACTCAGAGCATCTGTTTGTCCAGTGGGGGCCCCTTGGTTTATTGCTGCCATTAGGAACCATCAGCCAGAGGAACTAAGACCTGCATTTCCCACGGAGGTGTTGCATATTAGAAATCTATGTTTTCCGGGGCGCCTGGATGGCTCAGTGGGTTAAAGCCTCTGCCTTCAGCTCGGGTCGTGATCTCAGAGTCCTGGGATCGAGCCCCACACGGGGCTCTCTGCTCAGCAGGGAGCCTGCTTCCCTTCCTCTCTCTCTGTCTGCTTCTCTCCTTACTTGTGATCTCTGTCTGTCAAATAAATAAACTAAAAAAAAAATCGATGTTTCCTAACAACAGTTCAGTCTTCCTTCACATTTTTTGAAGAAGAAGCTTCATCAGTTTGTGTTCATAAGTGTGCATTGAATTCTAGAAGTCATTCAATAGGCAAATGATGGTTTTATTTTTTTTTTTTTAAGATTTTATTTATTTATTTGAAAGAGAGAACATAACAGGGGACGGGAGGGGCTGATGGAGAGGGATAAGCAGACTCGTGCTGAGCACAGATCCTGATGCAGGGCTTGATCCCAGGACCCTGGGATCATAACCTGAGCCAAAGGTAGATGCTTAACTCTCTGAGCCACCCAGGCACCCCAGTGATGGTCCTTCTGGATAGACACCTCCCACCAAAAAGAAATAGACATGATAAATTACAGCAGGTTCTCGTGGTACTCTCCTCCTGCTACAGACCCTCAACCTACTTGATTTCAGAGCTGCTGGGGTTCCGCGCTGGTACATCTGTATCATGGAAGACAATTCCGTGTTAGTAAATCCATACCGTGGAATATGATGCGAGTTAAAAATATAGGTAAGTCTGCTCGTCCGCCCGATAACATCTGGCCACGTGATAGGCTCTTGGAGATAAAAATGAGTCAGACATCGTGCCTCATATGGTGTAGTTATAGTCTCATGGGGGTTGATGAACACAGAAAAGGATAATTAAAATATACCCTGACAAGTTCAAGGGTATATAGGAATTATGGCATGTTGGGATGATGGGCATATTTTGGGCAGAAAGCCTAGATCACAGTATGTAAGTTGTGGCAAATACCATCAGAGACCAGAGAAGTGTTAAAATGTTCAGCCTCAGAGGAGACAAATGAACTGCCTGTTGTCCATGGGACTTTTAGCATCGTGAGACCTTCAGATGTCAGCTGGTCCGAACCTTGCTTGGCTCCTCTCCACAGAATCTTCAGCCTTGCTTGGGTCCCCTAGCGCGGTGTCTGGTGATGGTATGTCCCCTGACTGGGGAGGACAGACAGGAGAAAGCGCTTCCTTGTGACTTTGCCCCTGGACTCTGGGTTCTCCCAAGTGCACCTGCTTCTTCCGCACAGCAACCCTTGGTATTTGGGCTGGCACTTTGCCGAGTCCCCTTTAGAATGAATAAACCCTGGTTTCTTGAGCAGTTTATCGAATGACATTTTGCAGGGCACTCAATTCTTCCTCCTAAATATCTCTTGAATCTGGTTTCTTGACTTCACCTCCATAGTGCATTAGTGTAGAAAATAAGACAAAAGCCATGTGGCCTTTAGTATCAGTGACTCGATTTTGGACTTCCCTCTTCTCTGGCTTAGACAAATGCGTCCGTCTCCTAGCTGGCCTCACAGCTTCCTTTTTACTATAGGCAGAGTGATTCTTCCAAAATGAAACAGGAATATGCCATTTCCCTGTTTAAAACCAGTCAGTGAGGGGCATGTGGGTGGCTCAGTCAGTTGAGTGGGTGGCTCAGTCAGCTGAGCGGCTGCCTTTGGCTGGTCATGATTTCAGGGTCTTGGGATCGAGACCTGCATTGGGCTCCCTGCTCAGCGGGGAGTCTGCTTCTCCTTTTGCCCCTCCCTCTCCCCCGGCTTGTGCTCTCTCTCTTTACTATAAATAAATAAATAAAATGAAGATTTTTTATTTTTATTTATTTATTTATATATTTTTAAAGATTTTATTTATTTATTTGACAGAGATCACAAGTAGGCAGAGAGGCAGGCAGAGAGAGAGGAGGAAGCAGGCTCCCTACTGAGCAGAGAGCCCGATGTGGGACTCGATCCCAGGACCCCGAGACCATGACCTGAGCCGAAGGCAGAGGCTTTAACTCACTGAGCCACCCAGGTGCCCCAAATCTTCATTTTAAAAAACCAAACAGTCAGTAGATTTCTGTGGTCTTTGCATTAAAGACTCAAATCCTTAACTGGCTCTCAAGGTTCGCAGTGTGGGTCCTCTCCAGTCACACCTCTCAGTGCTTCTTCCGGCAGCAAACACGGTGACCATTTAGCAAGTGTTTTAGCATCTTGATCGTGCCATCATGCACAAAGATGTGTCCCTTCCAGATAGCTTCTGCTCCCTTTTTCAGGTCTGAGTTTATAATAATTTCCTCTGGCAAGCCTTTACCGAGAGGACCCTCCCTCTCCATAGACCCATAGGGGTCTATGGCAAACACTTTTTCTTTTTTTAGTAAGAAAACTTGCATATACTTAAGTGGACCCATTTTAAGTATACGGTCATTCAAGTAAAGTGGTAATATATCCGCAGCACCTCAAAGGCCCCCCTATGTTTCTTTTAGAAGCTACTTTTCAAAAGCACCTGCCATTCTGACCTTGATCACTATGGATGAAATGTTGCTTTCTTTTGAACTTCATAAAAACGGAAGCATGCTGTATTCCATCTTGTAGGTGGCTCCTGTGCTCATCTATGTTGTTGAATGGGATGGTAGCTCATTCTTTTGTTTTTTCTCTGTGTAACTCCATTGTATGACCCACTGTATGAATATGCCACCATTGTTGGATCTAGTCTACTCTTTGTGGGCATTTGAGTTGTGTCCAGTTTTTGTTTGTTATGAATATTGCTGCCATGAACATTAGTATCTCTTGCTGAACTTATGCATCAATTTTTTAAGATTTTTATTTTATTTTAATTTTTTTAAAGATTTTATTTATTTACTTGACAGACGGAGATCACAAGTAGACAGAGAAGCAGGCAGAGAGAGAGGAGGAAGCAGACTCCCCGCTGAGCAGAGAGCCCGATGCAGGGCTCAATCCCAGGACCCTGGGATCATGACCCGAGCCGAAGACAGAGGCCCCAACCCACTGAGCCACCCAGGCGCCCCTTAATTTTTATTTTTAAATTTTTATTTTTTTATTAACATATAATGTATTGTTAGCCCCAGGGGTACAGGTCTGTGAATCATCAGGCTTACACACTTCACAGCACTCACCATAGCACATACCCTCCCCAATGTCCATAATATGCATCCATTTTTTCTTATCTGTATATATTCTTATATATTTCCTAAGTATATTCTTATACATTTCTTTCTTATACGGATAGATTTTATTTTTTTCAAAATATTTTCTGGCCTCTTCTTTCTGGGCTTTTCCCCATTGGACCCATTCTGGCAGGAGGATGTTAGTTTCCACCAGTCACCAGGGCTGGCCTTATGACCTGTTTTGTCTGATGAAACGGGATAGAATATATGCCACTTCTGCTTAGAAGCTTTAAGAGCCATGGCGTGGTTTTGCCATTGTGCTTTTCCCTCTGATATGAGATTGGCATAGAGACTGATCTTCCATTCTGGGTCCTAGAATGAAGGGCAGGTAGAACAGAGAGCCACTGTTAGCCCACAATGGACATCAACGAGAGTGCGAAGTAAATCTTTACAGTTATAAGCAGTTGGCACCTAGGGATTGTTTGTTACTACAGCAAAACATAGTCTAACCTGACTGATACAATGCCTCTCCTACTCCCTCAGCACCTTATGAATTAAAAATGGGATACATTCTAATGAGGTGTTGTTTAACTTTCTCCCATTTGCACCATTCTTTCACACCCAGTTAGGAAGGGTGGAGACTCTGCATGTCTTGATCATCATTGTAAACCCTGCACCTAGTATTCTGATGAACAAAGAGTGGGTTTACAGTACATATTTATTCAATGGGAATAGCTTTTAACTTTTTGTTGATGGGAAAGTAAATTCTCCTCGGTGTTCTCCCCATAGTGGGAAGCCTGACATAGAGCACCTTTTCCAAGTGTGGTCTGATTAGTGAGGTTAAGATAATAGGTCTAACCTCCTTTCCTGTGAACACGCTACTCCTAATAATATGGCTAAGTGGCTTTAGCCTGTGTGATAGTGATATCCCACTGTTGGTTCATACTGACTTCACTGTTGACTCTAATTCTGGAATTTCTTCTATAGCACTGCAGCTAAGACAGTTTCCCCATCCTGCATTTGGGCAGATACCCCTGATAACCTCATTGATCTTTATTCACTCTGTCAGTAAGCTTATTTTCTCATTTTTCCCTGGAGCCCAAGCTTACTTGTTTGTTTATTTATTTTAACCATGCCTTCCTCACTGTTTTCTCATTTCCTGTATCTGGTTGTTCTATCTCACCCTGTCCTCCAGCAACACCAAATCACTCCATTTCAAATCTTATCACTAACCTCTGTACACTTCTGATTGATGTGGGCATTTATCAGCTCCTAGAAAACTGAAATTCATTGTGCTGGAGTGTAGAGGTGCTGGAGTAAGAAAGAGCTTGGTCAAAAATTAGCTCTTGCAATTTTGGGCACCTGCTATTGTAACTTTTTAAAAATTTATTCATGAGAGAGAGAGAGAGAGCGAGCACAGGCAGGTGGAGGAGCAGAGGCAGAGGGAAAATCAGGCTCCTCACTGAGCAGGGACCCTGATGAGGGACTCAGTCCCAGGACCCCGAGATCATGGCCTGAGCCTAAGGAAGACGCTTAACCAAGTGAGCCACCCAGGCACCCCTGCTATTGTGACTTACGATTCAGGGATTACTTGAACACTGTATTTTCCTATTGATTTGTAGATGTTCTTTACATGGTCTGGGTATTAATTCTTGGCTGGCTGTATGCATCATAAACAGCTGATCTCACTTTGTCTAGTCTCTTCCTTTTGTTTATAGTATATATATATATATATATATAAAATTTTTTTTTCCCACAGAGAAGGTTTTAACTTTAGTTTGTCAATCTTTCCTTTATGGTTTATGCTTTTTAATCTCTTATTTAAGAAATTCTTACCAACCGTGAGTTCACAAAGAAAATGTCCACTTTCTTCTAAAAATAATTTTTCACATTTAGGTCCTCGATCCGCTTGCAATTTTTTAAAATTATACATCACATAAATGCAAAGGTTTAATTTTCATTTTTATTTCTGCACACAGATATCAAACTGTTCCCAAACTGTTGAATGGCTGTATCAATATGCAATATTCTCATACACTTTGTTCATACATGGGTTGGCCTGCTTTTCTCTCTCTGTTCTGTTCCAGGGGACTAAGGTTTTATTCCTGCCCCAATACCATTTACTTGCCCCAGTTACTCTCGGTTCATCATATCTTTCCCTATCTTTTAAGATAAACTACTTTCCTCACTTCTTCCTTCTCTGAATTACCTTGGCTAGTCTTAGGTTACTGTTCTTAACATGTGAAGTTTGGAATTAGCAGAAGTTCCATGAAAAGCTCTATTTGGATTTTGATTAGAACCGTTTGGAATTTATGAATTAGTTTGTGGAGAACTGGCATCCTTACGGTATGTCTTCCTTCCTATTCATAATATAACCTGCCATTTAGTCAGACCTTCACAATGGGTTGCAATATGTTTTGTAATTTTCTTCATAAAGTTTCCCACTTTTTGGTTTAGAGTTATTCCCAGTTACCTTATGATTTTTGACTCATGTGACTACTATTTTTTTTTTTAAATTCTATATACATTTTCTAATTTGGCTGTATTTAGTGTATAAAAATAACTTGGGATTTTAAAAATTTTGAATTTCTTTTTTTTCTTTTATTTTTTCAGTGTTCCAAGATTCATTGTTCATGCATCACACCCAGTGCTCCATGCAGTACATGCCCTCCTTAATACCCATCACCAGGCTCACCTAACCTCCCAATCTTCTCCCCTCCAAAACCCTAAGTTTGTTTCTCAGCGTCTACCGTCTGTCATGGTTCATTTCCCCCTCCGATTTCCCCCAACTCACTTCTCCTCTCCATCTCCTAATGTCCTCCATGTTATTCCTTATGGCCCAGAAATCAGTTGCTTTCTTATACACTAACAATGAAAATATAGAAAGGGGAATTAGAGAATCGATTCCATTTACTATAGCACCAAGAACCATAAGATTCCTGGGAATAAACCTAAACAAAGAGGTAAAGGATCTGTACTCGAGGAACTGCAGAACACTTACGAAAGAACTTGAAGAAGACACACAAAAAAAGGAAAAGCATTCCATGCTCATAGATCGGAAGAATAAACATTGTTAAAATGTCTATACTGCCTAGAGCCATCTATACTTTCAATGCCGTCCCAATCAAAATTCCACTGGCATTTTTCAAAGAGCTGGAACAAACAATCCTAAAATTTGTGTGGAATCAGAAGAGAGTCTGAATTGCTAAGGAAATGTTGAAAAAGAAAAACAAAACTAGGGGCATCACGTTACCCGATTTCAAGCTTTACTGCAAAGCTATGATCACCAAGACAGCATGGTACTGGCAGAAGAACAGATACATAGACCAGTGGAACAGAGTAGAGAGCCCAGATATGGACCCGCAACTCTATGGTTAAATAATCTCTGACAAAGCAGGAAAAAAATATCCAGTGGAAAAATTTTTGAATTTAAATGAAGCCACTGAACTCAAATATCTCATTAGTTTTAGTAGTTTTTAGATTTTCTGGGATTTTCAGAGCAGCAATCAAATTGTAGGCAAATCATGACAATAATGACAACTTTTACTTTCCAAACCTTGTACCACATACTGCTGCTTCTTCTTATTTTTACTTGTTTTTTTGCCTACTAAAGTGACAAAAACCTTCAGAAGAATGGAAGGGGAAATACCAGGCATTTGCATGTTGTTGCTAGTTTTAATGGAAATTTCCTTGACATTTAACCATGAAGTATTATGTTTATTATGGCTTTTATTATCATTATTTTAGGTATATACTTAGGTTAAAAAAACCCTATTTCTCATTTGTTTAAATTATGCAAATGTCGAGTTTTATTGAATACTTTTTCTGCAACTATTGAGATAATAATAAAGTTTTATCTCCTAACACGCCAATGTGGTGCATCACTTCATCAAGTTTTCTAACTTTTAACCACTCTTTTTTTTTTTTTTAAGATTTTTATTTATTCATTTGACAGAGAGAAATCACAAGTAGGCAGAGTGGCAGACAGAGAGGAGGAAGCAGGCTCCCTGCCAAGCAGAGAGCCCGATGTGGGGCTCGATCCCAAGACCCTGAGATCCTGATCTGAGCCAAAGGCAGAGGCTTTAACTCACTGAGCCACCCAGGTGCCCCATAACCACTCTTGCATAAACAACGTGGCTTAATTTCTATTTGACCATATTTCGTAATTTTTTTTTTTTTTTTAAATTTTATTTATTTGACAGGCAGAGATCACAAGTAGGCAGAGAGGCAGGCAGAGAGAGAGGGAGAAGCAGGCTCCCTGCTGAGCAGAGAGCCCGATGCGGGGCTCGATCCCAGGACCCTGAGATCATGACCCGAGCTGAAGGCAGAGGCTTTAACTCACTGAGCCACCCAGGTGCCCCTTTCGTAATTTTTAAAAAAGATTTTATTTATGTATTTGACAGAGAGAGAGAGAGAGAGAGATCACAAGTAGGCAGAGAGAGGGCAGGGAAGCAGGCTCCCCACTGAGCAGAGAGCCTGACGCAGGGCTCGATCCCAGGACCCTGAGATCATGACCTGAGCCGGAGGCAGAGGCCCAACCCACTGAGCCACCCAGGCGCCCCATGTTTTGTAATTTTTAAAAAAAATTGGATTCGATTGACTTTTGTTTAAGACATTCAGGTTAATATTTATAAAGGGAAATTGGTCTATAATTTTCCCATGCCGTCTGTGGAGGATTATATTCTTGTTAACCATGCTTGGACTCTACCTGCCCTGTAAGAGGATTACATGTTTTCAGTATGAATGTGTTGCACCCTTGTAGCTGGAACTTCCCTGCAAAATGAACCTGTTTCTTGCAGGGGTCATGCCTTCAGCCTGTGCCCCTGAACATGAAAACACGTGGAACAGAGATGCAGACTAGGGCATGGCTCAGCTGACCTAGAGGTCACATGTAATATGAATTCAGAATAAATCTTTGTTTTTATAAGTCACAGAGAGTTTTGGATTTTCTCTGCATTGGTAAAGCTAATTAATTATCCATATCTGGTTTTAGAATCAAGGCTAATCTAACCTTATAAAATTGGCTAGTACCCTTCTTTTCTTTTCCCTGAAAGAATTTGTATAATACAGAAATATCTTGTTCCATGAATGCTGGTAAAATTCAATTATAAAACTGTCTGGGCCTGGTATTTCTTTTGGGATGTAGAAGAATTTTGACAAATGATTCCATTTTAAAAATAGTTATTGATATAATCCAGGTTTTCCATTTTTTTGTGTGTCAATCTTGATGTTTTTTATTTTTATAGAAAATTTCTCATTGTATTTGTGTCTTATGTCAACATATAGTTGTTTATAACAATCTCGTGATTAAAAAACAAACCTTTTCTGTATTTTAATTATGATCAAGTGAGAATATTGTTTATGCCTTATCTCTTTTTTTGATTAATCTTGTAATAAGTTTGCCTACATAATTAGTATTTTCAGAGAACCAGTTTGTTCTTTGTCAAAACTTTCTGTCAAGATTGTCAAAAACTTCTTGTCAAAACTTCTGTTTTTTTCCCTATATCATTAATTTTTGCTTTTATTTTTATTTTCTTCTTTCTACTTTTTTTAAGTTTTCTTTCTGGCTTTAAAAGTGAATGCATAATTCATTTATCCTCAATATTTCATATATTAGAGCATTATAGCATTAGCTGCAAAGAGCAGAGACCCAAAATAACAGTAGCTTAAATAAGATGATAGTTAATTTTTCTCACACACGAAAATTTAGAAGATAGGAAATTCAGGGCTGGCATGGTAACTGTGCTTTGCTAAAGCCTCTGAGACTCAAGAGCATTCTATTTCGTTGTTTGTAGGGCATTGCTCGTGTCTGTCTGGTGCAAGAGAATTCGTCTCTATGTCTGTGTTCCAGCCAGCACGAAGGAGGAAGGGGATAAAAAAGAATTTTCTCCCTTGAAGAAATGACCTGGAAGTTACATACATCACTTCTCTTCATACCCCATTGTCAAGAACTCAGAGTTATAGCTGCACAAGAGAGACTGGAAAATTTGACGTTTATTTTGAGAAGCCGTATGTCCAGCTAAAAATTATGGGATTTATTACTATGGTGAAATGATAATGCATATGGGAACAACTGGCAATTTCTGCCCCAGTCCAGCCTTTGTTACCCAAGCATCTGCATATACCCACCTTCCGAACCATCCTGACACCAAAGGGGACAATGCTAACTCTCCCTGTAGTTACTGAATCCAACTCAGACTTTAGAATCGCTGGGTAATGCACCGTCCTCTCTGTTGGGTCTAATGTGGCTCATGCTGGAGCAGGGACTTAAAAAGTACATTGCACCTCTAGGTATTTATCCAAAGGACACAAAAATAGTGATTCTAAGGGGCACATGCACTGCAGTGTTTATAGCAGCAATGTCCACTGTAGCCAAACTTTAGAAAGATCCCATATACCCATTGACAGATGAATGGATAAAGAAGATGTGGTATATACATATATATATATGTGTATATATATATATACACACACACACACATATATATGTATACACACACACACAATGGAATATTACTCAGCCATCAAAAGGATGAACTCTTGCCATTTGCAATAATGTAAATGGAGATAGAGGGCATTATGCAAAGCTAAGTAACTCAGTCAGAGAAAGACAAATACCTTATGGTTTCATTCCTATGTGGAATTTAAGAAACAAAACAGATGAACAGAGGGGAAGGAAAGGAAAAATAAGATAAGGTGAAAACAGAGAAGGCTGCAAACCATAAGAGACTCTTAGCCCTAAGGAGGAAACTGAGGGTTGCTGGATGGGAGATGGGGGGATGGGGTAACTGGGTGATGGGCATTAAAGAGGGCCCGTGATGTAATGAGCACTGGGTGTTATGTGCAACTGAAGAATCACCAAATTCTACCTCTGAAACTAATAATACACTATATGTTAACTAAGTTGAATTTAAATAAAACTTCTGTAAAGGAAGGTCCATCATCAGCCTTTCACATAGCCAATATATCACGATGAAGTAGGATGAGGAAAACAATAAAAAATCCCATTTGGATGGAGGAGAAGTTCAGACACCCAATGGCTGCTGCTCCGTAACCATGACTACACCCCACCCCCTATCCAGCAGCCTCTGATTCTTGCTCTTGGAGGAACTCTTCATTTCTTCATCCTCAATGTCTCCTGGTGTTACCTTTTTGGACGTTCTTCTCTGTCCTTTATCCTTCTTGGCCACATCTGAGGTGGGCCTTGCAGAACACGTTCTCCTTGGGGATGAGAAAGCTCTTGGAGCTCACTTCCGGCTGGTATGTGTCAAGTTGATTCCCTGGCAAACATCCCCAGCCAGCTCTCTTGTTTATTTATTTATTTTTAGTATTTAAAAAAAATTTATTTAAATTCAATTAACCAACATCTAGTAGTCCATCCTTGATTTTTGATGTCGCTCTCTTGTTTAGAAGTAGATTTTCAAAACCTGAAAATTCTCGTGTTACTTTTTAAATTTTTCTTTTAAAGGTGCCTCACTTATGGCTCTATCCCTCAATGGAGTGGGTGCTAACAGGTGCATCTAACACAGAGACTTGGGCGGGAAAGACATCCCCATTAATTGAAGAGTTTCCTCCAGGCCAGCTCCGATTTTATGGCAAAAACATCTTCTTAAAAGAAGGTGTTGATAAAACTTTGGGGCCATGGTATTATTTCCTGCTAAGTCTGGTACACAGAGCTCTCATCCTTAATAGCTTTATTGTGGAGGTATAAAAGTAATTGGCCTTTTCCATCCTGAAAAGCCCGAATGGCCAGACTCCTGGTCAAGTTAGATTGTAAACCACAGGCAGAGAGTGCTTCAGGGCTGCATTTTCTTCCATTTTTGTAGCACACAGGCTAGCTTTATCTTGGATTTCTATCCATTCATTAGGATTTCGCTGAAATCCACAAGAAGCAGAAACACAGACCAAGATTCTTTCTATATTATATATAAACTTCCCCTAGCGCTACAGGCTCAGTGAACACATGGTCTGTCTTGCAAAGTAGAGCGTTACTATTCTTCCAAGTATATAATCACTGCATAACAAGAATTACTAATTTTCCAACCCGTGCTATCTGAGTCAGCCATTCCTTATTGCCCAGCCGGTAGTCTAAAGCCACGTATATGTTTGCTTCTGATACATTCAGCTCTCCACTTTCAGGTATCCAAATTAGGTGGATCTCTCTTTAACAGAAATCGTGGCTTTCACAAGATAAATGTTTATTTCTCATAGAAAACACTAGAGGTGGGCAGTCCAGGCCTTCACGGGGGAGGTTCTGCTCCATGATATCCTTAGGGACTCAAGATCTTCCTGTCTTTTCCTTCACCAATGCTTGGGGTATTGTCCTTGTCCCCTGTCACTACAGAAGCTCCACAACAGAGAGGGATCTGTCCTGGTTTGCTTGGGACTTTCTGGTGGCACTGAAGGTCCCATGTCCTGGGAAAACTGGTAGGGTTGGTTGCACTACTGTATTTCCACGACAACTGGATATATCTCAGTTCCATTCTGATGCTCACCAGCCCAAGTCAGCATCAGAAGTCCCAACTTAAGGGCTCATTCTTCCCCAAGACTGCCCCCCACTTTAGGCAGGTGGTGTTCCCAGGCCATCCTGAGTTTCTGACCAATCGCTTACCAATCCAGGAGGTTCCCACAACACCTTGTGTGTGGGGGGATAATTGGCTCTCATGATCCACAGAACTCAAAGTTCTGAAAGTGAAATAATTACGATGGCACTTTTCTTCTGAAGGGAACACACAGGAGGAAGTAGGGGGATCCCGAATGCGGGGCTTCCAGGCCCTTTCCCTGTGGAGTCAGGGTGTACTACCAACTCCCCACATCATTGTGGACGCCAGTCTGGAGGCTCCTCTGGGCTTAGAGTCCAGGGTATTTATTGGGCTTCGTTTACGTAAGCACGATTGATTGAGTCATTGGCCACAGGATTAAACTCAATATCCAGATCTCCCTTCCCTCCCCAGAGGGTAAGTGGCTGAAAGTCTCAGCTCACTAGTCCTTCTGGGGACTAGTCCCCCACCCCCATTCTGAATGATCTAGGGCTTACCTAGTGTCACTTATCTTGCATCAAAGAGCAGCTCTCTATCACTCAGGACATCCCCAGGGTTTTGGAAGCTCTGTGCTTGGAACCCAGGACAGAAGCCAGGCAAGTTATTTATTACATCACAGCAAACCCACTGCCACCATGTATATATTTTGGTCAGTAAGAAGGTGAAAAGCATCAAGGAGTCAGGTTGGGGACATGATCAGAAAACTGTATGTATTACTTCTTTTCACAATCTGTTGACCAGAACTTCATTCCTGGCCATTCCAACTGTGAGACAGGCTGGGAAATAGGGCCTGTATGGCCTGTATTCTGTAGCTATGTGCCTACCTAGAAATCAGAGGTTTAATTACTATAAGAAAGAAGGAGGATAGATATTGAGGTATATTTACTAGTCTGAACCACAGGTGTTTTTTTAAGATTTTATTTATTTAATTATTAGAGAGCGTGCACAAGAGGGGGTGGGGAGTGGCAAGGGGTAGAGGGAGAGGAAGAGGCCGACTCCCTGCTGAGCAGGGATCCCAATGTGGGGCTCCATGCCAGGATCCTGGGATCATGACTTGAGCCCAAGGCAGACGCTTAATTGACTGCACCACCCAGGTGCCACTAAACCACATATATTTCTTTGATAATGTATTAAGCCTACACAGTTTCTTTGATGTCCTGCCTTAGCTCTAGCCAACAAGATTGGTGTGCAGTATTTTCACTGCTTCTCAGCTCTAAATATTTTATAATTTCCCTTGTGAAAATATGATCTCTCACCACTATGTTGATCAAAGCTCTGTATGTTTTTCACAAAAAGTAGGATCCTATTGTATATGTTATCTTGCAAATTTCTTTTAAAAATGTAATAATGTCTTATAAAAATTTCTCCATGTGAGTACATGTGACTTGGTGCACATCCTTAATTATTTTATTAAGATAAATCCTATGCATGGGATTGCTCCTTCAAAGACATGTTCTTTAAAAAATGAGTGATTGCCACGATTGTCAGTGTGCCCCCCAGAGAGGACAAACCAGCTTTCCCACCCTTCAGTCTTATAGAACGGCACCCATTTCTTGCACCATCTTGAGCACCGCTTATCATATTTTTATCTTTGCTGATGGTCAGACCAACTCCTTTCCCTTGAGAACAGAGAGAAACTTGAAAATGTCCAGCAGCTGGCACAATAAAGCAGAAGGAACTCCAGGAGTGGATCCTGACTCTCATTTCCTGCCCAGGACGGAGGGTGGAAAAATGACAAAGTCCCGCTGTGCCTCTCTTTCACAACCAGAATTTCAAATTCTAAAATTCTTTTGCTCTGTCTAGCTCCAACTGGGCTGAAATTTTGTGGAAAACATGTCCTTCTCCTGAGGAACGAATCACCCCTGCTAACATCTATGCCTCACCCAGGACGCCGGGTTCGACAAATACTCTTTTTAGCCAAGTGTGTTGTCTTAGCTGGAAGCTGGAGAACCATCAAGTCTCTCTTTTGCTGATGTGCAGCTCAGCTGGGTCCTTATCGCTCTTGTCTCTGCCCAAATGCTTTTACGACTTCCCTTCCAAAGCTGGCAGCACTGGGGCCACCCACCTATCCCAGTTAGGGTTATTGGTCCTTTGGAAGGAGAAATGTAGCCACTTACAGGCGGAAAGCAAAATAACAATTGAACTTCTATACTCTTGATCCCATTTGAGCCTCGCACCACCCCGTGAGCTAAGAAGGATTATTGTTTCCCTTTTGTCGATGATGCATTGAGGGATAAAAAAGCCTAGGGAAATTTTGTTGGCTTACCCAGTCAGAAAGAGGCCTTCCCTGACTGCTTTTGCTGTGGGACCTGTGCGTTCTGCCAGTCACTATCAATATGACTCTATTTGAACATTCCGGATCACAGTGGATGATTTTGGTCTTCTTTACTTGTTTCCTTATTGTGGTAGACAGTCTCCGAGATGGCACCCAGGGATCCTCACCTCCCAGTATTTCTGTCATTGCGTATCTCCTCCCACCCTGAATCATGCTGGTTTGTACTCCTATTGGAGTCTAGCAGAAATGACATATGACTTTTCAGGGTCAAATAGGGGATAGATTTGCCCTGCTTTGGGAAGACATCTGCCTTGTTGTAGGGATTCCCCAGCATCCCATGGAGAGGCCACATGCAGAGTGACATGTGGCCAATGTCAGCTTGCCAGCCACATAAACAAGCCATCTTGGAAATGGATCCATCGACCCAGTCCAGATGACTGTCCCTGCAGTCTCGCTGGAGGCCTTCCACAAGCACTGCCCTGTCAAGTGGCTCCTGATTTCCTGACCTCTGTGTGTCCCCCTTTGAGATATTGGAATTGAAGTGCGAGATATAATGGATGTTTAATGTCATTGGAAGCAAGGAATGGGTAATTTGTTATGGGGCAATAGATAGGTAAGACACTATTTGTCTATTTCTCCTGGTAGGGCTAGACACTCTGCGAGGGCAGGGCTCGTGTCTCTCTGATTCACTTGCCCTCACACCCGGAACAATGCCAAGCACATAACAGCAACTTCATATTTAGTGGATAAATGAAGCCCCAAAAGTGGTGATGATAGGAATAAAATCTTTATGCTCTAGTCTCACCTTCCCACCCTTTCTCATGATGCTTCTCTGTTGATTCTCTCTCCTCATTGAGGTCGAGCCACACAGCCCTACATGGCGGGGTGGGTGGGCTTTTTCCTGTTGCCTACGCAGCAATTCATAGTTAATTAAACCTTTGCATAAACAGTAGAAGGAAGGATGTAAAAGTAATGAGCTGACAGCCCAGTGTGTATTATGTGGGGCTGAGAAGAGAAGTTAATTTAGAGAAGAATTATGCACAGGCGGAAGAGAAGTCCATTAAAACAAACCAACTGTCTGGAAAAGAGATAAAGCAAAAATGGATTCTGCATCCTGTGAAGTAAATGGCAAAGCTGCACATTTAGGGCGCTTTGGAATCCTCGGAGCTGAGGCCCACGATGAGTGGGAAAGGGGAACACTGGGTTACATCGGCAGGAGTGCAGAGGGAGCTCCTGCAGTTCTGGTGGGGTGGGGTATAAAAGGTGTCTTGCAGGAACATAGTTCTTGTTCTAGAATTGCTTTGCTCACAACCCTTGTGTCTTAGCGTGGGGTTCCCCCGGAGAAGATTCTGAGCCAAAGACTAGAGTACAAGCCCTTCACTGGGAAGTGCAAGGAATACGAGTAGATGAGGAGGGAGGTGATCTAAGGAAGGAAAGGCAGCAAATAAAGAATGAGTTACTAATTCCCTGGGGGAAATTTGGAGGGACTGCAAAACCCCCCTACCTCAGGTTTCTTTTAAAGGGTGAGGGAGCTGAGATAGTTATACCCCAGTACACATCATGGGGATATTAACTTTCAGACACCAGGTAGATCAGTTCATTGGCAAAGCCTGAAGGCAGCCTTCTGACAAAGATGTCAATGCGGCTACTAGTAGTGAGTCTGGTTTGGACAGAAACAATAAGGGCACCTGGGGATTATGGCTACAGCATTGAAGAGAATTGGCTAGACACTTCCTAAATCCTAAAGAATTTGCAAATTTGGCCCTCAGATTCCAAAGACCCCAGAGGCCTTCTTTGACTTTTTTTTTTCTTCTTCTAGAACTTCTTCATTACCCACCTCTGTCCCAATACCAAATCAGTTCCCAGGTGCTGGCATTTCCCTTGTTATTTTTCATATTCTCTCCATTCTTGTGATTTAATTCATTTTACCTAGATCACTCATTCATCCCACAGAGATTTATTTCCAGCCCACTGATTCAGGTGCTGGGGACAACGGTGTGCAAACAGATGTGACTGGCAGCACCGGGGCCACCCACCTATCCCAGTTACTCTTTAACAGGCTCCACCATCCAAAGTAACTCTTTAACAGGCTCCCAGAAGGAACAAGTTGGAGTACAGGTTTACCCAAAGTCACTCAACTGTGCAGGGCTCCGAAATTTCATGCTATAGACCCAGAACATGCCAGAAGAGAACTAGCTCCTGAATCGGCCATTCTGTCAGAAGTACTGCAATAATCATGGTTTGGGGAAACCCAGTCTCTCCTTTTTCCAATTTGTCTGTAGCCTGAGCCTTCTTCCTCCTTTAATACTGAAGTATTTATTGCAAAGAGACGCTACGATGCTATTACCTTTCCAGGAACTTTATGGGACAGATAGCCAATTAATACCTTAAAATAAAGCCTAATTCACAATGATATCTGTTGCTGCTACAATGGCTTAAACAGTTTTTAAGTTCCCAGACTTTGCGGGGGGAGATATAGAAGCATCTATGATACATGCTGAAACTGAGAAGAAATTTTAAAAAATGTTGAATTTTTTAGAGACAAATTAACTCCCAATTAAAGAGCCCATATGTTTCAAAGGAAGAAGACAATGTTACATTCATTTATTCATTTGATGAAGAAATATTTATTGTGCACTTACATGCCAGGTCTATGCTAAGCCCTGAAAATTAGCACTCAACAAAGCAGAGGGACATTTGAAAGGTCAATAGGGTCGGATCACGTAGGCTATGGTGAGGCACTTGGATTTTATTCTATATGAAATATTGTTTGGTTGATCATATTGGTGTTAATGACCCCAATGAATATTAATGACTCACATTAATGATCCCAATTCTTCACTCCTCCTTCTATCCATGATTGTTGCCATGTGACATAGCACTGCCTTTCCGTCTGGTCCTGGGTTTGGCCATTGGGTTTCCATCTGATCCACTGGGTTTTGCTTTGACTAATGGTATGTTAGCAAATAGGATTCAAGTGGAGGCTCACAACACACTTGCCTGATCAGGCTTATTCATTCTTGCTCCTCTGCCTTGGTCATGAGAACCTCCCTGGGCTAGGATGCAGGAGGGTGGAACCGTGGAACCGTGCTGAGGCAATCCGTGTTATCCCAGTGGAGGCCATCCTAGACCAAACAACATGCAGCCGGCCCCCCGTACGTTGAGTGAGCCCAACCAAGAGCGTCAGAGTCAAGCCCAATGCGCAGAACCCCACATAGTTGTCGTTCCATGCTCTTCCAGTTTGGTTTGCTAGCTCCTGAAGCAATAGATAGCAGATGCAGATGGGAAGTGCCTGGAAGGTTTTAAGCAGAGAGACATATGGTCTTATCAATGTGTTCAACAGGGTCCTCTGGTTGCAGCATAAATAATAAGTTATCGAGAGGCAAGGATAGAATCCGGAATTTTTAAAATTATTCAGGCAATCCTTGGGTGGACTCCTATATACATTGAGAGTTTCTTATCATTTTCACAAGAAAATAATAGTTTGTTTAGGTGATGTCCAAAACTTGGAAAGAACAGGATAGGATATCAAACACTTAAGCACACCCATTTTGGTTGTAATCTGTCTTTTCACCTGGGATAAATTTCTTGAACTGTTAAACGTCAGTTCTTTGGAGAAACCCTCCCTGACACCCCCAGATGAGGTTAGATCATCCTGTTGTAAACCCTTCCCCCAGCATTTACCATAGTTGGGATGAAAAATTATGTAATTTGTTTACTATCTACCATATCTCACTGGGAGCTCCTGGAGGACAGAGACCATGCTGGTCTTCTTCTGTCCAAAAAATCTGACACAGCCTCTGGTACACAGAACCCGTTCAATAAAGATTTATGCTAATGATATATTCTAACTCTTTCCTGGGACAAAATACTTACATATTGATCAGAGTAGGCAAGGCAGCAATAACAGCCAAATATGTGATGGAACATAAGAGAACGTCTTTTTATAAAATTTTATTTTAACTCCAGTGTCGTTAACACACAATGTTGTATTAGTTTCAAGTGTGCAGTACAGCAATTCGACAATTCCGTGTAGTACTCAGTACTCACCATGATAAGTGCACTCTTAATCCCCTTCCCCTAGCTCACCCCTCCCCTACCCACCTCCCCACTGGAAACCATCTCTTTGTTCTTTAATGAAGAGTCTGGGTTTTTTTTGGTTTCTCTCTTTTTTCCCCCCTTTGTTCTTTTGTTTTGTTTCTTAAATACCACACATGAAATCATATGGTATTTGTCTTGCTCTGATTGGCTTATTTCACGTATCATTATACTTCTAGCTCAGCCATGCTGCAAATGGCAAGATTTCACTTGTTTTTATGCTTGAGTAATATTCCTTTGTGTGAGTGTGTGTGTATACAGTATCTTGTGTATGCGTGTATATATCTACATAAGAGATATATACTGTATCTCGTGTGTATATATATGTATATGTAATGTATGCATATATATGTATGTATATGTGTGTGTGTATATATCTATACATACAAAGATATATATATATATATCTTTTTTTTAAAGATTTTATTTATTTATTTGACAGAAATCACAAGTAGGCAGAGAGGCAGGCAGAGAGAGAGAGGGGAAAGCAGGCTCCCTGCCGAGCAGAGAGCCTGATATGGGGCTCGATCCCAGGACCCCGAGATCATGACCTGAGCCAAAGTCAGAGGCTTAAGCACTGAGCCATCCAAGTGCCCCTATATAAATCTTTATCTATTCATCAGTTGATGGACACCTGAGCTGCTTCCATAATTTGGCTATTGTAAATAATGCTGCTATAAACCTAAGGGGACATGTACCCCTTCAAATTAGTGTTTTCGTATTCTTTGGATAAATATCCAGTAGCGTGATTACTACATGGTAGTCCTCTTTTCAACTTTTCGAGGACCCTCCATACTGTTTTCCACAGTGGTTGCCTCAGTCTGCATTCCCAACAACAGTGCATAAGGGTTCCTTTTCCTCCACATCCTTGCCAGCACCCGTTATTTCTTGTGTTTTTACTTTAGCCACAAATACAATGTCTTTAAATTTTTTTAAAATAATCTAAAACTTATAGATAATTTGCAAAAATTGAATAAAGGATTCCTGTATATTCTTAAATTCTCCAATTGCTAACATTTTCCCATGTTTGCTTCATTATTCTTTCTCTTTCTGTCTCTCGCTCTGCGTGCTTTTTCTGAACCATTTGACAGTAAGCTGCAGATATGGCTAACTACCTCTAAATAGTTCAGCAGTATTTTCCCCAAACAAAGGTACTCTTTTACATCAGCTCAGTACAACTATAAATAAGGATATCAACACTGAGGCAGGAACACCACCCAGTCCACAGAACCATTCAGGTCTTGCCTTGGGTAACTGTCCGTTACCAGCACTCTGGCTTTCTGGTCCAGGATTTACCCAGGATGCTGCACGGCACTTACTGATCATGACTCCTTGGTCCTCTCTTCAGTCTGGATGAGTGCGTCGGTTTTTCCATCCTTCCGTGACCTTGGCCTTTTTGAAATGTATGGGCCAGATTTTTTCTAGAATGTTTCTCAGTTTGACTCTGTCTGAGGTTTCATGATTAAATCCTGGGGATGCAGTCATCTGTGTATATTAAAAACCGAGTCCCCTACCCAGGTGTCTCCAGTTCCAAACGATCTCCTCGCCTCCCTGTCCAGCAGGAGAAACCTGGCTCCCCTTATGCTCGGCTGGTCACAACTTTTCCCAATGCCCCTGCTTTAAGCAATCTCCTGATTATGCAGACTGGCTCCCTGCCTTGACCTACTCCCCTCCCCACTCATCAGCATCATGGGCTACATCCTCCCCCATTTCACCGAGGCTTTGCTGGACAAACCCCCACACCCCTGCAGGCACGATGAGCCCAGACCCCAATTTCTCCGTGATGTGCCACCTAAGTGAGCACCCTCCCGGATCCAGGCCCCATCGGTGTTACTACTAAGTGTTCATTTTTTGCTCAAGTAACAACCTTGGGCAAATAAAGAGTTCTCAGGTGTTGGAGGAGGTCATCAAGAGGACAGGACCACCCGTTGACCCCAGGGTACTCAGAGGCTCCTCCCCCCTTCCCTGTCCTTGGAATAAAGCTCCGCCCACCACTCCCACAGTGGGAGTTATTTTCAAGGATGTACCCTTGGGGGATCGAGGTGTTGTTGAAACCCTCTGGTAGGTACGTGTGACTGAGCCCCGTTAAGGCCTTTGTGAGCTGTTAAGGTTCAGGTGGTCAGGCGCTGAGATCTGCTGGCTTTCAGACCCCAAGACAAGCATCGTGTGTAAGTTCCCTTGCTTATTACACCTGCTACCTGCTGATGGAGAGCGGCCTCCTCCCTGGATCCCCCCCCTGCCCTCCAGGTTTGGGTCAGTTTCAGATTTCACTCCAAGCTCCTGAGGCGAGCCCCCAGAAGTTCCAGATACAGCTTAGATCCGACAGGTGGGATGACGGTTTACTGCTCCCTCCCCAGCCTGAACTCCCCTGGCCATAGTCTCATTCCGATGAGAGAGGTTCTGCCCCTGTGCATCTGAGGCGTCTTGGTGGCCCCCATCACTTTTCCTTGCAAACTTGCTACTCCTTCCCCTCATTGACTCCACGATCCTATGACTCCCCTGTCCTGGGTGGTGGCACACGGACGGCTGCCTTGGGAATTGGCTTTTTATTTTCTCTTGCAGGCTCAGGGGGTGAGGAAGAGTAGTAACAAGGAGGAATTTGGCATCCCAGAGTTCTCCGTTCAAATCCCAGCCGCGATGCTTAGTGACCGTGGGACTCTGGGTGAGTAGCTTCACTTTGCAGGATCTCGTTTCCCTCCCTGTAGAAACAGTCCTCCCTCCCGGGGTCATGGTGAGGTTCGCATAACCGGGTACTCGGAGCGGGCACTGAGCGCTCAGGTGGGAGCACTTACTAGTCCCGCTCCTTTTTCAGTCCACTTTTTTTTTTTTTCTAAAGTTGTATTTAAGTAATTGCTACACCCAATGTGGGGCTCAAACTCACAACTCCGAGATCAAGAGTTGGAGGCTCTGCCGACTGAGCCAGCCAGGTGCCCCTGGTTCACTTGATCTAATATGGGTGTTGGAATGTGCTGTCCGGATAGTAAGCATTTTAACATGTTCTCCAAGTGCAGTGGATTAAATATTATGTTGGAAGCCATCTCCTAACTACCTCTGGCTGGCAGCAAAGGACCTTTACTGTTCATGCCCATGGCACACGTGAGCATGCACTCACGGGGACACGGGCGGACACCTGCCCCGGGCTCCTCTCGTCCACGTCCCACCTGCAGGCCTCCCGGGCTTCAGCTGTGAGCGGTGGAGCAGGCGTTTCTAGGGCTTCCTTGTAGGGCCAGCGCCGGACATGAAGGCTCTTCTAATTCAGCTTCAGGCCATGAAGAGGCCCTGGTTGTCCAACCAGAGGGCTGGCTCCTTCTAAGGGAGGTCTTTGGGGAAGCAGGAGAGGGCTCAGGCAGGGGCAGACCTTCCAACTGGGCAGACCACTATTGCCCAGCGGGACTGCGCGCTGGCAGGTACCAAAGAGGTTGTCAAAACTCCCTCTGAACTGGGAAGGGAACACGGGGAACAGTGTTTCCCGACAACCAGCCACTATGTGGGTCCCCTCTTCCCAGACTCCCCCCTTGGAGCTGGTGTCTGTGTCTCTCCTTCCTGTCCATCACCCTTAACCTGGGGGTGGCGCTGAGAGAGAGGGCTCAGTGAGCACCAGCCCCTGCTGCAGGTTGTATCGGCATGTGCTGGCTTGTACTGGGAGTCTCCATGGCCCTCCGATGCTGCCCAGGACCTGTCCAGAGATTGTGCGCGGATTAGCAGACCATGTACTCTTTAACTGGGCTGGCTTCCTTGGGTTTGAGAAGGGAAATCCAGGACCACTGGATTTGGTCCTGGATTACTAGTGCGGTTTGGGCTGATGGCTTTTCTTCCATGCTGGGGGCTTCTGTGCAGAGAGAGAGCTACAGGCAAATTAACCTCATAGGCTGACCTGAAATTGCCTTGGCCACTGACAGTTACAATGGAGCTGACTGCGAAGGCAAGACCTTGTTGCCTTGTGAACCTGGCCATGTTGCTATGGGAACCAGGATTCTGCTCTCCCTCTGGCTCCCTGGAGTTAGGAAGTATCCCCCTGGGAGCAGAGGAGCCAAGGTGGACAAGGGTGTGGGTAAGAAGGTAGGAAACAGGAGATTTGGGAGGTGAGGTTAGGAGATAGGATGGGAAAAATCCCACTAACTGAGGTGGGGACTGGGTCCCATTCTTGGCTTGGCTCAGAATTGAGTCCCAGGAACCTTTCCTTCTGGAAACACTTCCTGCCCCGGGGCTTCAGAACAGTGTCTTGGTATTCCCTTAGCCAAGGAAACTCCTAGCAGGATGGGGTCCTGGCTGGCTTCCACTCTCAGATAAGCCCTCAGACAACACAGACCAACCAGAAGACTTGAGCAAGTTCTCGTCTGACTTGTACTAATTTGGACCTCTCTGTGCCTCTTTCCTTCCATGAAAAATGGCATGAATGATAAGATTCTTCCCATTTACCTCTAAGGCCCTTGTGGAGGTGAAAATATTTTATAAACTCTGCAGCCTTCAGACCCTGGAGGGTTGTTGACTCATCACTTCAGGAAACCCTGGTTCGTGGTGGCCGCCGCCCCTGCTGGGAATCCAGGTGCCTAATCTGGAGACCCATGACTGGCTTGATGCCTCTTTCATTCTGTGTTTCCATTTCTCTTTCTCTGTGTTTTTGTGGGCCACCTCTCTACCCCCAACTAAACTCTCAGCTCTGTCCAAGGCAGGGGGGGCACAGCTGCAGGAACTCATGAGATGGGTTCCCTCCCCCACTCTGTGCACCCCCAGCTTTCCTGCCCTGTGCCCTCTCTGGGCTAGCACCAAAGCTGATCCCTAGTAGGAATGCAATAATTATGACTTACATACATGGCACTTAAAAATCTAACCAATATTTATCATTATCTCAATGTCTCCCTCCCAGGAGAGGACCCTGAGACAAAGATTCTGGGGCAGGTGGTGGTTATAGGAGTTGATGCTAGGAAGCACCAGTAGGGGAGGGAAGGTAGTAAAGAGGGTGTGGTCGAGAAAGCAACACGGGAACCCTGGGGGCAGGTGTAGAGCCTGCCTCAGTGTTACCCCACCCAAGGAACAAGGGAGCCAGGGTAGACCTCTCTCTCAGTAGCCCCCAGTGTTGGAGGTCATCAAGAGGATGTGAGCATTGGTTGACCCTAGACCTGGACCCAGGCAATGGGAGGTTCCACGTGCCCTCTCCGTTCTTGGAGTGTATGTTCTAACCACCATTCCCACGGTGGGAGCCCTTTTCAAGGACAAACTTGAGGGAGCAATGTGTTGTTGAGACCATCCGGAGGGCATAAATGATGGAGCCCCATTAAGCTCTGTCAATGATCAAGATTTGGCAGGCGGGGGCTGGCCCTGTGGCTGCCCAGGATGAGCCTGCCGTGTAAGTTCCCTTGCTTTGTGGACCTGCCACTTACCCACCCAAGTGGCCTCGTCTCTTGGTCTCTTCCTGCCCTCTGTCCATGGGCAGCCAGTTTTAGATTTCCTCCGGGAAGCTCCTGAGTTCTCAGTCCAACAGATTGAGGGCTCTTGGGGACATTAAGTCCCCGGGTAAGGCGCTGTAGTTCATAAACATAACTACCACTATTTGACCATCAGAAGCATGTGATAGTGGTGCTGGTGGTGGGGATGTCTGTTAGACATTCGGTTCCTGGGTGGCTCAGTTGGTTAAGTGTCTGCCTTTGGCTCAGGTCATGATCTCAGGAGCCTGGGATCGAGCCTCGAGTCAGGCTCCCTGGTCAGCGGGAAGCCTGCTTCTCACTCTCCCATCTATTTTCTACTCACGTTCTCTCTGTCTCTCTTTCAAATAAATAAAATCTTAAAAAAATTCAGATTGAGGCCTCTACTTGGAAGAGTCTAGCTTGGTAGGCATTTTAGCCTAGAGGATTTAAAAATAGGGCTTAGTAAATGTGCAATTCAAACAAAATATTTTGAAACATCTAACTTTAAACAAAATAACTTTCTAGGGAAACTTCCAAGGTAAGCTGATTTCAAAAAATGTAAATATGTTGACTTTCATCGGTTACCGTTTAGTATGTAACAAAGCAGCCAAAACGTCAGTGTGTCAAATGCACAGCTGTTTACTTAGCTCACAGTTGGCAGGGATGCAGGGCCACACTGGTGTTTCTTCTGGTCTCCACTGGGCCCAGTCCTGTGCCTGGGGTGGCCTGCCTGCCATGTTGGTGGGGAGCTGGCTGATGCCGGATGACTTCAGCTGGGATGGCTGGTCTTGTTTGACATGGTCTCTCCTCTCCCAGCAGGCTGGCCTGGGCTGTTCCCCTGGTGCCTGGGTAGGGTTTTGAAAAAGGAGCTGTGAAGGTGTCTTAAGATCTGGGCTTGGAATTGGCAAGGCCTCATTTCTGTCTTATGTTTTGTTCACTTTTTAAATGAAAATCTTCGTTTTCAGACAATTGTAGAGTCACACGCCATTGTAAGAAGTAACACAGAGTGATCCTGTGTACCCTTGACCCCATTTCCTCCCGTGGTGTTACCTTAGGAAACTGTGGTCCAACACCGCAGCCAGGATCCAGGCACTGATCTGGTCAAGACAGAGAATGTGTCCATCGGCACGAAGATGGTCCATTTTATAACCATACCTACTTGCCTCCTTTCTCATCCTCTTCTCCATCCTGGAAAACCACTTCTCTGTTGTCTGTTTCTACAATTTTGTCATTTTAAGAATGTTCTAGAAACAGGATTGTTTTGTGTCTTTTGGGGATTGATTTGTCCTGCTCAGTGTAATTCTCTGAAGATCAGCCCAGGTCATCGCACGGATTAGTAGTTGTTCATTCACAGTGTTGCATGACGCGGATGGACCCCAGTTTGTGGAACTCTCAGCCCACTGAAAGACGTTTCAGTTGCTTCCATTTGTTGGCCATTATGAGTACAAACTCTATAAACATTGTAATTTGCTTGTGTGAATGTTGAGTTCTCATTTCTCTTGGATAAACGCGCAGGAGCATAACCCTTGGGTTGTATGGCACTGACGTGTTTAGATTGTTTTTTGAAAGAGAAACTGCTAACTTGTTTTCCAGAGTGGCCGGATCATTTTAATTCCCACCAGTAGTGTGTGAGTGACCCTGGTGCTTGACCTCCTCCCCAGAATCTGGCGGTGTCACTTCAAAAAAAATTGAGTCATTCCAATAGATGTGTAGTGATATTACGATTTTAATTGGTGGTTCCCTAATGGCTAATAATGTTAAACATCTTTTTATGGGCTTATAATCACCTGTATTTCTTCTTAGTGAAATGTCTTTTCATGTCCTCTGTCCATTTTCTAATAATATCTGCCCATTTCTAATAGTATTGTCTTTTTTTTCCCTTCCCTTACTGTTGATTTTGAAAGAATTCTTTGTGTATGTATGTGTATATATACACACACACACATACATATATATGTATGTATGTATATGTGTATATTCTAGATAGTATAACTCTGTTGGCTATGTGTTTTGCAAATATTTTCTCCCATCCTGTAATCTGTGTTTTCATCCTCTTCACTTGGTCTTTCAGAGTAGAAGCACTTAATTTCGGTGGAGTCCAGTCTATCAGTATTTCTTTTTTGTGGATCATGCTTTTGATGTCAAATCTAAGAACTCTGCCTATCTGTGGATCCAGAAGATTTTCTTCTATAAAAATTTTATGGTTTTATGTTTTCTATTAAATAAGTCTGTTCTTTAAGTTAATTTTCATCTAAGTTGTGAGAATTAGGTCACGATTCATTTTTCTTTTGCCCATGAATGCACAATTGCTCCAGAATAATTTGTTGAAAAGCTTTGTTTTGTTCTTTTTTTTCCATTGAATTGCACTTTGTCAAAAATTTGCACTTTGTCAAAAATCAGTTGGGCCGGGTGTGCCTGGGTGGCTCAGTGGGTTAAGCTTCTGCCTTTGGCTCAGATCATGATCTGAGGGTCCTGGGATCGAGCCCCACATGTGCTCAGCGGGGAGCCTGCTTCCCCCCTCTCTCTCTGCCTACCTGTGATCTCTGTCTGTCAAATAAATAAAATCTTTAAAGAAAAATCGGGCATATTTGTATGGGTCTGTTTGGGACTTCCTTCTTCTAATATCTGATCTGTTTCATTTACCCTTCTGCCCATTCTACACTATAGTGATGACTGTAACTATATAATATATCTTGAAATTGTGTACGAGTTGATCCCACTTTAGTCTTTTTCAAGATGTTTTAGTTATTATGCCTTTGCATTTTCATATAAATCTCAGAATAATTTTATCTATATATACAAAAAGTCTTGATGGGATTTTGATAGTAATTGGATTCAACCTGTATATCAATTTGAGGACAATTAAGTTTTACAGTGTTGAGTTTTCCAACCCAACACATGTTTTTCCATTTCTTTAGATCTTTGATTTCCTTCATCAGGGGTTTGTAGTTTTTAATCATACAAGTCCTGTTCATGTTTTTATAATTTTCCTTCAGCCATCAAACATAATCAGAAAACTCAAGAGAAGGAAAGTCTATTATAATTCCCCACATTCTTTCTTGCTGATGTGCCAAGGGTCCCTTTTTAATTATTTCATTTCTATTTCTAGAACTTTCCTTAGCTGTTCTTTTTGGGTAGGTCTGCTGGTGAGAAATTCTTACTTTTCCTTCATCTGAGAAGTTTTGATTTCTCCTTCATTCTTAAAGTATGTTTTCACCGAATAGAACATCTTTTCAGTGCTTGAAAATGTGTCACTTTCTTCTGGCTTCCATTGTTTCTAATGAGAAATTTGCCAGCATTAAAGTTATTCAGGATTTGCTCAACTTTTTGAATCTGCAAGCTTTCATCTTTTACCATATTTGGAAAGTTTTGTTTTTGTTTTAATATTTTATTTTTATTAAAGAGTTGATTTACTCATTTGCCAGAGAGAGAGAGAAAGAGAGAGAGCACAAGCAGGGGGAGGGGTAGGCAGAGGGAGAAGAAGATTCCCCACTGAACAAGGAGCCCAATTCAGGATTTGATCCCAGGACCCTGGGATCATGACCTGAGCTGAAGGCAGCTGCTTAACTGACTGAGCCACTAGGTGTCCCCATATTTGGAAAGTTTTCAGCTGTTATTTCTTTGAGTACTTTTTTGAGAAGGAGTTTTCTCTCTTCTCTTTTCTGTACTCAACACAAATGTTAGATCTTCTGTTGAAGTACCCAAAGTCTCTGAGCCTTCCATTTTTTCCCATCGGCTTATTTGTCTCTCTGTTGTCCAGATTTGGTAATTTCTACTTTTATACTTTTCAGTCCACTAATTCTTTTTCTTTTATTCTGCTGTTGAGACCATCTATTGAGTTGTTAAAACTTGAACTATTGTGTTTTTCAGTTCTAAAACCTCCATTCAGTTCATCTTTATTTCTTTTTTTTTCTAAGACTTTTATTTTTTCCATTTGTTTCATATCTTCATAATTGCTCATAGAAGCATTTTTATTATGGTTGCTTTAAATTTTTTTTTTTAAATAATTCTGGGGTGCCTGGGTGGCTCAGTCATTTAAGCGTCAGACTCTTGGTTTCAGTTCAGGTCATGATCTCAGGGCCCTGGGATCGAGCCCTGAGTTTGGACTCCCTGCTCAGTGGGGAGTCTGCTTGAGCATCCCCCCGCTGCCCTCTCCACCTGCTTGTATCCATGTGCACACACACACTCTTTAAAAATAAGTAAATAAATCTTAAAATTCTTATTGACTAATTCTACTATCTCTTATTTCATCATTGGCATCTATCAGTTGTCTTTTTTTTTTTTTTTCCCATTTAGATTCCTGGCTTTTGTTATGACTTATTTTGTACTGAAACCAGGACATTTTGGGTATTAGGAGACTCTGGATCTTATTCAACCCTGTTTTAGCTGACTTTTTCTGACACCTTCCCATTAAGGGGTGGGAGGATGCTGCCTTATTAATAGTAGGTGTAGGTTGACCTCTGGATTCCCACTTAGACTTTGTTGACACCTGAGTTCTTCTCCAACATTCTTTTGATCATGCAAGTTACAAGACCAATCTAGATTTTAAGAGTAAAAGAGTAGACTCTACCTCTTGATGGTAGAGCTTGAAATTCACTGAAAAAGGACATGGGTACAGGGAGGGAAATAATTGTGGTCACTTGCTTTAATGATTATGGCTATTAGTAGATAATATTGGGAAGCAGCTACCAAAAGAATAGCTTTGATTTGGGAATAGTTGATCTTAAGTTATTTCTTCTGTCAATGACTTCATAGCAGGGATGGTTGTATAATAAGTACTTACTATGTGACAACAAAATCATGTTATCAATTTCTAAGAGAATGTTTCTTTCCTTCTTTCTTTTTTTGGGAGGGGCTCTGTAGCTGGTAGATCTATGTCGATCTTACCCAAAGGCATATTTGAATTATTAAAATACCAGTTAAAAAGGAAGGTGGCTAGGGATGCCTGGGTGGCTCAGTGGGTTAAGCCACTGCCTTCGGCTCAGGTCATGATCCCGGGGTCCTGGGATCGAGTTCCGCATCGGGTTCTCCGCTCCACGGGGAGCCTGCTTCCTCCTCTCTCTCTCTGCCTGCCTCTCTGCCTACTTGTGACCTCTGTCTGTCAGATAAATAAAATATTAAAAAAAAAAAAAGGAAGGTGGCTAGAGCATTTCCTGTTTTGTTCTCCCACTGAAAATCATCATCTTAGCTGTCATGACTTTATTGACCCTGACTGTCACACAGTATTAGGGACTGCTTCTACATGAGCTTAAATAACCAGGGATGAACACTGATCTTATGTAGCCCATGACCCATTTCTGTCTACAGAAGAAAAGACAGTGAAAACTGCAATCATGTATTCTTTGACCAGAGTTCTCTATAAGATTGTCTTACCCATAGTAGAATAAATAGGCTCAGTGATTATGTCTCCTAGAATATTGGCTGTAAAGATGGGAGGGGTCCATCCCTACAAGATGGTAAAAGTGAAGCAGATCGGTAAGAGTTAGATTTTCTAACCAACACAGTCTCAAATGGTCCTGGAAGTAAGAGATATTTGGCATGAATTTTTCAGAGTTTGAATTTTTAAATATATTTTATTTTTGAAGGAATGTCATGAAGAGACCGGTAGCAAGAAGACCTGAGTCAAAATTTCAAGGTGTTTGACTTTTTTATTTTTATTTTTTAAAAGATTTTATTTATTTATTTGACAGAGTAAGAGTTCACAAGTAAGCAGAGAGAGAGGGGGAAGCAGGCTCCCAGCGGAGCAGAGAGCTGGATGCAGTGTTCGATCCCAGGACCCTGAGACCATGACCCGAGCTGAAGGCAGAGGCTTAACCCACTGAGGCACCCAGGCGCCCCTTGACTTTGTTTTTAAAGGAAAACCTGAGCCATTGTTCCAGCTTTCGTATTTCCTTGCATTGGAATCCTGGCTTGCTTGGGTCACTGTGACCCAGCTTCCTCACTGTGGCCCTTAGGGGCCCCTGGTGATTTTTTTTTTCTTTCCTTCCAGATCTACATCTCCTCCCTTCCCTGTACACATGCACTTCATGAATGTTTTCTTATACCTTGGAATGTTCTTCCTCTACTTGTCTCCTTTGCTAAATCTTACTCACTTTCAAAACTCTGTTCATGAATCATACCCTGATGCAGCCTTACTGACCCATGGTGCAGAATTAACCCCCTTGCTCTTTGCATCCCACATTCTGATTTTCCATGATTTCTCCTAGAAGACTGTATACTTTCCCATTTCATTGCCCATGTCCTCTTCTATAAAGTGAATGTTTCTAGGGCAGGGATAGAGTCCTCTCTAGGTGCCTAACACAGTGACGGCCACCTGTTTATCAACCGGCCAAGGATCTCTTGGCCTTGATACGGTTTTCTCTGCAGCAGATCTGGACCGTCCACTGCACAGCATCTGGGAACGGCTCCTTGCAGTTCCCACTCCATCCTGGGCTTCACGGTCAACTTTCCTTCGCCCCTGCCTGCCTTCCAAGAAGGGGCATGTGCCTTTTAACTTGTAGCAAAGCCCTCCACACATTCTTAATTACATTTTCCAGATCAATTCCTGGACGTGGAATTACTGGTTCACAGTGTGTGATGAATTTTACAGCTTTTGAAATGTATTGTCAAATTGCCCTCCAGAAACATTCACGCTTTCCTTTCCTTGAACACTTGCTATCACTCAGTGTTATCATTAAGAAAAAAAGAAAAAAAGCCTTTTCCAATTTGGTAGGCAAAACGATGTTCTCTTATTTTTATGCACTAAATTTCCATTAGCAGGATTTCCCAGAGGATCAACAGACATTTATGTAAATGCCTCCTCCCCTCCTCCCGATTTTCCCTGGACATCTCCGAGTTCCATGGGGCAGCTGAAGATTGGGTTTCCTACCAAGTTCAGTCTGTGTGCCCAGTTCTGTCTTAACCCTCCAATCATTCTCAAACTGTCATGCACTGTTGGAGGACCTCTTCCCCTGTGTTCCTGGTCTTCTTAGACCGGGATGCTGGGAATTCCTCCATGTTCTGCTACCGTCGTGTAGCTAGTGGGCTCCGGGCTGAGCTCTCTGGTCTTGTTTGGTATCAGGAGGAGATTAGAAGTGGCCTCCACAGGTGGCGAACAGAGCAATAACTATAACTGGGAAAACAAGCGAGATCAATATCTAATCCTGTGCAGCCAGCCAACCCTTTCAAAGCCTCATCTGTATTGATTTCAGTGGGCGACACTTCCCTTTCTTGGGTAATCAGTCCCTTTGCTCAGCGGGGGAACAAACGAGCGAACTTACCCCGGCTTTTGTAGGAGCAAGGATGGCTGCTTAACTTCGAGCTGCTGGAGGAGGGAGGGAGGACCAGGGTGGCTTCCTTTGGACTAAATTCTCTGTTCAATGGCCTGGGTGACATGGATATTTATCTGGCCTCATCCTTGTTGAATGAAAGCTCACATGTCCCGGGGTAGGGTGTGGGGAGGAATGTCGGAGGGATGTGGCTGAGCGGAAACATGGTGGGCAAAAGTTCAGGAAGTTCTGTGGAAGAGAATGAACTTGATTAAATGCCCACTGCCATTTCTGGTGAGACCAACATTATGCATTTCATTCTAGAGATGAAGAGCTCGGTTCAGGGAAGACAGGTTGCTTACCCCAAGTCACACAGCTGGTCGTGTCAAAATCTGAGCCCAGATCTGGAGGACACTAAAGTTATTACCCAACCCTGTATCTTACGCTCTTAATCTGAGGACCTAAAATCTAAAGTCATGTCAAAAACTATCTGGATGAAAATATTTCTGTGGTATTGACAAGACACTAATGATTTTTAAGTTAGGGGCAAGGGGGACATGTCCTCAAGTATCTGAAGGACTGTGATACGAAGTAGAAGTCAAATTTTTGTTGTTGTTGCATCAAAGGGCAAAAGTAGAAGGAGCGTGGAATTTACAGGGAGGCAAATAATGCCTTCACAGAAGAAAACACTTTCTAAGCAGCTGTAGATTTTTAAAATTTAAATTCAAGTTAGTTAACATTGTGTATTATTAGTTTCAGGGGTAGAGTTTAGTGATTCTTCAGTTGCATATAATACCAGTGCTCATTCCATCAAGTCCCTCCTTAATGCCCATCACCCAGTTACCCCAAACCTCCACCCGCCTCCCCACCAGCCACCCTGTTTGTCCCCTAGAGTGAAGAGTCTCTTTCAGTTTGCCTCTCTCTCGTTACTTTATTTTATTTTTCTTTCCCTTCCCCTCTGTTCATCTGTTTCTTAAATTCCACATAGGAATAAAATCATATGGTATTTTTCTCTGATTGACTTATTTTGCTTAGCATAATACCCTCTAGTTGCATCCATGTCGCTGCAAATGGCAAGAGTTCATTCTTTTTTTTTTTTAAAGATTTTATTTATTTATTTGACAGACAGATCACAAGTAGGCAGAGAGGCAGGCAGAGAGAGAAGGGAGGAAGCAGTCTCCCTGCTGAGCAGAGAGCCCGATGCGGGGCTTGATCCCAGGACGCTGGGATCATGACTTGAGCTGAAGGCAGCGGCTTTAACCCACTGAGCCACCCAGGTGCCCCGAGTTCATTCTTTTTGATGGCTGAGTAATATTCCCTTATCTCTATTAATGTGTATATGTGTGTGTGTGTGTGTATGTATGTATGTATGGATATATGAACATCTGTATACAGCTGTAGATTAAAAAAAAAAGGAATGGATGCCCTAAGAACTTCCCTAACATGGAGGCTTGTTTTGCAGAACTTTGTAGTTTTAACAAAGATGTTCCTTTATCCTGGGGTGCCTGGTGAAGTCCTTCTCATCCTTTAAGATTCAGGGCAAATGCCAACCATCCATCCTCTGTCCGTCCATCCATCCGTCTATCCAAAAGTATTCACTGAATACCTACTATGTGCCAGGGACTGTGTTAGAAACTGAGGATCCAGGATGGAAACAGACCCAGTCCCCAGACTCATGTAGTTTATGTTTTGCAGTAAATCTCTCTGTGGCTTTGTTGGACACCTGCCTGCATGAGACCTCTCAGTTAAGCCTCTACTGTGCTCCCACTTCCAACTGCCTGAGGTTTCCTCTGGCAGCTAGAACCTACTCCACTGGAAAAGCTCGGCAGCCCAGATGAGCCAGAGAATTAGCCCCTTCTGGGAGCACCCCTTCACTGGTGCCTGATGGGGATTTCTATGTTAAACCCTCGGGATCCCTCATCCTCCAGGTGTGCTCTGCATTGACTCCCAGAGTTCCCCACTATGATTAAGGTCTGGTTGTCCACCATGAACCTGGTCGATAAGACACCAGGCACTGGTTGCCTCTCCCCCCCACTTTCCCACCTCCCCACTGGGGTTTCTTGAGATCACCGCCCACATAAATTCCTCACCCGTGCATCTTCTCAGCGTCTACTTCTGGGAAAACATAAGCTGAGATGCTGTTGAAGGGTCCTAGTGGTTCGGAGGAGAAGAATCCCATGAATGTGACCCTATCGACAGAGGCAGTGGTCATTGCACCCAAGGCATGAATGTGGTACAAGATTTTGTGGAGGTGATGATGTCTTTGGTATTTTAGTTTCGTTAGTAAGGAAATCAGTGCATGCACTGATGGGTTTCCTTTTCCCTTGATACCATAAAGAGAGAGCAAGCCCGCCCAAAGAGACGAAGGCGGACAGATCAGGGAATCAACATTTACTTGGGTGTCTGGCTGTCTTCTAGAATGTGAGCTCCGTGGGGGCAGTGATCATATTTTCTTTCCTGCTGTAATTCATGGACCTGCAAAAGCCCTAGGTTCAGAACAGGCAGCGGCGTTGTGGAATTGACTTGTAAATTCTAGTATTCTCTTTATGAGTTGCAGGCTCCACCGCCATCTTTCACGAGGACAGCTGCTACAACCATCACCCCCAAAATCTGTAGGCGATTTTTCACGGACGGTGCACTGTGGTTGGTGCTGTGTACGTTCTCTCAGTTAATATTCCCAGTGTCTCTGTGAGGTGGTTCCTGTGGCAGATACTGGTCATGCCTCATCCTCCCTCCCCATGGCCCACCTGAATTCGCCTGCAGCTCTGACTCCTGTCAGTGAAAAGACCAGGTGGTGGGTATTAGGGAGGGCACGGATTGCATGGAGCACTGGGTGTGGTACAAAAACAATGAATAGTGTTACAATGAAAAGAAATTAAAAAAAAAAAAAAAGACTCTTTACTTCAGGCGCCCAAGGGCATTACCTGTCACCATGGAAACTTGGCCAATGGCACAGAGAAAAGCCTGAAAGTAGAAGATAAGATCTTGGGGCAGGGAGTGGGGGTAGCCCTCAGCCAGGGAGAAAGTGGTGTCAGCAGATAATCTGTCCCAGCTTCTGGCCTGTGTGAAGTTTCTGCGGGGCACATTTTGTACCATTGGTCAGAGCTCCCCTTGTGGGATTGAGCTCCAGTGGCCCACAGCAACAACCTTCTCACGAACGCCAGCTTAGCTCGCTTTCATCTCGGTCTTTCTCCACCTTTCCACCCTTCACGGAATCACCAGCTTCCAAGTCCTTATCTCATGGTCCACTGTGAGGAAACCAAGCTAAGATAACCGTCCTTTTACAGTGAAGGAAATGGATATTTAGAGAGGCCAAATGGCTTGATCGTGGTTGCTGAGTGAATAAGTGGGAGACCCGGGGCACCCGGGTGGCTCAGTGGGTTAAGCCTCTGCCTTCAGCTCAGGTCATGATCTCAGGGTCCTGGGATCGAGCCCCGCCTTGGGCCCTCTGCTCAGCGGGGAGCCTGCTTCCCCCTCTCTCTCTGCCTGCCTCTCTGCCTAATTGTGATCTCCCTCTCTCTCCGTCAAATAAATAAATAAAATCTTAAGAAAAAAAAAAAGAATAAGCAGGAGACCCAAGATTGGAATTATATTTTCTGAATATGATCATTCAGTTCTATGCTGTAGCTCAAAATGAAGACAAAAATTGTATTCATTCATAAGCAACCACTATGTGCCAGGCTCTCCCTTGGGGACTAGAAGTAGTGAAGACGGCAATGTCTAATTTCCAAGCAGATGAGAGTCTCGCAGGAGAGTGTCTTAGTCACTCAGGCTGCTATAACAAAATACTATAGTCTGGTTGGCTTAAACAGTAGACCTTTACTTCTCTCAGTTCTGGAGGCTGGGACGTCCAAGGTCAGGGTGCAGGCAGATTCAGTTTCTGTTGAGGGCTCCCTTTTAAAGCTTGCAGATGGCTGCCTTCTCACTAATGTGCTCACGTGGTCTTTCCTCTGCATGTGTGTGCAGAGAGAGACAGAGCGAGCATGAGAGAGTGAGCTAGCCCTCATGTCTTAAAAGGGCAGAAATAGGGATGCCTGGGTGGCTCCGTGGGTTCAGCAGCTGCCTTCGGCTCAGGTCATGATCCCAGTATCCTGGGATGGAGTCCCACCTCGGGCTCCTTGCTCAGCAGGGAGCCTGCTTCTCTCTCTGTCTCTGCTTGTGCTCGAGCTCTCTCTCTTTCTCTCTCTGACAAATAAATAAATAAAATCTTTAAAAAAAAATAAAAAAGGGCAGAAATAGTCCAGTTCTGTAACTCAAGAGCACGGTAGAAAACTCAATGATATGATTACTAATCAGCTCTCTAAGACCAATAACTTGGTAATTATATTTTCATACATTCATTAAGCATTTAAACCTAATTCTTATACACAACGGGACCATAACAAGACAGTGTTGGTTGGTTCATTCTGTATTCAGTTTCTGAAGATGTTAACTGGCATTTAATAGTTTGGTAATTGATTTCTGTCCTCCTAAATTATTGGTACAACCTTCAGTGGGGGAAAGGGAAAGTATTTCTGGAAGCCCAGTGCACCATCCGTGTTTAATTTCTGTCCATTATGGATAAAAATTAGGTCACTCTAAATGGTCACAAACAGTCTAGAGAAATAGCTGTATTCTCACCTTTTCATGAAAGAGTATCGAAGGTCTGGAGGGGTAGATCCCTGGTCCTCACGACAGCTCATCTGGTTATTATATAGTGTCTGTCATTTTCCTTCTTTCTTGTCTGTGCTCACTGTGAGGTCCCCATCATCACTGATGATGCCCAGAGGTCACAGACCTCATGGCCTCAAAGCCCTTCTGGCTGCCGCCTGCCGATGCGTTGTTGGTGCTTAAACCTGGGGACCGGGGCACAGAGCCAGTGTCTTCCCTCTCGGGCTGCCAGTGTAGCTGACAACTTGCACCCCCCACGCCCCTGTCTCTCCCAGGAGCCTTGTCTGCCTGCTCCTGAATGACAAGGCAAGCTTCCATGGGGGGATCGCTTTTCTATTTGAAGAGCGAACTCCACGTGTCTCTTCATCTGTAAAGTGGGGCTACTGGTAGGTTCGACCTTAAGAGCTGGAGCAGACACTCTGTGTGTTCTGCCCGCATCTCTCTGGCTCATTTCTGTGCATGTTGGCCTCACTTTTCATTGCCAGCACCTGGATTTCTTCTCCTGGGGGCTCTCTGAGGCTGCCAAAGACATTAGCAAGACTGCTTGCAATGCCGAGGAACCAATGTTCCCTGAGAGCGGCTTTCAGTCAGTGACTAAAGGGAGTAGTTGTATAAATATCCCAGCTCCTTCACTCTTTGAATGGGTGGCTGATGTGCCTCATCTAGACCGTACCCCGGGGCTCCCTGCTGGTAATGAAATCCAGTTGCCCCTGATGGTAACTACAACAGTACCCCCCTTTTCTGACTTCCTCCCTCTCTGTCTCATTTCTCCACCCCTCCCACCCCCGCCAGCTTTTCTGGCAATCACCTCTTAAATAAACACTTGCATTCAAATTTTTGCCTCTGGTTCTGCTTCTTCAGGAACCCCCAACTAAGGTCTAGGGTTGTCATAAAGATCAAATAACATACGCACGCATATCTTGTTGCACTGTGTATGGCCATATTTGTCGGCCCGTGAACATTCTGTTGGATAAGTATATGGAAATCTTATGGTTTTACCTGTTACTATTTCTTTGAAGCCTAGTTCTGTACTTTTGTGGTTCCTGAATTTAACCTCCCCCTTGGGGTGCCTGGGTGGCTCAGTGGGTTAAAGCCTCTGCCTTCTGCTCAGGTCATGATCCCAGGGTCCTGGGATCGAGCCCCACATTGGGCTCTCTGCTCAGCGGGGAGCCTGCTTCCTCCTCTCTCTCTCTGCCTGCCTCTCTGCCTACTTGTGATCTATCTGTCAAATAAATAAATAAAATCTTAAAAAAAAAAAAGAAATATTTAACCTCCCCCTTACCTCAACTTAACAATTCCCATAGTTAAATAATTCAGAACCCACTCATTCCTGGTTTTCTTCTGATAAAAGTTTATGATTTTCCAAAGTCAGTGTCCTGTGGTTCATGTGAGGGTCTCTAATGGAAACATTCAAGCATTTAACATGGCTTGACCCCCAATTAACATACAGCATGCATATCCCGGGAACAGTGGCTGTACGTCCGCACTGAAGACATGAACTTTGAGTCATCCCCTCATGTCTGGCCGTGGTTCCTGTTTGCACAAGGACCCGATCAGCACCTGCTTGTCCCAACCGTGTCAGGGTGACCCGCACATTGCCATGGGGGTTTAGGTGCCTTACAACTGGACTTTGATCTTTATGTCGTGAGTTCAAGCTGAGGCTAACAGTGGGTGGGAGACGTATTTTGTTTTGGTATAAAGAGTGGAGGCAGCCTTTAAAAAGTGGGATTATTTCATTAAACATTTTTATTTATGGCTTCTCTTGAAAACACAGGAAGATCCAGCAAACTTGGGCCGGAATTTCTGCATGGCAGCCATCAGCTGGTGTTAAAGAGGCACCGATTCTTCTTAGTGGGGCATCTGGGTGTAGGCTCTTCTCTCCACTATGGTCACTACCCGCCTGCCCATCCCCCCATCATTCCCACCACCCCTGCCCCCCGCCTCCCGGTCTTTCAATTACATTGACCGTCTTCATAGTCATTCTCCTTGGCAACCATGGCTTCTTGGGGATGAAAGAGAATAGAACTATTTCCACCTCCCTCCATTCCCCATATTTTAGGGCAAAAAAAAAAAAAAAAAAAGAAGAAGAAAACCTACTTGCTAAAACAGGGCTACACATTCCAAGTCTTAAAAGAGGATTACATTAAACAAATTAACACGTAAGCACCCAAAGAATAGAATATAATTGTTCTTTACAACCTAATTACAGAATTAATTAATTCATGGTGCATTACAGGTGGTGGGACCTGATAATGAGACACAGAATTAAAGCTGTATGACATTTGTCCATTTTCTCCCCGACTGGGTATGTTACAGTCAATTGAAGAGAATGCAGAAGACTGTGTGAGGCCTTTTGGCAATGGCGGGGGTTGGGGGTCTGGGAAACATGGCCCTCTTGTCTTACCCTGTAATAGTTCTTGTTTTAAACACCTGGTTGGGGCGCCTGGGTGGCTCAGTGGGTTAAGCCTCTGCCTTCAGCTCAGGTCATGATCTCAGGGTCCTGGGATCAAGCCCCGCATAGGGCTCTCTGCTCAGCAGGGAGCCTGCTTCCCCCCCTCTCTCTGCCTGCCTCTTTGCCCACTTATGATCTCTCTGTCAAATAAATAAATAAAATCTTTAAACACCTGGTTTGCAGTCACTAATTTAACATCGCTATTCTTTGCCTTTAATTCTGGAATACCTCCCACTCTCCTTGGTCCCTTGGATACATCTGGTATAAAACTCACTTGGGATAGAGTTATTGTTATTTGCCTAAAAAAGAGGAGGGTTCTCTGAGCCTATCTGTTAGGAGATCACATGTTCCTGCTCTTTGGGTAGAAAGATGTTACATGTAATTTTCCCTCCGAGCAGCTGCATCCTGAATAATGCACAAAGGTTTGGTCTACTCAGGAATGTTAAACACTTGTTTATCTTTCCGTTCCCCACAGCCATGGGGGATTGAGATGAGAACAAATACTCTGCTTTAGGAAATTAAATCCACTCACATCAGTGTAAACTTCTTGAACATCGGGATCTCCGTAAAACTGCATTTTCTTCGTTTCTCCATACCCTTTTTCAACTTGAACATGATCCTAAAATACACAGTATTGATGATCTTTAAACTCAGTAGTTCCCAGCAAATGCGTTTGTGTTCTGGGTGGAACTGATCAGATCCTGTGCACGGATTAGGTATGCTGTGCTTCTCTCTCTCTTAATTTTACATTCCATGGTGATTTGGCTCCCAAATCATGAGCACACTGTCAGATTTAGTGACCTCATTTCTCATCCAGGACAGCCTTAATGACACTCAAATATATCATTCATTTCCCCCCATTCCAAAATACACCAACATTGTATGCCATCATTCACCCAACTTGACTTACAGGCTATTTTTTAAAAATCATTCCCATTCTGTCCAGACAAGGTTGGTAATTCAACTGGAACTTACATCTGCAGGAACTCAATAATTATCACATTTGGACGAAATATTAATTCCCAACTCGGTATTTTCCTATTTTAATACTGGCCAGTTTTTCTGAAATTGGTGACTTTTATTATTATTATTATTTTTAAGATAGGACAGATTTTAGATCCAATTTAACTTTTAATTTATCAGCATACTGTCCAAAGGGAAGGAATGTCATTTCCGTGTTTGAATTCATTCCTACAATACTGGAGTACAGATTTAAACAGTGGGCAGATAGCACTAGTAAAAAAACCAATTTTCCCTCTGCTCTGTGACTGTCTTTAGCTTTGTGAAGGGACCACAGATGCTGCCTGTGTTTGCCTCATGTCCAGGTTAGCTGTCCCAAGAACAAGGGCACGAGGGAGGTCCTTCAGGTCTAGGCAAACTCCATTTCTTCCCTTTCTTTCTCCAGTCTCTCTGAGCCAAACTCCTGTGTCTTCATTCTCTTTCCTTTATGGGGAGTTTTTCCGCTCCTTCGTGCTGCTGCTTTTTTTTCTTTGAAGATTTTATTTATTTGACAGAGAGAGAGAGAGAGAGAGAACGCACAGCAGAGGGAGAAGCAGACTCCCTGCTGAGCAGAGAGCCCAGTGTGGGACTCTATCCCAGGATCCCGGGATCACGACGTGAGCCGAAAGGCAGACACTGAGCCACCCAGGTGCTCTGTTCCTTCATGCTTCTTGTGAAAGCACCAAAACATCCAGCAAAATAAGCACAGGGAAAAAAATCAAAGTCCTTTCTAACACTCCCTCCCCACCACTCCCCTAACTTTTCTCCCTAGAAGAAACCATGGTTAATAATTTTATATGTAAATTTCCAATCAAATGACATAGCCTCCATCCTCCCTTACCATGTTCCATTTAGATGCTCCCAGCTCTTAGCAAGCTGGAGTGTGATGCAGATATAAAAGCTAGAGGATCAGTTACTTGGTGTGTGGGTGACCAGTTCGCTGTGGACCTGTTTTGAGACGATCTAGATCCTGCTTAAATGTATGGTGTGTATCTTTTTTTTTTTTTTAAGATTTTATTTATTTATTTGAGAGAGAGACAGAGAGAGCATGAGAGGAGAGAAGGTCAGAGGGAGAAGTAGACTCCCCGTGGAGCTGCAGCCTAATGTAGGACTCGATCCCAGGACTCCGGGATCATGACCTGAGCCAAAGGCTGTGGCTTAACCAACTGAGCCACCCAGGTGCCCAGTGTGTATCGTTTTATCTTGAGGGATCCATATGCCTGCCACCACCATCCAAACTCCTATGTTCCTTTTGGGGCTCTCCAGCACAATACTGCCTTCCTCTAGTCATCCTAATGGAGACAGACTTTAGGGCCAGTCCGAGCTCTCGTATGTGATTGACAGGTGAATGCCGGGCAAAGGACATCTTCATTTTAGACTATGGGCCGAGTAGGGTTGAAGGGGCCAGTGGTTCTCTTTCCCACCATGAAGGAAGAACTTGCCTGAGAAAGAAGGCTGAACCCTGATGGTCAGATGCCAGAATGACTATAGGACTTTGAGTCACATGAGCTGACACATTGCCTTTATTTTGATGTAAGCCAGGTTGAGCTAGACTTTTGTCACTTGCGATTGAAATTGTCCTGATGTGCGTGCTAAGTGGGTCATGTTTCTTGCAATCTAACAGTGAGAGCTACCCACGTATGTTAAAGAGGCTGAAGGGTCCACACACAAAAATGTGGCTTTGCAGGTGCAGCCTCTGTATAACATGGAGGTAACTGCGAAAATACATAATATACTTGGCGAATCTAATCCGTGGTCTTATGATAGCATATAGAAACGTATCCAGCCTGGAGATCTCCTAGAAATATTCCTGGGAGCTGGGAAAGATGGGAAGCACCCTCGAGAAGGTAATATGGGGCTGTAGATGAGAGCTGGGTTTACCTTAGTGCAGACCATGGGAGGTGGAGGCTGTGGCAGAATTTTTCACTGTTCAGAAGAAGGCTCTGATTTCTTGGGTGGAAAGGTTTGGGTGAGATAGGAGCCATGTGGGATTAGGGCAGCAGAGAGGAAGCCCAGAACAGCATGGGAATACAAGTCTGGAAGAAGACTGCTAAGAGGGGGGATGGACCAAGGTCACCAGAATTATGAGATATGGAGAAGGTCAACTAGCCATAAAGTTGTAAAAGCATTTCATTTGGGAGGAGAGGGAGTGGTGGTTGGTTCAGTCTGTAGGCATTAAGGGTGCCTATGTGATTTGGGGATGATTAAGTATTATGTCTAAAGTTGAAATCTATTGATCCCATGATCCCTGTCCATCTGTCCATCCGTCTATCCATCCGTCTATCCATCCAGCTTCCCAACCATTATCCACCCATTCCCAAATGTTTACTGAGCTCCTATCATGTGCCATGGCTTGTATGACTTGGGAGGGAGAAGGATGAGAAGGTGTTCTTTAAAAAAAAAAAAAGAATTATTTACTTTAAAAAAATATTTATTTATTTGACAGACAGAGATCACAGGTAGAGAGTCAGGCAGAGACAGAGAGGGGGAAGCAGGCTCCCTGCTGAGCAGAGAGCCCAATGCGGGGCTCGATCCCAAGACCCTGGGATCATGACCTGAGCCCAAGGCAGAGGCTTTAACCCACTGGGCCACCCAGGCACCCCTATTTACTTATCTTATCTTATTTATTTATTTATCTATCTTAAAGAAGATTCTATTTATTTATTTGACACACAGAAAAAGCATAAGCAGGGGGAGCAGCAGAGGGAGAGGGAAAAGCAGGCTCCTGCTGAACAGAGAGCCCAATATGGGACTCGATCCCAGAACTCCGGGATCATGACCTGAGTCGAAGCCAGATGCATATCCGACTGAGCCACACAGGCACCTCTAAAATATTTATTTGAGAAGGGGAATGAGGAGAGGGCGAAGCAGATTCCCCGCTGAGCAGGGATCCCAATGCAGGGCTGGATCCCAGGACCCTGGGACCATGACCTGAGCCGAAGGCAGACACTTACCTGACTGAGCCACCCAGGGGCCCGGATGAGAATACATTCTTATCTTTGGGGTACTTCAGTCTAGGGTGGAAATAGAGACATAAACAGATCATTGCTAAGTACAATAATGAAGGCGTTTGCAAAATGCCAAGAGAAGACATGTTGATTGTGAAGATTAAATGAGATTACATGTGTGAAAAGCACTTCGTGAGCTATTTAAATATTAGTCATTATTATAATCTTCATAACAACTTTAGGAGAAAGGCTCGGATTATTATCCCCTTAAATTTTGTGTGTGTGCCTGAGTACCGCAAGTTACAAAATAGAGAAAATAAGAACTCACCCACGATTCAGTTGCTTTAATGCTGACATTGTTTTACATTTGCTGTTTCATTAGTGTCTTTTCCTAGAATTTTTTTCCACATAGCAATCATGCTGCGTATGTCATGATACTAATTTTTCTCATTATGTTAAATTATCTACATTTTCCCAGTTCCTTGGGTCACCCATGGTGGGGGAGTTGACATGGCCTGGCTCAGTCCCGGCCCAAATCCCATACTCCTGGTTCCTTCTGGGTTCCTGGGACACTCCCAAGAATGGCCATATAGGTTCCCTGTCTCCAGTCATGCTCCTCTCTGCCACTTTAGGCAGAGAGCTATGCCTGATATGAATGTCATTTTCCTCTTTGGTTTCTTGCTGATGAGAAGCTACTCTTTTGTCCTGAGCTCTGTCAACACGGTGATGGGGAAAGTGGCCTCTATATTCACCTTAGTCACACTGATGGACCAGTTTGTGACTGCAGTAGTACCCCAGCGGGAAAAATATACATGCTTGCCCCCACTTCCTATTCTCCTATTTTATAGCCAATCCCACCAGGCTTTCACCCATCATAACAGCAATACAACTCTTTGTCAAGGTGACCAACAACTTCCATACTCCCAAGTCCAGTGGCCAGTTCTCAGCCATCATCTTACTTGACTCATCAGTAACTTTTGACAGAGTTGATCACTTTTTCCTCCTTGAAGTGTTTTCTTAACTGCCAGGACACCACACACAGGGTAGCTCCTTCTCAGTCCCCTTTGCTGGTTCCTCCTCATCTTCTTGACCTCTAAAGATTGGACTGCTCCAGAACTCAACCTGGAGACATTTCTCTACCTAGACTCACTACTTAGGTGATCTCACCCATTCTCATGGTTTTATTTTTATTTATTTAGTTTTTATTTTCTTAAAGACTTTGTTTTTAAGCACTCTCTACACACAATATGGGGCTCAAACTTGTAACTCTAAGATCAAGAGTCACATGCTCTTTCCAATGGAGTGAGCCAGGCTCCCCCTCCGACCCCCGCCACCAATTCTCACGGTTTTAAACACAGGCTGATGACTCCTAAATTTATCGTCCAACTTGGATCTCTTCTCTGAACTGAAGACTCCTACACTCAACTGATCACTCCACATTTCCACTTGGATGTCTAATAGGCATCTCTAATATTGCTTGACCAAAATCCAGCTCATGGTTTCCTCATGCAACCTGTTCCTCCTACAGTCTGTCCCATTTAGTAAGTGACATGCCTATTTTTCCAGTTGCTTTGGTTAAAAACCTTGGAGTTGTCTTGATGGTCTTTCTGCATCTCCTCCATCAACAAATCCTAGAGTCTTTCTTTCAAAACGTATCCTGAACCCAACCACTTCTCTCTACATCTGCTTTTATCCCAGTCGAAGCCCCTAGCATCTGTCATTGGATCACCGCAACGGCCTCTTAACTGCTTTCCCCACTTCAGTCCTTGTCCCTCAGCAGCCTATTTTCAACACAGCAGCTTGGATGATGACTTGGCCTTTTTTTTTTTTTTTTTTTTTTTAATAATTATTTCCTTTAGGGGGAGAGAGAGACAGAGAATGCACACGTGCACAAGCAGGGGCCAGAGGGAGGAGGAGAGAACCTCATGCAGACTCCCCGCTGAGTTTGGAGCCTGACGTGGGGCTTGATCTCACGACCCTGAGATCACGACCTGAACTGAAACCAAGAGTCGGATGCCCAACTGACTGAACCACCCAGGCACTCCCACACTAGCACATTCTTATGTTAAGTTCTTGGCATTTGTTTTTTTTCCTCTGCCTGGAATGCTCTTTCCCTGTTTGTGTGGCTCATTCCAGCACTTTCTTTGGCTCTCTGCTCAAATGTCATCTGATCAAAGAAGCTATTTCTGATCACTTTGTGTACCATAGCAACTCTGTCCTATGCCAGGCATGCCACAGTCTCTATTTTTCTTCCCTTGCACTAATTGCCAGCTGACTATATATACACACATATACACACATGTGCTTAAATGCTTATTAACCCCTCTCCTGCTAAATTGTAGGCCAGGAGATCCAGGACTTTATCTCTGTGCCCACAGCACTTCCAGAGTGGTATCTGGCACATTAGTTCATGCTGGGGAATTTATATGTATCCCCTGTTTGCCAACTCTTTCTTACGACCTCCTCCTTGTCCTCCTATGACACAGGAGTGTATTTGACTCAAATCTTTCCTCCAGTAAGATGAAATAATATAACGGCCAACTAACTCTCTGATCCCAGTGTCCTCAACCATAAAACAGGTCTGATAATAGCACACCTTACAGGGTTGTTAGGAATAATTAAGGTGTAGTGCCTGGCCTGTAGAGGGGTTTTTAATGAAATTTTGAGCACTGTGAAATCACACAAGTCCAGATTTAAATGACTTCTACGCAAAGCACTTAGAATAGTGCCTGACACGTAGTAAATATATATGTGTGGTCTGGCAATAATTATTATTTGATTTGCCATGAAGAGTTATGCAGTCTAGGGCAATGACTTAGTCTAGGGCAATGACTTAGTCTCACGTCCTCATTGATGGGGATAAAGCAGCTTTTGTGGTAGCTAAAGAAGATACTGTTTGTAACATGCCTGCAAGTCAAGATGCTGTTTCTCTATCGTGGGACAATCTGGTTAGTTCGTTTTTTAAACTATTCGACTATGCTGTGTTGGACATCTTTGTGCATAATGGTTTTCACGCATTTCAGATTCTTTCCTTACCTTGGAATTCCAGAATCAGCCTTTTTGAATAAAAATGGATCTTTTCATGGCTCTTGTTACATAGACCAGATGGGTTTCTTATCCTCATTTTGCTGAACGTACCTCTGAGCCTCCAGGTTACTTGGCTGGTAAGTGTGAGAATCAAGATTGGTTCTCAGAATGTAGTATGTTTTGCTGCCTCTCACGCAGACAAATTCACAAGGTCATGTACTATGTAACACATCACCGCATTTGTAGTTCTGGTGGATTGGGAATGTGGGGGTGGTTCATTTGCGTGGTTCTGACGTGGAGTCTCTCAAGAGGTTGCAATCCCCTTGAGGCTGGAGAACTACTTTCCAAACTCGTTCACATGGCGGTTGGGAGGGGGCTTCGGTTCCGCTGCAATGGACCTATCCATAGATTGAAGGTCCTTACACAGGACAGGAAGCAGCTGGCTTCCTCCAAAACAAGTTGTCGGTCGGAGAGAGCAAGAGACTGAGACAGGAGACACACCGTTTATCACCTCATCTCAGAATGAGAGACGGAGGAGTGGAAGGAGAGGTGGATGAGGGACGGCACCACCATTCCTTCTCCATTCTCTTGGTGACCTAGCCCAACCAGGTCAGTGTGGGAGGGGAGCGATCAACAGGGGGCCTTGTGGGGGCTAGCTACCACAAGAGTGGATTGTGGGATCACTGGTGTGGCCTCTTTCTCTCTCTTTCTCTTACTCCTTAGTCACATTCTGCCTTGCTTTTTAACTGCTGGCTGGATCAGACATTGAAGCACCCGCTACGTGTCAGGCACTGTGCTAGTTGCCTTCATGGATACATTGAACTCTCCCAACATCCAAGGTAAGGTGAAGGTAGTTGTTCCATCTTGCAGAGAGGAGAACTGAAGCACAGAGACAGAAAATACTTTGCCAAAAGATCACATGGCAAGCTAGCATCAGACCAGAGATGTACACCCGGGCCTGGGGCTGTAGAATCTGGTTCTTTCTGGGACACCAGGAGACCTTGTTAGCATGGAAACACTAAGAACTGACATTCAGGGAACAGTTGCCAAGCTTGCTCTCCCCTGACTGGACACACCAATGAGGCCTGGTCAGAGAACATATGGCAGGGGGAACAGACAGTGTCCCCCATCTGCTTGTGGCTGGAGTCAAGTCCGGCGAGGTGACCAATGTCGATACCGAGGTATGATGGGGAGAACCATTCCAGCCCTCGATGTGTGCTTTATGGATCTCTGAAGTCTCTTCATGCCTGTATTTTGGGGAATGGTTTTATCACCCGTGATTACGCGTGTTGGAGGTTATCTGGCACAGCTGCTGGATGCAGCGAGGAGGCTTATTCACTTCAGAGGCGGGCAGGGTTCCCAGGGCTTCTCTGCTTGTCAGTTTTGATGGGATTTTCTTATGCTTTTACCAGCTTTCTAAGAGTTTGCTTTTAAATTTCTGTAGCTTTCTGAAGGAGCTACAAAAGGAAGAGATGATTATTATTTTACTAATTAAACAGAGACTCAAAGGAGTGTGGTTGCCACGGGAATGCACGTTTCAGATCTCCTGCTTCCGGGCGTGCGGCTGATCTGAGGCTCCGGCCACCCCATTCCGCGCCCATCGCTGTGTATGCGCCAAAGCTGTTTTTCCCGCGGGTGGCTCTCAGCCTGGGACTGAGCACGGGGGTCCACGGGAGCTGCATTCCTGCAAGAAGGGCGGCTTTTCTGATGAGTAACTCTGGCTCAGGGACTCCCAAAGACGTCCCCATCCTGATCTCTGGAGCCCGGTACTATGTCACCTTACATGGCAAAAGGGAATGAGGGTGGCCAGTCAGCTGACCTCAAGATGGGAAGAGCAGAGGGGACTATCCAGGTGAGCCCGATGGAGTCACATGACTCCTTAGAAGCAGAGAACCTGTCCCAGTGGTGGTCAAAGAGAGAGATGCAAAGACAGAAGGAGAGTCAGAGAAATCGGTCATGGAATGGGACATGCAAAGAGCTTGACCTGCTCTGGCTGGCTTTGAGGTGGAGGAAGGGACCAGGAACCAAGGAATGCAGACGCCCCTAGTGTTTGGGAAAGGGAAAGAAATAGATTCTTCTCTAAGGCCTGCAGAAAGAAATGCAGCCTTGTCAACACCTTGATGGTAGCCTGGTGAGATCTGGGTCATCTTGTGACCTGAAGAATTGTAACATAATGAGTTTGTGTTGTTTCAAGATATTACACTTGTGATTTGTTACAGCAGCAACAGACGAATGCAGCTGCCCCTCAGCTTTGCGGAGACTGTCTGAGAAGTGTGCAGCAGTGTAAGCCTCTGTCTACCCCTCTTTCCTTCCCTCTGTCCTTTACGGGCATCAGACGGTTCCTTCCGCATCTTCTACCTCTTTCCCCATTTCCCTCTATGTGTTTTGCTAGTAAATCTCTTGCATATTTTGTTTTTTTAGAGATAGAACATGTGAGCGGTGGGGGGAGAGGGGACAGAGGAAGTGAGAGAATCTTTTTTTTTTTCTTTTTAAGATTTTATTTATTTATTTGACAGAGGGAGGGGGAAGCAGGCTCCCCGCCGAGCAGAGAGCCCGATTCGGGGCTCAATCCCAGGACCCTGAGATCATGACCTGAGCCGAAGGCAGAGGCCCAACCCACTGAACCACTCAGGCACCCCAAGCAAGAGAATCTTTAAGCAGGCTTCATGCCCGGTGCATAGCCTGGTGGGGGCTTGATCTCATGACCCTGAGATCAAGACCTGTGTTGAAATCAAGAGGAAAGCATGAACTATTTCTATGTCATTTTTTCATTCTAAGTCTTTGAAATGAAAGCACAATAGTTCATGCTTGACCAACTGAGCCACCCAGGCGCCCCTCTCTTGCATGTTTAATACACTCTCAGCATCTGCTTCTGTGAAGACCAAAACTAATAGGAGTAATCCAGATCCAGTAAAGTTTTAAAGTGAATTCTAGGTCTCTGCTGTCCAATACGCTCAACTGCTAAGAAACTGCTGCTGTTAAAATGAGGGCATGAACTTTAAATTCTTAAATTTCAAAAGGAAACTCAGTTCAGTTATTGGAAAACTTTCAACTGTCTTGGGAAGAATTTGGGTGTGTGAATCTCCTTTTCTCAACTGTATATTTTGTGAACTCTAAACACAGACCAAGTATTTTTGATGAAAATTCAGTGTTTAAATTGGGGTGTCTGCTAAGAGTAAAATACACACCCTGGATCTCAAAGACTTAGAATGAAAAAAAGGATGTAGAGATAGGGGCTCCTGGGTGGCTCAGTGGGTTAAAGCCTCTGCCTTTGGCTCAGGTCATGATCTCAGGGTCCTGGGATTGAGCCCCGCATCAGGCTCTCTGCTCAGAGGGGAGACTGTTTCCCCCTCTCTCTCTGCCTGCCTCTCTGCCTACTTGTGATCTCTTTCCCTCTGTCAAATAAATAAATAAAATCTTTAAAAAAAAAGGGATGTAGACATAGTTCATTAGCAGTTTTTCCTATTGATTACATGGTGAAATAATACTGTAGATCTACTAAGTTAAGCACATTATTAAAATCAATTTCTCCAGTTTATTTTTTGAAAGCTTTAATTTTAATTCCTGTTAACACACAGTGTTATATTAGTTTCAGGTATGCAATGTAGCATTTCAACACCGCTGTATACTGCCCAGGGTGCATCCCCTTTTTAATTTATTTTTTTAAATTTTATTTATTTATTTGAGAGAGAGAGATGACAAGTAGGCCGAGAGGCAGGCAGAGAGAGAGGGGGAAGCAGGCTCCCCGCTGAGCAGAGAGCCCGATGCAGGGCTTGATCCCAGGACCCTGAGACCATGACCTGAGCTGAAGGCAGAAGCTTAACCCACTGAGCCACCCAGGCGCCCCATCCCCTTTTTGACCCATACCCCCACGCACCCTCCTCTGCTAAACCTCACTTTGTTCTCTGCAGTTAAGAGATTGTTTCTTGATTTGTCTTTCTCTCTCCCCTTTTTACCCTCCTTTGCTTATTTGTTTTGTATCTTAAATTCCACACGAGTGAGATCATATGGTATTTGTCTTTCTCTGACTTCTTTTGCTTAGTGTTCTATTCTAGGTCCATCTGTGTCATTGCAAATGGCAAGGTTTCATTTTTTTTATGGCTGAATATTCCAATGTATATACCACATCTTTTTTTTTTTTAAGGTTTTATCTATTTATTTAACAGACAGAGATCACAAGTAGGCAGAAAGGCAGGCAGCGGGGCAGGGGGGGTGGGGAAGCAGGCCTCCCGCTGGGCAGACTGCCCGATGCGGGACTCGATCCCAGGACCCCGAGATCATGATCCGAGCTGAAGGCAGAGACTTAACCCACTGAGTCACCCAGGCGCCCCTATACCACATCTTTATCCATTCATCAATCAGTGAATACTTGGATGGCTTCCGTATCTCAGCAATTATGACTAATGCTGCTATAAACACGGGATGCATGTATTCCTTTGAATTAGTGCTTTTGTGTTCTTTGGGTAAATACCCAGTAGGGCAATTGCTAGATCATAGGGTAGTTCTGTTTTGAACTTTTTGAAGCCCCTCCATACTGTTTTCCACAGTGACTGCACCAGTTTGCATTCCCACCAACGATGGGAGGGCTCCCCTTGCTCCGCATCCTCGCCCACACCTGTTGCTTCTTATGTTTTTTATTTTAGCTGTTTTGACAGGCATGAGGTGATACCTTGTAGTTTTGATTTGTATTTCCCTGCTAAGTGATGATGAAAATCTTTTCCTGTGTCTGTTGGCCATCTCAGTGTCTTCTTTGGAGAAAGTGTCTGTTCATGTCCCTAGCCAGTTTTTACTTGGATTATTTGTTTTCTGGGGACAGAGTTTCATAAATTCTTCATGTATTTCGGGTACTAAACCTTTATCAGATAGGTCATTTGCAAATATCTTCTCCATTTCTGTAGGTTGCCTTTTAGTTTTGTTGGTTATTGCCTTTGCTGTACAGAAGATTTTACTTTGATGTAGTTCCAGTAGCTTCTTTTTCTTTGGTTTCCCTTGCCTCGGGAGACATATCCAGAAAGAAGTGGCTACAGCTGATGTCAAAGAAGTTACTGCCTCTGTTCTTTTCTAGGATTCGTATGGCTTCAGGTCTCACATTTAGGTCTTTAATCCGTTTTAAATTTATTTGTGTGTGTGATGTAAGAAAGTGGTTCAGTTTTGTTGTTTTGCATGTGGCTGTTCACTTTTCCCAGCCCCATTTGTTGAAGAGACTGTCTTTTTGCCATTGGCCATTATTTCCTGCTTTGTTGAAAATTAATTGTCTGCATAGTTGTGGATTTATTTCTGGGTTTTCTATTCTGTTCTATTGATCTATGTGTCTATTTTTGTTCTGGTACCAAACTTTTTCATGACTACAGCTTTGTAATAAAACTTGAAGTCCAGAATTGTAATACCCCCAGGTTTGCTTTTCTTTTTCAAGATTACTTTGGCTATTAAGTGTCTTTTATGGTTCCATGCAAATTTTAGAATTGTTTGTTTAGGTCTGTGAAAACCGCTGTTGGTATGTTGATGGGGATTGCATTAAATGTGTACATTGCTTTGGGTAGTATAGACAATTTAAAAATAGTTTTTCTTCCAATCCATGAGCACGGAATGTCTTTACAACTCTTCATGTCATCTTCCATTTCTTTCATGAGTATATCAGTTTTCAGAAGACCGTTCTTCCATTTCTTGGGTTAGGTTCGTTTCTAGGTATCTTTTTATTTTGGGTACATTGTAAATGGGATTGTTTTCTTAATTTCTTTTTCTGTTGCTTCATTATTGGTTGGCAGAAAGACAACTGTACATTGATTTTGCATCCTGTGACTTTACTGAATTTTTGTTTCCATTCTAGCAGTTTTTTGGTGGAGTCTTTTGGGTTTTCTGTGTATAGTAACATGCCATCTGCAAATAGTGAAATTTTCACTTATTCCTTACTGATTTGGATGCCTTTTATTTCTTTTTGTTGTCTGATTTCTGTGGCTGGGTCTTCCAGTACTATGTTGAATAAAAGTGGTGAGAATGCACATCCTTGTCTTATTCCTGACCTTAGGGGAAAATCTCTCAGTTTTTCCCCATTGAGGATGATGTTAGCTGTGCATTTTCATATAAAGCCTTTATTATTGTTGAGATATGTTCCCTCTAAACCTACTTTATTGAGGTTTTTTTCATGAATGGATGTTGTTCTTTGTCAAATGCTTTTTCTGTTTCTATTGAAATGATCATATGGTTCTTATCCTTTCTCTTATTGATATGATGTATTATATTGCCTGATTTGCGAATATTGAACCACCCTTGAATTCTGGGGTTAAATCCCACCTTGTTCATGGTGAATGATTTTTTAAAATGTATGGTTGAATTTAGCTTGTTAGTATTTTGTTGAGGATTTTTGCATCTTTGTTCATCAGAGATATTGGCCTGTAGTTCTCTTTTTAGTGATGTCTTTACCTGGTTTTGGTATCAGGGTAGTGGTGGCCTCATCGAATGAATTTGGGAGTTTTTCCTTCCTATACTAGTTTTTGGAATAGTTTGAGAAGAATAGGTATTCACTCTGCCTTAAATGTTTGGTAGAATTCGCCCGTGAAACCATCTGGCCCTGGACTTTTGTATGTTGGGAGTTTTTTGATTACTGATTCAGTGTCTTTCCTGGTTATTGGTCTGTTCAAATTTTCTACTTCTCCCTGTTTCAATTTTGGCAGTTTGTATGTTTCTAGGAGTTTATCCATTTCTTTTATGTTGTCCACATTGTTGGCTTACAGTTTTTCATAGTATTTGCTTACCATTGTATTTCTGTGGTCTCAGTTGTTATTTCTCTTCTCTTATTTATGGTATTATTTGAGTCCTTTTTCTTTTTCTTTTGATAGGTCTGGCTAGAGGTTTATCAGTTTTATTGTGTATGTGTGCGTGTGTGTGTGTGTTTAAAGATTTTATTTATTTATTTGACAGAGAGAGAGATCACAAGCAGGCAGAGCAGCAGGCAGAAAGAGAAAGGGAAGCAGGCTCCCTGCCAAGCAGAGAGCCCAATGTGGGGCTCGATCCCAGGACCCTGAGATCATGACCTGAGCTGAAGGCAGGGGCTTGACCCACTGAGCCACCCAGGTGCCACAGTGTGTGTGTGTGTGTGTGTGTGTGTGTGTGTGTGTGTGTGTTTTTAAAGAACCAGCTCCTGGTTTCATTATCTGTTCTGTTGTTGTTTGTTTTTAGTTTTTAGATCATTTATTTCCACCCTTCTGCTGATTTTAGGTTTTGTGGTCCTTTTTCAAGCTCCTTTGGGAGCAAGGTTAGGTTGTTTGGAATTTTTCTTGCTTCTGATGTAGACCTTTATTCCTATAAACTTTCCTCTTAGAACAGCTTTTGCTGCATCTGAAAGTTTTTGGACCATTGTGTTTTCATTTTCATTTGTGCTTTGTACTTCTAAAGTTTATTTCCTGAAGGTTGACCCATTCATTGTTTAGTAGCATGTTACTTAACCTCTATGTATTTGTGGTCTTCCTAGATTTTTTCTTATGGTTGACTTCTAGTTTGATAGCATGTGGTCAGAAAATATGCATGGTATGAGTTTGAGCATCTTGAATTTGTTGAGGTTTGTTTTATGGACTCATGTGTGATCTATCCTGGAGAATGTTGCATGTAAACTTCAAACGAATTTATATTCTGCTGTTTCAAGATAAAATGTTCTAAATTTATCTATTAAACCCATCTGTTCCAGTGTATCATTCAAAGCCATTGTTTCTTTGTTGATATTCTCTTTGGATGATCTGCCCATTGGTGTAAATGGGATGTTAAAATCCCATACTATTATTGTATTATTATTGATTAGTTCCTTTGCTTTTTTTAGTAACCATTTTATGTGTTTGGGTGCTTCTGTGTTGGGTGTGTAAATATTTACAATTGTTATCTCTTCTTGTTGGACTGTCCCCTTTATTATTATATAGCGTCCTTCTTTGTCTCTTATTACAGTCTTCGTCTTAATGTCTATTTTGTCCAGTACAAGTATTGTTACTCTGGCTTTCTTCTGATACCGTTTTGCATGACACATATTTCTCCATCCCCTCACTTTCAATCTGCAGGTATCTTTAGGTCTGAAATGAGTCTCTTACAGGAAGCATATAGGTAGCTCTTGCTTTTTTATCTATTCTGTCACCCTGTGTCTTTTGATTGGAGTGTTTACTCCATTTATATTCAAAATAATTATTGATAGATACATATTTAGTATCATTTTATTATTTGTTTTGTGGTTGTTTCTGAGGATTTTATCTGATCCTTTCTTGTATTTCTTTCTTTATATTTTGCTGATTTACTTTAGTGATATATTTTTATTTCTTGCTCTTTATTCTTTGCATATTTATTAGTGTTTTTTGATATATGGTTGCTATTATGTTTGTATATAACATCTTCTGCGTGTGGCAGACTATGTTAAATTGGTCATTTAAGTTTTAACCTATTCTTCACACCTTTCTCCCCACATTTTAAGTATTTTTAAAATATTTTATATCATTTTGTTTCTGTGAGTTCCTTGACTGATTTTTTACAGGAATTTTCATTTTCACTGCTTTTGTGTTTCCTACCTGCTGTCACTTTCGGTCTTTCTTTTCCACTCCAAGAGTCCCCTTTAATATTTCTTGCAGAGCTGGGTTAGTAGTCATGAATTTCTTTAGTTTTTGTTTGGCTGGGAAACTCTCTCTCTTCTATTCTGAATGATATCCTTGCTGGATAGAATCTTCTTGAGTGCAGGTTTTTCCCATTCAGCTCTTTGAATATATTTTGCCACTCCTCTGGCTTACAGAGTTTCTGTTGAAAATCTCCTATTAGACTTATGGGTTTTCCCTTGTAAGTTACTGTCATCTTTTATCTTACTGCTTTAAAAGTTTTTTCTTTATCACTATATTTTGCCAACTTAATGACAATATGTCCGGTATGGGTCTGCTTTTGTTGGTTTTGATAGGAGTTCTCTGTGCCTCCTGGATCTGAATATGTTTCCTTTCCCAGATTAGGGAAGTTTTCAGTTATTATTTTTTTCAAATAAATCTTCTGTCCCCTTTTCTCTCTCTTCCTCTTAGGGGACTCATACTATGAAAGTTAGAACATTTGATGGAGTCACTGAGTTCCCTAAGTCTCTTCTTGTTTTGCATAATTCTTTTTTTTTTTTCTTCTGTTTTGTTCAGCTTGATTACTTTCCATGACCCTGTCTTCCAGGTCACTAGTTCATTCCTTTGCTTCTATCCTGTTGTTCATTCCATCAGGCATGCTTCTCATTTCATTTATTGAGCCCTTTAGCTCTGCTGCTATTCCTTATCTCTGGGTCAAGGGTTTCACCCATGTCTTCCACTCTTAAGTCTAGCAGGTATCCTTATGATCATTCCTTTAAATTCTCTGTCAGGCCTGGTGCTTATATCTGTTTCCCTTAGATCTCTGGCCATGGCCTTGTTCTGTTCTTTCATTTGGGATACATTTGTATCCTCATTTTGTCTGCCTCTGTGTCTGTTTCTCTGTGTTAAGAAAGCAAACTGTGTCTTCTGCTCTTGAAACTGGTGGCTTTATGAAAAAGAGGTCCTGGAGTACCCAGCAGTGTGGCATCCCCTCTTTCCCAGGCCTGTTGCACACGCCCTGCTGTTGTGTCTGAGTCATTTTTCATTTCAGGGCAGTCACCTTCCCTGACTCTCTGCCTGTTGTGGGCTGTGATGGTTCTCTGTGGTGCTAGTGGGATGCAGGAAGGCCAGCTCTGAGAGGGTGTGCCCTTTGGGGAACTTGGGAGCAGGGCAGTGGTGTTAGCAACATTTGTGCTGGGCCACTAGGTCTATGCCAGACCCCCCCAAAACGCTGTGGTGGTTGGGGGCTGTGCCCTGCTGTGGCTGGGTGTGTATGAGAGTGTGGTAGTGGTGGCTCAGTGTAGTGGTTGGTGGCGGCCATGCACCTGCTGGCTGGGTGGGAAGCACCTACAGCTTTAGCAAAATTTGCCCTGAGTCTAGGCCGGAGGCCAGGGGGCTTGGAGTGGAAGAGTCCTGAGGAAGACCTTGTCAGTGTGGTGCCCTGTTAGCAGGTCAGGCATCAAGTGTCTGTGCAGCCTCCCCCACCCCCCTACCCCATGGCTTTGTGTTGAGGCTGGGGGGTAGGGGAGGAAAACGGTGCTGACCAGCTCCCCCAATCTCAGAGAAGTCCCCCACCATGCTCTGAAATCAGCATGAACAGATCTGTCTCCGGTTTGCCACCGGCCCTGTATAAACTGCAACTTTTATATTGTCTTTCTGCACAGGCTGCGATTCCTTTAAGGGCAGGGACCAGCTTCCCCTGGCCCTCCTGGCTCACCCAGTGCTCAGCCAGCTGACTTTTAAAGCTCCAGCCTCCAAATCCCACTGGTTATACAAACTCACGGAATTCAGCTTCTCTAGTTTATGGAGATTAGTCTTCCCCGTGTGAGCTCTCCAGCGTGTGGGCCTGTTTCTTTTCCTTCTCCATGTGCCCAGCTCCCTCCCTCCTGTGGGCAGCCTCCCTTTGCCTTTCTGACCTTCCTGACCTTTCAGTTGCAACTTCCTCTCCATAGTTAGTAGTGGAGTTTGGTTCTGCCCGTCTTCAGATCACCCTCTGATTCGTTGACTTGGATGTGGATGATAGCTAGCTGCGAATGTGGGACAGGGTGAGCCCAGGGTCCTCCGTCTTCTACCATCTTCCCAAGCCCCTTCTTCAGTTTCTTTGAGGTCTTAAAATGTGGCTCCACTGAGTGTTATAAGCAATGAATCATGGAATACTATGTCAAAAACTAGTGATGTACTGTATGGTGACTAACAACAACATAATAATAAAAAAAATGTGGCCCCTGAAAAATTAGAACGTGTTGTTTGCATGATATGGACAGTGCTGGTCTAGACCCTGTAATTACACAAGATAAGGGACATGGATTGAGTACTTATCATACATTAGGTCCATTGATGAGTGCTTTCCATGGATTATTTATACCTCAAAACAGTCCTGTTTTACAGAGAACTAAGGACATTTCTAGGAAATCAAAAATTAACTCACCCAAGGTTATCCAAATATAAGCAGAGCAGGTAAAATAAAGTTCATATCTGAGATGTTCAGAGGCGGGTGGGGGGCACTCAGAACTACCCTATCTGAGAAAAGATGGAAGAAAGTGGACATGCCTATGCCAGGCTTGGGGGAGACAGGAGAGCTCTTTTGAAATACTTCAAGACCTGTCATAGGGGTGAGGATATAATCATATTGCAAATGACCCCAGAGGGAGGGACTTGATGATTCCCAAGTTGTTATCTCCTACCAAAGTTTCTTTTCTGAACTCCAGGGTCATAAATCTAACTACGTTTTGACACATCCCTTTGTATGTCTCATAGGCATTTCAAACTTAACATGGCCAAAGCTCATTCTGGTTTCTTTTCTTCAAAACTTGTTCTACCCTTTGGGTTCCTAGACGTAGTAAATGGTATCAGCATCTGTCTGGTTTCTCACGATAAGAACTTGGGTCTCTCTCCTTCATCTTGGACATCTAACTGGTCACTCCAAACTCCTTGTGTGTTGTAAAACCATTCCTTGTTCATTTCTCTGTCTGTATCAGTTACCCATGGCTGTGTAACAAAGCAGTTTAAAACCTTTATTAGCTCTGGGGTGCCTGGGTGGCTCAGTCGATTAAGCAGCTGCCTTTGGCCCAGGTCCTGGGATCGAGCCCCATATCAGGCTCCTTGCTCAGCAGGGAGCCTGCTTCTTCCCTGCCGGCTGTTCCCCCTGCTTGTGCTTGCTCTATGTCTCTCTCTTGCTTGCTCTCTCTCTGTCAAATAAATAAATAAAACCTTAAAAGCAAACAAAAAACCAAAACATTTATTAGCTCCATTTCTATGGAGAAGCATCCAGGAGTATTGGGTCCTCAGGCTCTGTGTCTCTCATGACATCATAATCAAATTATCAGTGGAGGCTGACACAGCGTAGACTCAACTGGAGGAAAATCCAATTCCAAGTTCACTCGTATGGTTGTTGGTTGGGTTTAGTCCTTTGCTGCGTATTGGCTGGAAATCTCTCAGTTTCTTGGCATGTGGGCTTCCCCATCAGATAAGCTCCTATCATAGCAGCCGCCTGCCTTTATGTGGGTGAGAACGGAGATGGGAGGGAGTCTTTTTTTTTTTTTAGGTTTTATTTATGTATTTGAGAGAGAGAAAGTGCATGAGAGAGTGCATGAGTGGGGGATGAGAAGGACAGAGGGAAAGAGAGAGGGAGAAGAGAGTCTGAGCAGGGGGTCTGACATGGGGCTCAATCCCAGGGCTCTGGGATCACGACCTGAGCCAGAAGTAGACGCTTAACCGACTGAGCCACCCTGGCATCCCAGAAGAGGGGGTCTTCACAACCTAATCTCAAAAGTGACATCCAGTAACTTTGGCTGTGGTGTATTTGTTAGAGATGAGTCGGTAGGTCCAACCCACATTCAAATGGAGCGTTTCATGAATACCAAATGCTTGCACCAGGCAGCTAGGATCACTGCGAGCATCGCAGAAGCTGCCTATGACAACATCCTGTTAAGTACTCTGATCTGCATGCTCTTGGCCACTGCGTTCCATTTTCCCAGCTGTAATATCTTGGGCTGTTCCTGTCCAGCTCTACTGCCCCTGTCCTGGTCCATTGCCGTCTTTCACCTGGACGGATGCAAAAGCCTCCCAGCTCCTTTTCTTACCTTGCCTTCCTTCTCCCATCCTTGCCACATCTCTGGCCTCGTGAATGAGGCAAGAATGGTGGTGATGGTGTGTGGTGAGCAATGAGTCTGCTTTTGGACCTTAGGTGGTGGGGGGGGGCACGGATCCATCTGTCGAGCGGTTGCAATCCAGGTAAATAGTGGGCTCCAGAGGTTTGCTCTGGAGTGATGGTAGTGGGGGCAGGGAAGGGCAGGCAGGAGCAAGGAGGGTCCAAGTTTATCTGAGGAGCCAAGGATGCCAGTTCCTGGAACAGGGGCTTGGAATACAGGTCAAAGCAGAAGGCAGGGCTCTGAACGTGGCTACTGAGAGATAGATGAGGGGTTTCGGCTGGGGAGTGTGGGACCCCACAGCTCCATTTTGAGAGTGCCATTCCTATGGCCATGCCTTGGAACCAGGATTGGGCATGAGTGGTCACCCTGAGCCCTGCTTCTAAGCAGGCTGCCAGGGGCCACTGATGAGCTCTCGATTCCCTCCAGCCTCATGAGCTGTCGGCCTCGGCATCACTTCCGAGCTTCCTAACTGCAGAGACAGAAGGTATGGGCCAGGAGTGGGGTTTCCCCGAGGTCTCCTGAGTGGCTGTCAGAAATTTGTTTCTTTGCTGGGACATGTCCTGCCAGATATGATTATTCCTTCGCAATTTAAAGGACTGGCCCCTTTTATCTAGAAAGCACAGAACAGTAGAAAGAGCCCAGGTTCTAGAGCAGGCAACTCAAAGACTGGATTCCAACTCTGCCATGGATTAGCTGTGTGTCCTTGGGAAGTTGCTTAACCTCTCTGAGCCTCGGTGTCTTGGTCTGTAAAATGGGGATATTGAGGTTCACCTCATGAGATAAGTAGGAAATACACACAGATGTGCACCACACCGTGCCTATGGCACAGAAGGGACTCGTACCCAGTTATTTGGGGTGAAATGTGCAGAGAACACACGGGGACTCCAGAGGGACCCGCCATGGAGGCGGTTCCATACGCACACAGGTGCTGTGGATCTGGTCCAGGTCTTCAGTGACGAGGAGCAGGAATCTGGCAGGGAAAGCCGCTGTCTCCTCCTCACAGGTGTCTTTGGAGCAGTACGTGGTGTGAATAATGACAGCTGAAATTTATGTCAGGTGCCTTTCTTGTATTAACTCGATCCTCACAGTGACACGAGGAGATAGGAATAATTATTCGTAACCCCCTCACACAGAAGAGGAAACTGTGAAGCCCAGAGAGGTTAAGTAACTTACCCCGAGTCCCTCAGCTACTCAGTGGTACAGGAGCTGGACGGGAACCAGCTGGACCATCACACACCGTCTCTCCACACGTGAACTCAGCTCTTAGCACCCGCGGGTTTAGATATTCAGGTCCCTCTGTTGTCTTTGTAGACCCAGAGTTCAACAGCCCCCTTCGGGCCTACCTGGACAGGGAGGGCATTCATTCTGCAGAGGCGAGAGTACGCACAACCAGGGAAGCTGGTGTTTTGCTGGACGGCACATCACCAGGACTTGTTCTTATCTGAAGGTACCGCGTTAGTCCAGAGGATGCATGGCTTGGGCTCTGGACTTAACATGTCAATTTAACAAACACTGAGCACCGACAGTGTGCCAGAAAATGCGGTGACACTCCGTGGTGGGCAAAGAGGTCCCTGTTGGGGCACCTGGGTGGTTCAGTGGGTTAAAGCCTCTGCCTTCAGCTCAGGTCATGATCCCGGGGTCCTGGGATCGAGCCCCGCATTGGGCTCTCTGCTCAGGGGGAAGCCGGCTTCTCTTCCTCTCTCTCTGCCTGCCTCTCTGCCTACTTGTGATCTCTGTCTGTCAAATAAATAAATAAAAAAATCTTAAAAAAAAAAAAAAAAGAAGTCCCTGTCCTTTCTGGGTTCTGGAACGTGCTGAGAGTCCGGTTGAAAGCCTGCTGTTTCAGGAAAACAGATTTTGATCCCACACAATGAAGTGTCCTATATCCCAGAGCTTTCCCGAGAGGCAGTAGCTTTCTTATGGAGGGGGTGAGTTTCCCGTCCTTAGAGGTGTCCAAGTGAAGCCGGAACGGCCACTTGGTGGGGATGTTGTAGAGGGGATAAAATATCAGAGTGGTGCTTTCCAGAGAAGATTGTTAAGGTCCTTTCACGTTGCTAGGAATTAACATTTAAGAGAACCCTGGATGCAACAAACATGATATAAACAGGAGACAGCACCTTCTTGAAGCCTGTGGCTGCAAGTCAGTATGAGGGAAAGGGGGTGGTCATGGGATTTCTAAGAGCCGGAGCTGGAAGGCTCTGCAGACTGATGCTGGAGGTGGGGCCGCAGCTTGCACAGGAAGGGCCCTCCTGCGGCTATAGAAATCACTCTTTGGAATAGACAAAGGACACGTTGCAGGCGTCCTGCCGTTCACAGCGTCACTGGGGAAATCAGCATCCCAGGAATGGTTGTTACCCGCCACTTGGACAGGAAATGTCGCAGACAGAGCCTTGTTTTTCTGCCGTAGGAATTAAAGTTCAGAAGCAGCAGCGAGGAAATCAATACGGAGCTGCTAAACCCTTAATGAACGACAGCAAAAAGGCTGATCGTGTTGCCTAAAACAGCTTTTTTCAAAGCCGCTTGTCTGGGGTGAGCGCGTTAACAAGAATTGATTGAGTTCCTACGAGGTGTGGTTTTCAGAGTGCGGCTACACGGTGTAGGGAAAAACAGTGGCCACGGGTTTAAGACCTGTTTAGCAGCTGAGCCATCGGGGTCTGTTGCGAGTGGCTTGGGGGTCTAGTTGTTGGGCATCTCTGTGACTGTTCATCCCCTTTCTCTACCACTGAGCCCCCTGGCAAAGGATCATTTGCTAGATGAGAAACAAAGTTCCCAGCTTTAAAGATGACTGAGCCAGACTCAAAATCCCAACTCAAACTCCTGGGGGAGTAAGTTTGCTCTGGCCATTAGGCTGAAACAGGTTTCCAGTCTCCTGGATAACTTTTGCTTAAATCTGATTTTGTTTTCACCCAACCTACCATTCTACGGTGACTGTGAACGACTTGGATGGAGAAGGGAGGGCATAGGGGACGCTACCCATCAGTGAGATGTGGCTCAGTGACAGTCACACCCCAATCGATCCCGTTGGCCATTGCTCCTCTGGAGGGAGCCGGAAGTATGGGTAGCCGGTTCCTTCTTCAGGGCCTGGGCAGAAACTTGAAGGGTTGTGGAAAAGGATGTTGCCCACGGAGTCCTTTAACCTGTCTGACTTTGCAGTTCCATATTTAGCAAGTGGGCCCACAGTTTCTGCCCTATTTCCCATGCAGAGTAATTGTGAGAATTGGAGGACATTGCACCCACAGAAATGCTTGGTGAGCTGAACTGTTTCCTCCAACCAAATGGAATGTGATGCTTTTATTTGCAACCTGGGGGAGGGAGCCCAAGCAACAGAAGAGTGAAACAGGGAACTGGCATTTTTGGACCACTTATTACGTCTGTTTCTGGTGCTGAAGAAATCTCATGTCCTCACAGCACCCCTATTAAAGCTCTTATTTTACAAACGAGGAAACTAGAGAGTGGTGCTTGCAAGAGACAGCTCATCGTGGTTTGCTCATGATGAGGGATTTCCTGAAACACAGGACCTTGGGCACAACACCCTGGAAAGTTCTGGGCGAACCAAGACGAGCTGACTTTCCAAACTCAAGTCCAGGAAGGCTGAGCAACTTCCCCAAAGCTCCATGGCTGGTCAAGAGCAGGGGTGGTTCAGAACATGGGTCAGTTAGTTACGCTAGTCCTCATGTTCTTTCCCGTACCCTTTTCTGCTTAAAGTCTAGTTAGGCTGAGAAAATGTATAAATAGGAGTGGATTGCCTGCCAAGTAGTTGCCGTGATCAATGTTAGAGGGTTTAACAGGCAGCAGAAGGCTTTTGCTACAAATGTGTGTTCTTTGCCATGATCCCTGAGATTTCAGTCTTTGAAGGGTGTTCTTAAGAGTACTATAGGGCACCTGGGTGGCTCAGTGGTTTAAGCCGCTGCCTTTGGCTCAGGTCATGATCTCAGGGTCCTGGGATCGAGTCCCGCATCAGGCTCTCTGCTCAGCGGGGAGCCTGCTTCCTCCTCTCTCTCTCTACCTGCCTCTCTGCCTACTTGTGATCTCTCTCTGTCAAATAAATAAATAAAATCTTTAAAAAAAAAAGAGTACTATAGAAGTTGGCTATGGGTATGGATCAAGCTCTAGATTGTAAGCCAGGTGGGGCATTGGCCAGTGCCTTTGTCAGGATAGTTTAATCCTGTTCAGTGGCTCTTAAATGTTAAGAGCAGGGGCAGCTTATTAAAAAGGTGGTTTGTGGAGCTACCATCAGATATCCCTATGCAGTGTGTCCTAGGAGCCCCATGATTGCATCTGGGTGACCTGGTTCAACCATCCCTTCACTCAGACCTCCAGGAACGATTGTAACAGCCACGTAAGTGGTGTCCTCTGCAAAACATCCCTCAGTGACTTTCCATCAGCTCCCCAAATTAACTCAGGCTCTTTAGCCTGGCTGACAAGGTCCTCCAGGGGTGGGCCCTGGGGTCCCTTACAGTCCCCTCTTCTGCTGCACTTGGCCTGGACCCAGCAGCTCCGTTCTGTGTAAAATCTCCTGGCTCCCTGTGCTCCTGCTGCCTCCCACAGTTCCTGCTAATTCTGCAATTCCCTGTCCCCTTCTTGAGGCATTCACTTGTTCCAAGATTCAGTTCAGGCAGCCCCTCCTCCAGGAAGATGCCCCTGCCTTGCCCTCCACACCCCACCTACTTTAGATGGCCTCCCCAATAGTGTTTGAATAACCCATGGGAGTCTGCCTTTCCCACTGGACTGTGAGTCGGGGTTTGGGGGGCCAGGGGCAGAGTCCATTGTACCATAAGGACTTCACAGGTGCTTGTTGAAATAGACCAGAGCAGAGCAGGGACTGGGGAGGTTGTTTCCTTGGTGTTGGCTCCGCGAGCTCCCATAAGCTGTCTGTGACAGTGATTACCCGCACCCTGAGCACAATAGATTGTGGAACAAGGAACTCGGCAATATTGCAATCATCAGTTTCAATTGCCGGGGTGAGAAGGGATTAGGGAATAGCACACTGACAACCTGGTTTGTTCTAAGGGCTAAATTAGGAACAAGATTGGCATGCCGGTGGGAAAAGGAGCGAGTCTGAGAGGGGGTGTATCTGGGGCTGTTACGACTTCAAGTCAGAGGACTTCAGGTTCAGAAATTAACTCTTGCCAGAGAGGCCACTTCGCAGAATCAAACTCTTCGACGGCCCTTCTCTCAGTTTTTAAATATCGTCAGTTGGTAAGTTTAATAATGGCAGGAATGTGTCCCTGGCTATTGTGTCATTAGTGCCTGGTGTGGAGTAGCAGCTCAGTAAATATTTGTGGCAGGAGTGAATGGCCACTCAAAAACTCCCTTCCGCCTGTTTCCCTCAGCTGCTTTCTGTCTGTCCCACCCTAACCCTTTTAGCCTGTCTGCTATTCTCTATCCCAGGTTCTTGCCGATCTTGGAAAGCGAGCCCTAGTTTCTGTTTACCTCATCATCCCTAACTTTCTTTGCTCCAAGACTTCTTGGGCTCTGGCTCGTCTTGCGGATAAGGACCTGGATCTTGCCTTTGGCCCCATATTTATTTATGTGTGTGAGAGAGAGAGACAGCAAGAGAGAGCATGAGCAAGTGGGGGCGGGGCAGGCAGAGGGAGAACCAGGCTCCCGCTGAGCAGGGAGCCCAAGGTGCGGCTTGATCGCAGGACCCTGGGATCATGAGCTAAAGGCAGATGCTTAACCCATGGAGCCACCCAGGCACCCCAGGTCCTGGGCTTTTTATACGTGTTGCTTGGAATCTGGACCTTGGATTGCCTGTGTACATGGGCTTGGCTGACTCCTCTGCTCTCAGTGCTCACCCTTCTCCGGGGCCAGTTCTGGCGTTATCACTGTGTAAACTTTCATCTCTCTTACTTTGTTGGTGGGTTCCTGGCCAGTTTAGCCCCAGCCCTGGTGAGAAGAACATTACCCTCTCACAATGGCTGGCTTCATGGGTTCTTCCCTGCATAGCTTCCAGGTCTACTTGCCACCCATCACCACCTTTAAGATGTCAGAGTGGGCCAGACTTGGAACTGCTTCTTCCCTGGGGCCTACTATAGCCCTCTCCTTTATCTGAGAATTGAAAAGTACCCCATTTATGCAAAAGCCTTGGCTTTCAGAATATGATATTGGCACAAAAAGCAGACACATAGATCAATGGAGCAAAGTAGAGAGGCTAGAAATAAACCCACACATACATGGCGGATTAATTTTTGCCAAAGGTGCCAAGAATACACATTGGGAAAAGACTGTCCTTTTCAACAAACGGTGCTGGGAAAACTGGATACCCATATGCAAAAGAATGAAACTGGACCCTTATACAATACACAAAAATATACAAAAATTGATGAAAAATGGATTATGCACTTATACATAAGACGTGAATCCATAAAACTCCTAGAAGGAAATGTAGGGGAAAAACTTCTTGACATTGGTCTTGGCAATGATTTTTTGGAATTTGACACCAAAAGCAAAGGCAACAAAAGCAAAAACAAACAAGTGAGATGAGCTTGAACTTAAAAAGTTTCTGCATATCAAAGGAAATAATAAAAATGAAAAAACCACCTATGGAACGGGAGAAAATATTTGTAAAGGATACATTCAATAAGGGCTTAATATTTGAAATCTATACAGAACTCTTACAACTCAATAGCAAAAACAAACAAACACCCCCCCGCCCCCCGCCAAACAACAGCCCAATTAAAACATGGGCAAAAGACCTGACTAGACATTTTCCCAAAGAAGATATGCAAATGGCCAACAAGTACATGAAAAGATGTTTAACATCGCTCATCATCAAAACCACCGTGGAATATTGCCTCACACCTGTTAGAATGGTTATCATCAAAAAGACGAGAAATAACAAGTGTTGGCGAGGATGTCGAGAAAAAAGGGGACCCTTGTGCCCTGTCGGTGAGAACGTAAGTTGGTGCAGCCATTATGGAAAACAGTCTGGATGGTCTTCAAAAAATTGAAAATATAACTACCCTATGATCCAGCAATCTCACTTTTCAGTATATATCTCAAGTGAACGAAAGAACCATCTTGAAGAATTATCTGCACCCCCGTGTTCACTGCAGCATTATTCACAATAGCCAAGATAGGGAACTAGCCTAAGTGTTGACAAATGAATGGACAAATATATGGAAATCTGTATGTGTGTGTGTATGTACATATGTGTGTGTACGTGTGTGTATATATATGTATAGATATATAAAATCTCCTTCCCAGAGGAAGGTCATGGGGGTGCTGGCACTTTCTTTGTCCTAGTTGTGTGGGCTGGGTCAGTGGGCTTAAGAGACCGCCTCTGGGAAGGAACCTGGGTGGTGTGCACCCGCTGGGGGCCCTCTCTGAAAAGCATTACTAGCATTTACATGGTGACCCAGCTGCACGAGGGGCTGAAGATCCCGAGACCATGTAGATGTGGTTCCTAGCTCACAGAAAAGAAATGTTAGGACTAAAATGCCCGGGGTGACACAGGGTGGGGGCAGGGGGAGAGAGAAAGGGACAGGGAAAGGAAAGGAGGGAAGGATGAAGGAGGGGGAGGGTGGGAGTGAGGGGAGCAGAGATTCCTAGAACTTTGGTGAGGCACGCAGAGGCTGCCCTCTGCTTGGGGTGAGGGGGTTCATTGGAATTAAGAGCCTGGTGCCATTTGTCCTAACTCTCCCTCTAAAATGTATACTATAGGGGCGCCTGGGTGGCTCAGTGGGTTAAAGTCTTGGCTCAGGTCATGGTCTCAGGGTCCTGGGATCGGGCCCGCATCAGGCTCTCTGCTCAGCAGGGAGCCTGCTTCCCCTTATCTCTCTGCCTGCCTCTCTGCCTACTTGTGATCTCTCTCTGTCAAACTAAATAAAATTAAAAAAATAAAATGTATACTGTATCGTTGATTATTATTATTTTCAAAGATTTTATTTTTATTATTTGTTTAGAAGGGGGAGGGGCAGAGGGACGGGGAGAGAGCAAATCTTAAGCAGGCCCCACGCCCAATATGGAGCTCAATGCAGGGTTCCATCTCACCACCCTGAGACCATGACCTGAGCCGAAATAAAGACTTGGACGCTTAATGACTGAGCCACCCAGGTGCAGCTCAAATATTTTACTTTCAAGTAATCTCTACACCCAATGTGGGGTTTGAACTCACAACCCTGAGACCAAGAGTCACACGCCCCACTGAGCCAGCCAGATGCCCATCTTTGAGTGGTTATCATATGAGACTGAAATCCCCTCCTGGCTCTGCGGGCTTTGCAACCCCCTTTCTACCTGTCTTTCCCATTGCACCCCAGAGACCCAGGGCCCTGGCTCTGATGGCTACACCCTCATGTCCAGCTTGCCCCCAAACCCCAGACTTCGTTAGCTTGTTTGGGAGACAAGAACCTCCCCTCCTCCCATCACAGTTCAGTTTATGAATTTTTGCCATGTTAGCAAATTTGATGGATTGTGGAAATGCTTGAGGATAAAATACTGTAATCAGGAGAGTGTCCCCTCCCCCCTCCCTCCTCTGTCCCTGGATCTGGTGCTTGCCGATTTCTGTGGACTCAGCAGATGGATGGATGGCTTTTGCTAATGCTTTGCTGGAGTGATAGAATGTGTGGCAGGAATAAACCCGCAGGCTCCCCACAAAAAGAGGAACAGGAATAGCTCAGGGATATGGAGGGACTGAGGGAGGAAAAGGCACAGGCGTAAATCAGAGTGAACTGGACATTCTTGCTGGCTCCTGCCTGCAGTGCTTGATCAGACACCAAGTCCTTGCTAATGTTTCTGTCTGGCTCTTATCACCCAAACTTAAGCTGGACATTTTCAATAGACTTTAACCTGGTGTCCTCAGCTCCAGTCCAGAGCCCCTGAACCCCCTATCCATCACTCAACTGTAACATTCTCCTAAGATAAAAACCCCCATTGTCTTCTCTCACTCTCAAACCTTCCATGGCTCTGGAATGCCCATCAAGCCTTGTGCAAACACCATGGTCTAGCATCAAAGGCTTTCCATGACAGCATTCTATTGGTGGAAGTCATCAGGAGGAAGTGACTGCTGGCTGACCTGAGAGCTGGACTCAGGCCATCAGAGGCTCCTTACACCTGCCCCTGTCCTTGCCACTGTATGTTCTGCCACCATTTCCATAGCTAGAATCATGCCAAGGACACAGCCTTGAGAGCACAATGTGTCGTTGAGAACTTCTGGACTGTATACAGGACTGAGGCTCTTTAAAGCTTCTGTGTAAACTGTCAGGGTTGTGGTGGGCAGGTGCAGAGATCTACTCATCTTGTAGCTGTCCAAGGCCAGTCTCGTCTGTTTTCCCCTGCTTATTAACCCTGCCACCTACTGATCTGGAGTGGCCTCTTTCTTCTGTTTCTTCCCACTCTCCATATAGGGGAACTCCCAGGATTATGAACCAACATGTTCTGTCTCCTAGCCCTCCATTTTGGATACCCTGTCCATTGGCCAGCTGTGCAAAAAGATATTCCCAAGCTTGGTATTCTGGCCTTTGTCTAATCCTTCTTTCCAGACTGTCTTTTTCTCCGATTCTCCCATCTTAGCCTTTGGAAATCTCCTCTGACCTGTAAGGTCCACCTCAAGGGACATCTTTGCCATGCTGACTTTGTAAGGCCCACTGCCAAATGTTATATTGTCCCCTGTTACAACATTTATTTTTCAAGGCCTTGGTTGCTATGACTTGTGTTCTGCCTCTGCCATTAGACTATGAACCTGTGAGGACTGAGTCCATTTTCTTCTTCTATTCCATGGCGATCCATCCAGTTTCATGTTGACATCTGTTCAGTCCAGGTGATGAGTTGATATTTGTTGAATTAAAGTCATTATAAAGCATCCTACCTTGATAAGGCAAGATGGACATTATAGCAGTTTGGTGCAGAGTGCATAATGCAAAACATTGTTGTCTAGATGGAGAAGAGAGGAGAATCTGTTCTGTAGAGGGTGTTTGAGCACATCCTCGAAAGCCTTTCCATCACTGCTTTGTGGTGTATCAGTCAGTTTTTGCTGTGTAACAACTAACCTCAAAATTTCAGTGACATATAAACAACAAACATTGATTGCTGCAGGTCAGTTAAACATGCTCCAGACTGTTTGGATAGTGTACTGGATTGAATAGTATAGAGGGCAGGGCCATTGCCATGGACCCAAAAGTCAGTGACCTCTTTATTCCTTCCCTTCCGATTTCTCCCAGTGAGAATGTCTATCCCAAGCCTGTTCCACGACTGTATTTTGGAAGCAGATAACTTGTTTTTTGGTCTCTCCAGGTCTATAGGTAGGAATTTTGCCCCAAGATGGACCGTACCAATGCCTTAAGATTAGATGATGAGATTTGGGACTTTTTGAGTTGATGGTATTAGATGAGCTTTTGGATTTTGAGTTGGTGCTGGAATGAGTTAAGACTTTGTGGAATGTTGGGTTGAGATGAATGTATTTTACATGTGGGGTAGATGTGAATTTGGGGGACCAGATGATAGACTCTAGTGGGACTGAATAGTGTTCCCCCCAAATTCATGTCCACTTAGAACCTCAGAATGTGACTTTATTTGGAATTAAGGTCTTTGCAGATGCAGTTAAGCTGGAGATCAAGAGGAGATCATAGTGATTCAGGATGGGTCCTAAGCCCAATGAGAGTGTCATTATAGGAGACAGAAAGGGACACATGGGGCATAAGGTCATGTGAAGATGGAGAGTGAGAATGGGGTGATCCATTTATAATTCAAGGAACACCAGAAACTACCTGAGTCAAGAAAGGACTTTCCACTAAGAGCCTTTGGAAGGAGCTTAGTCCTGCCTGTTCTTTGATTTTGGACTTCAGACTTCCAGAACTGGGAGGCAATAAATTTTTGTTGTCTTAAGCCAGCAACTTTATAGTTGTTACTGTAGCCACAGGGAATGAATACAGTTTGGTTCAGGAAAAAAATACAGTTCGGTTCAGGACTATGCCTGGGTCTCCTCCTCCTCGGGCTAGTAGTTACCCCAGGCATGCTCCTAGCCGGGAGGATTCCAGAAGTACCGGGGGCCACGCCCAACCCTGCAAGCGTATTGGTCGCTTCTGTTTGTGCTATTCCCACAACCCCAGTGGCCAAGCCAATCACATGGCCAAGCCCAGCATCCATGGAGTGAGATGAGGCGCTCTGGGTCTTCAGTGTCAGCAGCTGCAAAGGGCTTGGGGTACAATTGTAACACAGGGAGAGAGTGAAGATTGGAGAGAGCAGTCCAGCCTACTACAGGGGGAGAGGACTTGGGGAATAAAGCACTCCCCAGAGTAGGTTTCAGAGCAGAGGACTTAAGGATAAAAAGCAGGTTAAGGGGACTTAGGACATGGTTCAGAAAGAAAAGATCTGTATTCATATCCTTGACCAGACTGGAACTTCTGAATCATGCATTTGTGATTAAGCCCCTTAAACTCTTGCATTTCATTTGTCTTAGATGTGGACTGGAGACAAAAGTACAATACTTATTGGGAGGATTCATTGTGATCAAGCAGTTAAAATGCTTTCTAGCTGAAGTGTGAGGCCTGTGTCCAGGGTAGCCCGTGCTGGGGAAGAGGTTCACAGAGCAGCTGTCCCTGGAGGTCAGCCAGATGGAAAAGGCGAGAAGGAAGACCGTGGCGGCAGGACAAGGGGCAGTCCTGAGCCCGCTGGTCTGCCCAGCTGGCAACAGGTCCTCGGTCCGCAGCCTGGCTGGGCCCCAAGTTACATGACCCCATGCACACCCATGAGCTCTGCCCTAGCAGGGTGCCCATCCCTGTCCATCCCAGATCTGGACTGTCCCCTAAAGCCTCGGGACCCAGTGGGGGAGAAGATGCCCTAGTGTGTCCGTGAGGGTCCAACACTAGAAAGCAGCGGCATGCCGTTGGGCACATAGTGCAGGATTGATGTGTGTTGACAACACGGAAACACATAATATGTTTACCAAATGAGCAAGGGCTTATATACCCATCTGTTTCAGAGGCTTCCTTGCTCAAGGGAATTTACAGAAACGCCATCCGCTCAACTCTTCCAGGCATCCACCAGGATGTGGAAGTGGCTTAGATGAACCTGTTCAACCCATCAAAATGGTATTTGCGAAAATGGGATTCTGTGTGTTGACCACATAAATATTCATAACTTCGTGGCCGTGCCCAAGCACAGACCATTGCTCCTGCTTCTCCTCTACTTGGCCGGCCCAGAACGTCATGTGACCACAAGGTGGGGCATCTTATTTACCCGACACTGTGTTGAGACACCTTGGAGAGGGACTCTGCCAAGAAAGGGTTTTTCTCACAGACAGCGTGCAGCTGCCACCGCGGCCTTCCCTACCGCCCTTGGCAGAGCTCACTCATGGCCTACTTTCCCCATGGTTTCCAAGCACACCGAGGGCTGGCTTTATCCATCAAACTCGTGTCCTTTCTTCAGGAGAAAGAAATCGATAGAAATTGATTTGAAAATGTCAAACCTTATCAACTGCCAGCTGTCACTCCAAGACAGATATTTCATGGATGGCATAAACGTTTGATTTCATCAAGGCTCTTCTCCTGGCTCTGACAGTCTGTGGTGTCACCAATCAACCCACCCAAATTCCCTGGGGGCCTATTAGAAGGGGAGGTGGCATAGGACAGTGGCTAAAAGCGTGGGCCCAGGAGCCAGACTGCCTGGCTTTGCGTGATTTAATTGCTGTGTGACCTTGGAAAGTTATCTTACTTCTCTGAGACTCAGACATCTCATCTTGTATCTTAGGATAAAAATAGGATATATATCCTAGGTTGTGAGAATTAAATGATAACCCACGTAAACCACTTATAAAATGTGGAGACTATTGTAAGCATGGGATAAGCATTAACCATGATTTATTATTCATATGCCTCTTTTCTAGGCATTGAGGGTTATATATAAAGCTAGTTGGAGGAGGCAAGTCGTACACAAAGCAAACAGGACGACTGGTGTATGGAAAGATTATGGAGGCTGGAGTCCAACTCCCTGGGTTTGAATCTCAGCTCTGCCAATCATTAACTCCATGGTTTTGAGCAATTGCCCTGGAGCTCTGTTTCATCTGTAAAATGGGGATAAAATCATAGCGATTGTGTTTTAGTTATAAAAACAGGTTACTAATTTTTTTGATAGCTAAGCAAAGGTCATTTCCTGATAGCAAATGGTAAATGTTAAATGCCAGATGTGTGGGACAGAGAAAGGTTCAGTGTCAAGAGAAACACTTTGGGCAGGGATTGTCCCTACAAGGCTTTACAAGGCAGTGGGCTTTGGAAAGTCTAGAGAAGATTGGCTGACACACACTGGGCCCAACTCCATTGTACACTCAGCTTTAAGCTTAGTAGTGTCCTTGATGTAGTGAGAGGGAATTCTGGCATGATTTTTTTTTTTTTTCACTTTGGAAAGAATCTGGATTATTAGGGTCAGGTGTGTCAGCTTATCTAGAGACTAGTAATTACCTGGCTTCTGCAAGGACTGTGGCTCAGAGGGGGCAGGAACACAAGGCGGGGCTTATGCTATTGGCCAGAAATGCCGATCCAGACGGAGGCTAGGATGTTAGCAGTGGCTGTGGAGACAAGCGGACAGGCGCGAGGTCTTTTTGGTAGAGCTGTCAGGACTTGCTGATTTGTCCATCAGTTCATTAATTCAGTTGTTCAAGGCCCCGGGGGATACAGCAGCACACAAAACAAGCAAAGAGGTGCTTATACAGCTTAAGTGCTGGTGGGAGGTAGAATGCAGGGGAAGGAGGAGGATTCTCAGGTTCCTGCTGGAGAGGATGGTGTGCTGCTCTTTGCTTTGTGGAGCGATTTTGAGGCCCTTAGTCACAAGTTGAGGGGGAGGGTGGTGCCTCAGCTTGTCTCGACTCCCCCGAGTTCCTCATTTCCTCTGAGAGGCTCTGGAGCCTCTTCTAGGGGGCCAGTGCATTCTGTGTTCTGAGATCCGCATCCTAGTGCCGGGGGCCAGGGGCCTAGTGAGGGGGACTTCTTGATGTCTGTGATTAAAGGTTGCTCTGGACATGCAGGGTCTCCCCACTCAGCTGGTGGGCTCCGTCTATGCTGCAGGTCCACATGGGGTGGGGGGCTAAGGAGCCTCCATTTCATGGTCACATGCCGCAAGGGGTTGCTTGCGACCAGTTGGTCTCCTTGGTTTTTTCTTTAGCCACAGGAGGCCTCACACCCTGTCTTGCCTTTAGTAGCATGGGGCAGCTTCCTGGTTGAGTCTGATCTTCAGAAGGTCCCGTCTGGACGGCTGATGGGGCTGCCACCGCCCTTTCTGTATGCCATAGGTCACTTTCTACATTTTACTCTATGCCCCCATCTTGCTGGCATGCTGGATGCCCTGAATTAAGAGGGGATGACATTCTAGAGGAAAGGCACAGCTGGAACAAAGGTGAGGAGGGAGGAAGCTTTGGATGGAATTGGGGGCCTGCCCAGGGAGGCCAGTCCGTCCGAAATCTATGCTGGGGTTGCCTTTTGGGAGATGGTGAGTGCTTTCTGGAGCACCTAACACCAGTTGGTGGGCCACCTTCCCCTCCCTGCTGGGAGTATCCATGGAAGAAGCCTCTCACTTAGAATTATAAATGATCCTAGTGAACATAATTTCAGCAATTACTGATGTGCAGTAATTATGCTAATGCTCATTCACAAAGGGCTGCTATTTGCCCAGCGTGTTCTGTGCACATTATCTCCTTACCTGACTAACAGTGTTTTCGCACTGCGGTTACCGTTTGCTTGTCATGTTAAGTGATGTTTGCATCTTTGAGCTTGTCAAGACACGGATTAGAGCTGAGGTCTGTTCCCACCCCCTTCGCAAGCTTTTCTGGTGGACTTCTTGAGGAGGAGGAAAGGAAGGGGGGAAAAGTAAAAAGAAAGCAGGAAAAAAGACCCCCCACCCCGGGCATTGACTGATGGGGGATTAGAGTTCAGAGGTGAGATGAGACAGAGAGGTAGGCAGGAGCTAGGACTTGTCTCCTTTTCTTTCTGATTCCAGGCATGGTATCTGGCCACTTGGGATGTCAAGAGCCTGTCTGGTCTCCTCCTGCAACACAACCACCATGCTTTGTGTGACTTGAAAGGTCAAGTACCATTTCCAGTCTTTGCTTCCTGTTGTCAGAGCACTTAGAGATCATCTAAGAGAGTATCCCTCAGGGTCTGGCCTCTGGATGGGCGGCATCCGCATCACTGAGCATGTGTTAGGAAGGCACGTTCTCGGGCCCCACCCAGACCTACTGTGTGTTTAAAGAGTTATTTATTTTAGGGAGGGGAGGAGCAAGAGGGAGAAGGAGTCCTCAAGCAGGTTCCCTGCTGAGGGCAGAGCTCCACGTGGGGCTGGATCCCAGGCCCCTGAGATCATGACTTGGGCCAAAACCAAGAGTCAAGACACTTAACCGACTGAGCCACCCAGGTGCCCCGAGGCTTTCTGTGTTTTAATTCAGCAATCTATATTTGAATAAGTAAGAAAAATGAAAAAAGAATAAAAACCCAAACAGGTGACTCTGATGCATGCTATAGTTTGAGGATTATGCTCTCGGCTCTTGATACTCAAGGCGTGGACCATAGATCTGCAAGCAGGAGCTGGGAGCTTGTTACCAGGGCAACATCTGAGGCCACACCCATGCCTACTCAGGCAGAGCCCGCCTTGTTAAAGGTCCCCAGGTGATGTGCCTGCACCCTAAATTCTGAGTCTCACTGAGTCCAAATGTCCCCATTTACTGTTGACAGGAGGCAGGATAACTTGGTGGGTGTCCCACAAATTGGTGACACAACTAAACCGCTAGTACTCCCACCCATTTCAATAGCTGATGTACCATGTGCTTACTGAGCTCGTTGCTCTGGAGCGGCTGTTGCCTGCCGTACTGTTCCTCTGCTCTACAGAGGGCTTCCCATGTGCATGGCACAGGCTGCTGGATTTTCCCATTTAATCCTCACCCTTGAGGTAGGTACAGGAGAGATCCTCTTATTTAGAAAGAGTCTATGGGGGCGCCTGGGTGGCTCAGTGGGTTAAGGCCTCTGCTTTCGACTCAGGTCATGATCCCAGGGTCTTGGGATCGAGCCCCACATCGGGCTCTCTGCTCAACAGGGAGCCTGCTTCCTCCTCTCTCTCTGCCTGCCTCTCTGCCTACTTGTGATCTCTGTCTGTCAAATAAATAAAATCTTTAAAAAAAAATAGAATGAGTCTATGGCAGGATAATTGAAAAAGTGATTAAGGTAGGAAATCATATAAAATGGGCACACCTTAAGCATTTAATTTTAACCCAAGCCTGTAGATGTCTGTGCATGCACCAGTCTCTTGATGTGGGGGTCAGTGTCTTTGCCTTGAACACGAATCTTTCTTTTCTTTCTTTTTTCTTTCTCCCTTCCCTTCCCTTCCCTGCCTTTCCCTTCTCTTTCTTCCTCCCTCCCTCCCTCCTTCTTTCCCTCCCTCCCCCCTCCTTCCCTCCCCCCTCCTTTCCTTCCTTCCTTCCTTCCTCTAAGTTTCTGTATCTTTCATGCTACCTAGTTTGGCTTTCTTTGAAGTGGCTGAGAATTGATGATGTACAGCGATCTGAGAGCAGAATCCTTCTAGAACTTATGTTTTCCCCAAACTGTGAATTCTGTAGAATTTTTTAAAAAGTGATCTGCCTTGTGTCAAGTAGTCAAACTCAGTTTTTAATGGACATGGTGACTTTTATAGATGATATTTAATGAAAATTTGTAATTACAGTATCAGGTACAGCGGACATCAGCACGCTCAGAGCCAGTACAAAAGGAAACAAGCCAACTCTTAGAGGTACAGGTGCAGGTGTCCTAGAGGGGGCTAGCCTGGTAGCCATGAACATTCTAGCACCGTGGCCCTGTCAGCATGTCTTACGGAGAATGGAGGGTGTCTGTTCAATGGCCAGCAGTGGAGCTCTTAGATGTGTGTTATTACCTCCACGTGGTTTAGGACAGTGAAGGGCTCCTCTCCAAGCCCTGTAGCTCGAGCTGCCATGGAGACCCAGGCAGTCTGAATGCAGAGCCCCTACGGCACTCCCCCCCCCACCCCGCCCATGATCGTTTCTAGGTTAAAAAAAAAATGTAGATAATCAGTCATTTTATCTTAACAAATTACAAATATTTCTTTAGATATCATCGTGTCTCAAATACACTCTGTACCCCCCGCCCCGCACTTCCGTATGTCCTTGGTGTTCCTGACAGATAGACCAACTGAAATGTGTGCACTCATTGACTGAAATGTCCAAGTGTCAATATTTTCTGACTAAACATTGTCTGCGGACTGTCTTGTGGCAGAGGACCAGTGAGTGGACACAGTGATTACGGGGAGGGGGGAATCAATGAGACTGAAATGTTAGTTGAGCCTCTTGGAAAGGTGTCCAAGCGTAGCGTGTCTCCCTCTGCTCCTCCTGCCGCAGCCGTGTCCCCACGCCAGCCCGTACCTACCTCTTCGGCCATAAAGGGTTACACCATCAGCGAAGTTCTGTCCCCACCGGTCCTGGCTCTGGCGTTCTCCTGCCTCACCTCTTCCTGTGTGACTTGTTGCCAGTTCCTGGACTCCTGCGCCCGATCCATAAGACGGGGGTAAGGGTAGTCCCTCTCTAGGATTAGGGCTGCGGAGAACAGGACATGCTTGATACCAAACCTGGCACTCCTAGATGCTCAATAAACGGTAGCTATTGTCGCTGTGGTCCCCAAATCCTCTTCCCCAGGGAAAGGCAGGAAGGCATAATTAGATACAGCTAGAAGCAACCATTCTGTTCTAGCTCATTTGGCCTTTAATAATCCTAGCTCAGTGCCTAGAATGCAGCAAATGCTTGGTAAATATTTGTGCAAATTTGGATAAATGGCTCTTGGGTCGGTGTTTTTCACTGCTTTGTTTCGGCCTCTCACGGCAGTCTCTGTGGTAAGGCTGGTTTTCCTGTATCGCAGCCCTTCATACTCTGTGGTTTCAGAGCATTCTTCCTCTCCAGTGGCAGTTGCTTACCGTCTTCGTATTTTCAGGTACAGGGTTCTGGTGAACTGTGTTTTAAAGGGATTTTGTGTTCCTCTAATAGTCTTAGCACAATTGCTTGCAGAAATGGCAAATAGCTCACATGGTTTACTGCTCTGTTTTGTTTCTTGGGTCTAAGTGCCTTGTGATCTGAGGCTGTTACATCTCCCGGCTGTCTCTGCATCCCACTGTGGGTTTACAGCCCCTGGCTCTTTGGCAGAAACAGTAACTTCCAGATCTGTCTGCAGATCTGAAAAAGTCTCAGCTGTCTGTGCAGGAGTCTTTATGCTACAGTAGAAGTATGGGTGCGGAAGGGAAGGAAGTCACAGAGGTGACAAAGCAGCCCTGGCACAGATGAAAGAGGTCAAGGGAGTGGACCCCAGTGCCTTGGAAGTATGTTCTTGTGTCTTGGTGGAGTTTTGACCTGGGGTTGCTTGGAAGAGGACTGGGGTGATGGAACCCAGGTTAGATAAACACGTGGGCATGTGAGGATCACCAGCAGCTCTTTTCTTAGATGTTCCTACCAAATGCCTGCCTAGTGCCTCCCCATCCCTCAGATCTCCTCTCTGTCCTCCTCCCCCTTGTTCTTTTCACGCGAAGCTGCTTCTTGAGGGTCCTGTGCCCTCTGGCTGCCAGGTGAGTCCTGTCCATGGGGACCTCTGGCAGGAGATCGGAAGTAGGGAGGGAGGAGAGTGTGGTCAGGGAAATTCCTCTGAGGAATTGCCACAGGCTGGTTGTACCTCCTGACTGAAGGTCAATATTCCTCCCAAGGTGGCCGTTTTTCTGTGACGCTCCTTCAAGTTCTGGTATCTGTGCTCTCGCTTCCTTGTCTGAGCTGAGAAAGGGTAGCGACCACACTGTTGTTCATTCCAGGGTCCAGCGCCGACCTTTGAAGTTTCCCAACAACCTGCTCTCACCTAGGGAAGTGGTCCCTTCACCAAACCCTCCTCAGATGATCCCAGCATGAGAGTGTCTGCTGCTTCATGGCGGATGCCTCACTTCCTGTCTCCAGCTGCTCTGCCTCTGCGGGAAGATGGCGCGGCCCCTGGGAGGGAGGAGGCTCTGGGAGATAAAAATAGTACAGTTGGGTGTGTCAGAGAGGTGATGGGAAACAATCACGGCTAATGTAAGCAGAATGGAAATGATGGGTTGGAGAGCGGGTGGCTCACAGGAAGAATTTGGAAGGCTCAGAGCCAGGCGGGCAGTGGGACAGCAGGGACCATGGCAATGCTCTGGTCAGGCTGTGGCTGCTGGTTCCTGCCGCCCTGGGGTCTTGATGAAACCCCTGCTGCCGTGAACGCATTCTCAACTGTATCTGCACCTCCGTGTCGCTCCCTCGGGGTTCAGCATTCTGGCGAGAGCATCTGCTTGCCTGATACGGGGTCACGTACCACATTCTAGTTGCAGGAAGGAGGAAGAGGTGGTCAAGCCTCTCTGTTCTCCCAGCTTATTCCTGTTTCAGGCTGGAAACGTGTCACGAGCAAGGAGGTTGTCTGTGGTTGGCTTCTTCCCTTCTTCCTCCCCTCACCCCTCAGCTCTGGCTTCTCTCGGGTGGGGATTGGAGGAGAGACAAGACATATGGTGCAGGAAGTCTCTTGCTTGGCTGGCGCTGTGGTGACCTGGTGTTACTACTGGGGGTCTCTGCCTGTTGGGCTGACTTGGCAGCTGTCCAAAGCTGAATCTTGTTCTCCTTGATCAAATCTTTCTTCTGGCCATCTGGCATCCCATCCCTTCTGTTGGGGTCTCATCTTCCTCCAGGCATTCTTGGGAGAAGTCCAAAAGGACCCCAGTATGGCACCCATCTGGGAGCTGCTTAAAGCCTACTCTTTTCCCCCTGCCTTTGTGAAAGGCCAGAAAGGTTTTCATTTTAGCAGGTTCACATAGTTCATGTTGTTCATACTGAAGGCAAGTCACTGGCTTTAAACGTGCAGGGCAGCTACACAGCAAATGGATAGACACCCAGAAGTTTTGCCCTCTGGGTACCACTGCACAGCGGCTGGACTCCGTTTCATAAAGACTACCCCAGAACCATCCATCCAAGCTCCTGGATGTGAGCCAAGGCTGAGACAGCCCAGAAGAAGAAAGGAATGTTCTTTCAGGATAGGTTTTCTTCCATAAAGGATTCTTGGAAGAGAAGCAGTTCTTCATCCATCCATGGTTAATATCAAACCAGAACCACAGAGTCTGGGACCTGGCTCCAGCCTGCGTGTAAGGGAGAAGGTCCTATCCCACATGATGGTTTTCGTTCGTTTGTTTGTTTTGGGCTTTGTTTGTTTTTCTTGTTCTATGACAGGGCAAGGCACGGGGTTTGCTAGAAGGACAGAGATCATATGGGCTCTGTGGTGAGCTTCGTGACTGTCGTCTCAAAGAAACAGACTCAGATTCTCATTTCTTTCTTTCTTTTTTCTTTTTTAAAGATTTTTAAAAATTTATTTATTTGACAGACAGAGATCACAAGTAGGCAGAGGGGCAGGCAGAGAGAGAGAGAGAGGAGGAAGCAGGCTCCCTGCTGAGCAGAGAACCCGATGTGGAGCTCGATCCCAAGACCCTGAGATCATGACCTGAGCTGAAGGCAGAGGCTTTAACCCACTGAGCCACCCAGGCGCCCCTCTCATTTCTTTCTGATGCTAAATTTTAGGGGAGATTTCCATGATGTTAAAGGAGGATGAATATGTGAAATACTGAGATTTATTAGGCACAGGTGACTCGGAGTCATGTTTGTTTCGGGAAACTTCAGGGGCTTCTGATAGCGGGGCAAGACTTTCATTTTCCATCCAGTTATTGGGGGTCATGGGTTATATGGACATAAGAAGTCAAAGAAATTCTTTGCATTCGAAACAAAGGTTGCATCTCGTTTCATGTCCTGATTATCTCTACCAGCATCACTGCCTTCATCACCATCTATAATCGCCTCAATCATCTTATGCGCCTCTGTTATTATTTTCTTTGGGTTACCTTTTGGAGGTAAAAGGACAAAGTAAAAGCCTGTCGACTTTAGAAAAATATTTTTTCGTGAAAAAATTTCGACATATTACCAAAGCAGAGAGAATAGGGTGTGGAGGTGTAGAGATTTAAGAAACTTCTACCGTAGGTTACTCAACTGTTTTTTGCCAAGTGTCAGTTTCTGCCCCATCAGTGTTTCAGAATGCCTGCATCCTGACATTCTGCACAATACTGGACTTCATTTTCTCTCCTTTTTTTTTTTTTTTTTTGTCAGTTCACTGAATGGGAGGAACAGTGTCCCATTATTGTTTGACGTCTCACTGATTTGACTGCTAGGGAAGGTAGACACTTTCCCCCTATATTTAGTGGTCCTTTGTTTTGCTTTATGAAATTCCTAGCCCCAGATTGCCTTCAATTTTGTACTGCATGCCCCCAAACCTCTTTTTCTTGTTAATTTATAAGAGATCCTTAAATATTAAAGATATCAACCCTCTGTCTGGCCTGCACCTTGCAATTATTTTTCTCATTTGTCATTTGGCTTCTAATTTTCTTTGTAGTGTTCCTTGACATACTGAAATATTACATTTTTTTGTAGCTAGATCAATCAAGTTATTACTGATGGCTTTCCTTCCTTTGGTTCCTTGCTTAGAACTCAAGCTTATATAAACCTCTACACATATATTATTTAACACTTAAGTAATTTCATTTCCTGCGTCTAAAAATCTTCACTACATCTGGGATTTGTTTTGGTATGTAGATGGTACAGGTAATAGTCACTTTTTTTTTCCCTTTCCAAACAGTCATGTAATCTGAGCTTTTTCCTATTGATTTAAAATGCTACCATTATCATATGCTAAATATTTATACTAAAGCTTTTTATTGTGTTCATTGATCTGTTTAATCTTGTTCTCCACCCAAGTGGTTTGATAACTGAAATTCTATGTAATGTTTTACCTTTTGGCAGTATCTCTTGTCTCCCATTCTTCCAGAACTTCCTCATTTTCCAAAAAAATTTCGGCTTCTTCCAGATGTTTATTCTAGCAGTTAAACTACAGAGCAGTCCTTAGAATTTCATCAATTGCTTGAAATTTGTAGTCGATTTGGGATCAGTTGTATTTTGTATGATTACATCTATCGTTCTGTCTTCTGTGGGGGGAGGGATCTTAGTCTATGGCCTCAGTAAAGGTTTGATATTTTCTTCATAAAAATCTTGTTGCTAATTAAATTTATTTTTAGATATTTCATATTTTTTTGTTGCAGTTAAGAATGAGATTACTTCCTTTCTATTTTCTGACAGGTTATGGCTCATACATGGGAAGTTACTTGATTTTTTGTATTTATTTTTGTAACCACCAAATTCAATGAACTATTTTATTCTGATAATTCAAAGTCCATTCTTTTGGGTTTCCAAGTTGAAACTGGCATTATTTGCAGTAACTGTTGTTTTGTGTATTTTTCCTTCTTTTTAAAAAAAATATTTTGTTGGTTTATTTGAGAGAGCATGTGTGAACAAGAGAACAGGAGCAAGAGGAAAGGGCAGAGGGAGAGGGAGAAGCAGACTCCTCACTGAGCAGGGAGCCCGATGCGGGGCTCGGTCCCAGGACCCTGAGATCACAACCTGGGCCAAAGGCAGACGCTCAACCAACATAGCCACCCAGGCGCCCCTGTGTATTTCTCAGTATTCTTTTTTCTTTCTTTCTCTCTCTACCCCCCTTCCCTTTTTCCTTCCATTACCAGCACTTCTTGGACAATTTTAAATAATAATGAGCATCCTTATTGTGTTCCTGAATAAAAGATGTCTCTCATATTTTTCACCCTTTTAATTTAAATTATATTTGATGATATTTCATTAGTTATTTTGCAACTGTGTTTGTATGTGAAGTTGAAGTGTTCATTTTTTTCCTTCCATTTTTTTGGTGTTATGGTTTTGCTAACTTGGAAAAATAGAGGAGATGGTCTTTTATTTTTATTATTATTATTTTTTCCTGTGCTCTGGGAGAGCTTATTATGGTAATTACCTGCTATTTGAACATTTAAAAGAACTTGCCCATAAAATTGCTTGGGTTTTGCTCCTTTCACGGAGGTAATTTGTTCTGACTGTATGATAAGCTTTCCCTTTTCCAGAAATGACTCCAGTATATACCAGTGGGCTCCCAGGGGCTGCAACGGTTCTGTGGCAGCTTGCTCTCCTGACTCTAGCTGGCTGAGTCTTAGGATTTTTGATTTGGAAGAGAGGGACTAGGGGAAATCCCCTTTTGATTGTGAGAGCCTTGAGAGGAGGAATCAAGAATTATAGCTCAGCCGGATCCTTGACATATGAAGGATGGAATGCATCGAATACTCTGGGGGGAAAAAAAAATCAAAAGCGTATTGGTGACACCAGTATCTGGTTTCAGCCATTCCTGACACCCAGCTCTAAGAGCTATTTCTCATTCTTACAGGTACATGGGATACTCCTTTATCCTCCCAATAATTACCTTTGTGCCGAGATGAATTTGAATCAGATATCTGATACTTGTGATCATTGGAGTATAGGCTTGCTCTCGTTTTCAAAAATATTTTTTACATGAATAATGGTTTGCTAGAGTTTTCCAGCTTCTCAAATATTTCTTAGGAAAATATAAATTACCAAGATTTATTTTACGGAGGATTTTACATGTATTAGCAAAGGATTATGCTTTCTTATGAGTAAAAAGGAGTGTACCTACTATGGTGAAAAATCCCATAAACATTTCTTAATTTCTTTTTACTATCTTTTTTGGTATAAAACCATCATAATGTTTGGAACACTGTGTTTCAAAGATTATATTGTGAACAAATTTGTGTGACAAAAGAGGGTTAGAAGTTAGAGAATTTTAGACCCACAAGAAGCAATTCTTCTTAAAGAAATGTCATAATAAAGGTTTACTTATTTTTCTTTCTGCAGGCATATTTTGTTACCACAAACTAAAAATGAAAAATTGATTTATCAATACTGACAGAAACAACCCCAAATATCTCCTTATTTGTCCTTATGTTCCCTCAAGCTGGAGCCTTCCATTCTCCTCGAGTCACTGTTGAACTTGACCTTACACTTGTGTTTGCGGTGCAATTTACAGGAGTCAGCGGCAAAAGAAAACCATAGGAGTTGAAGATAAATAAACACATACCTTCCTATGATAATATTCAACCACTCCAGCAAAAGACTGCTGGCTTTCCTATTTTCAGACTTCAATTTGTCTAATTCTGAGCCAGTCATCATTCCCATGATGTGTATCTGTCAGCTTTTTCTGCATAACCAACCACTTCAAAATATAGTCCCTTAAAAAAAAAATCAACACGATGTTGTGGTTGGCAATTGGACTAGGATCAGTTGGGAGGTTCTTCTGGTGTTGAATGAATGGTCAGCTGCCAGACTACCTGGGGACTGGTTAATTAAGGGGTGACTTCAGCTCAGATGTCTTATCTCTACCACGGTTTCTCTCATTTTCCAGAAGGCCAGCCTGGGCTTGCCCACATAGTGAATGTGCAGGACTTTAAGAGAGTAAGGGGAAGTGTGTAGGCTTCTGGAAGCCTATGCTTGAAACTGCACAGGGTCACCTTCTAGTGATCAAAGTAGACTATTTCTTGAGGGCAGGAGGTAAAAAGTCATATTGCAAAGGGCAGGGCTATAGTGAGGGATGGAGAATTCTGGACATTTTTATAATCTATTACATAATGCAAATTGTGGTCTTGTACTTCAGAATAGAAACTGTATCCCCATTAATCAACTGGTTATATCCTCCTTATGATGCAAAACCCACCCTAAAGGCTGTGTGTGTGGGTATAAAATTTCATTTCTAAATGATTACTTGTCATTTGCATTTTTATTAATTTATATGTGCTTCAAGACATTTATGTTGAACAAATTACTGCATGGTTTCTCAGATTTTCTGGAGTTTCTAGTCTATAGTTAACATTTGAATTTTAGGTTTAGTGAAAAAATATATATATATATATTAAAGATTTTATTTATTTATTTGAGAGAGAAAGTGCATGGCCGGGGGTGGGGTAGTGGGAGAAGGACAAGCAGACTCTCCGATGAATGCAGAGTCTGATCCAGGGCGCGATCCCAGGGCCCTGGGATCATAATCTGAGCCAAAGTCAGGTACTCAATGAAATGAGCCACCCAGGCATCCCAATGAATATTTTATATTCATTATTATTTAAAAGTAAAACATTGAATTATGTGAATTTCCCTTGAGTACAGCATTGGCCACAAATTTATTTTTACTTCTAATTTTTATTTTTCTAGTTTTATGATTTATCAGAAAGCAAACACCTAAGTATCTTCCACCCAGATCAAGAAGTAGATCCTTGCTGGTGTTCCAGAAGTTACCTTTGTACCTCAGTCCAGTTGCTAGAACCACTATCTTGACTTTCATGCTAATTCCTTGCTTTCCTTTTAATATTACCTCCTACTGATGTACCTAACCAGTATAGTTCAGTTTTTCCTGTTGGTTGAACTTTATATGAATGGAATAATGCAGTTTATTTTTGTCTCTCTGGCTTATTTGGCTCCACATTATCTTTGTGAGATTCATTTTATGATGTGTAACTGTAGTTCACTCATTTTAATTATTGTTTATTTCATTATATGAATATACTGAAGTTTGGTTTTTATTCTAGTACATGAACTTACTGCTGTTTATTCATCTGACTACTAACGGGTTGTCTTGGTTAATGGGTCTCCCCAGCTTTGGGGTTAATGAGTTTATGATGGATAACAGTGAAATGGGGTTAAATGGTTTGTTTCCAGTGTTTGCCTTTTGCCTTTTATGAATAATGCTATTATAAACATTTTTATCCTCCATTTCTTTCTTTCTCTCCCTCTTCCTTCCTTCCTTCGTGCACACATGCGAGTGTGCAGAGGGGGAGGGACCGAGGGGGAGGGAGAGAGAGAATCTTAAGCAGTGTTCAGTGTATCCATCCTTGCAAACATCTTGGCTTGGCATGACTAGAAATTTGATTTTGAGTCATTCTGGTGAATGTGTAGTGGTATCCAGTTCTAGTTTTAATCTGCATTTCTCTGATGGACTAGTAAGATAGTGATAGTATCTTCTTACCTTTTAAGGGGTCCCATTTGGATTTTCTTTTTTGAAAGTACCTTTTTAAGTCTTCTGCCCTTTTTTCATTTGGGTTGATTTAATGATTTATAAGAATTCTCTAAATATCCTGGGTATGAGTTCTTTGTTGGTTTTGTGGGTTTTTTGTTTTTTGTTCTTTTATTTCTTTTCAGCATAACAGAATTCATTGTTTTTGCACCACACCCAGTGCTCCATGCAATACGTACCCTCCTTAATACCCACTACCTGGCTTTGTGTTTTGCCGTAACCTCTTCTTTGGACTTTTCTTTTCATGATCTTAATGATAGTATGTACAGTGTCAGAAATCTTTCTCTACTGTGAGGTGCTCTATGGCAATCTATTTTTTAGTTTTACTACTTTTTTTTACTTTTTGCTCTTAACTTTCTTGTTTTCTTCCTTGCACTTAAAAAAAAAATCAGGTTTAATTTTCTCTTCTTTTCCCAAATCCTTTCTTGATTGATTTTCTCCTTATGTTTCCACCCCCCCCCCAAAAATGTCTAGCTTCAGTTACATCCTTCAAATTTTGGTATATTTTCATTATGATTTAAATAAAAATATTTTCTCATTTCCTTAATGATGTTTTCCTAAGATTCACATGTTGTTTAAAAGCATATTTCTATTAAAAAAATTTTTTTTAATTTTTTATTTCTTTTCAGCGTAACAGTATTCATTGTTTTTGCACCACACCCAGTGCTCAATGCAATCTGTGCCCTCCCTAATATCCACCACCTGGTTCCCCCAACCTCCCACCCCCCGCCCCTTCAAAATTTATCATATGGTTTCACTTATTTGTGGAGCATAACAAATAACATGGAGGACATGGGGAGATGGAGAGGAGAAGGGAGTTGAGGGAAATTGGAAGGGGAGGTGAACCATGAGAGACTATTTAAAAATTTTTTAAAAATTAGAACAAATAGTGGGAGGGACAGAGGGAGAGGGATAAACAGGCTCCCCACTGGGCAGGGAGCCCAATGCGGGCCTCAATCCCAGGACCCTGGGATCATGACCTGAGCCAAACAAAGACAGAGGCTTAACGACAGAGCCACCCAGATGTCCAAGCATATTTCTATTTTCAACACACTAGAATTTCTTGTTATTACTTGTTCCTGATTTCAAACTTAATTTTACTGCTGATAGACCTTACCCTGCATGATTTAAATCCTTAGAAATTTGTTGCCTGTTGCTTTGGTCCAGGCTCTGGTCAATTTTTGTAATTAATGTTCTGTGTCCTTGAATTTAAGCCTTTGTCCCTTGTTCTTCCAGGAAAATAGAGACTAAGACATGACAGTGGAATCTTCATTAGGGAGCCTAGACTTATCAATATCTGACAATCTTGACTCTCTTATTTAATATATTTTTGTGCCTTGAATTTACTTTATCTGATGTGAATGTTGTAATTACGCTTTGAAAATTTGCATGTGCCTAATACATATTTGCCCTTTTTATGTTTAATATAAAAAGACACTTCATTTGTGTCTTTTGAAAACTCTGTAATTGGATTTTGTCTGAGTTAATTTGAGAATTTTTGTCTTTTAATAGTGGGATTTAACACACTGACAGTTACTGTTCAAGCCATTTCATATTACTTCTTTAGTTTTGTCTTATACTTTTAATTTTTATGCCTCAGTTTTGTTTTTCTTTGTATTATTTCTTAGTGTAGAATTCTATGTTTTTAAAATGTTATTTTGGAAGATAACATTATTTTGGAAGTTGTATTTTAATTGGAGTAGTGGTTTTTTTTATTAAGTTTTCAAAAGCTTTCTTTAACTGATGTTTTTCTCATTTTACAACCAAGCATGAAAATGTGTTTGTGAGTGTTTTCTACTTAATATACAATGTAAGCATGTTTTCTCTTACCCTTAATTTTTTGGGGGTTTATTAACATGATCTAGTGTCTTGCATCAAGTTATTCATATTTAGGAATAATTTTTGACATTTGCATTATTTTAGAAACAGATTTGCAAGTATCACTTAGACATTTCTCCTTTTTAACTAGTTGCAAAACTCATCACTGTCCTTTTATACTTTGATTTCCCCAAAGCTGAGTTGTTAAGTTTATATCATGTCTTGAGTAGTTAGTGTTCATCTCAAGTTTAATTCCAGAAGGATGCATGGTGACACATTTTCTTAGTCCTTGGTTGAGAATGTTTTTCTATTGCCTCTATACTAAAATATGGCAGCTTTTCTGGGTCTAAAATTCTGGGGTCACAAATTTTTCCAAATTGTATCTAGGTATCTATGTCTTTCAACTGACTTTTGAAATCAGATCTAGGAAATGCAGATAATCTTCTTACAGATTACTATTTATCTAGTTTGGGAGAGCATTCTGCTCTTTTTTCTTACTATGACTTCTGTTCTGCACTGATTTGGGAAGAAATAAGTTATCTGTGTGTTGTATTGACATTGTCTGTCTTCCATGTCTATGATCTTTTTTCTTATAATTTTTTAAAAATTTATTTATTTGACAGAGATCACAAGTAGGCAGAGAGGCAGGCAGAGAGAGAGGAGGAAGCAGGCTCCCTGCTGAGCAGAGAGCCTGATGCGGGGCTCGATCCCAGGATGCTGGGATCATGACCTGAGCCGAAGGCAGAGGCTTTAAGCCACTGAGCCACCCAGGTGCCCCTCTTACAATTTTTTTAAAGAGTGTATTTATTTATTTGACACAGAGTGAGAGAGAGCACACAAGCAGGGGGAGCAGAAGGCAGGGGGAAATAGAGAAGCAGGCTCCCGGCTCAGCAAGGAGCCCAATCCAGAACTCGATCCCAGGGATCATGACCTGAGCTGAAGGCAGCTGCCTAACCAACTGAACCACCCAGGTGTCCCTTTTCTTATAATTTTTGTCATTGTTTTTCCTCTTCATCCTAGGAAAGCTTCTGGCATTTTTTTTTAATCTGCTTCAGTGAATTTTTTTAAATTTTAAGTGGAAATTTTATCTTTTCTTGCACATGAACTAAAAATTTTATTGCAGATTTACTTTTTTCTTACTCAGTCTTGTAACTTTCTTGCCTGCCTGTGCCAGGAAAAAGCTACACTGTTTAAAATGAGGCAGGAGTAGGGTGTCTCCTCTAGTCTTTTCAGAGTCTCGTGCTCTCTGGATGGAGCACTTTGGTGGGAGAGAGAGAATTCCAAACTCTATGCCTTCAATCGGCTTCTATCTGCTGAGTACCTTATAAAAACTCTGCGGAAGCTTTTGGCTTGTATTCATTTAACACGCATTTATTGAATGCCTATTAAGTTCTAGGCACTGTTTTAGGCACTTGGGAATCCATGAGTGAATGAACAATCTCTTACTCTTTAGAAAAATCACTTTTTTAAAAAAAGATTTTATTTATTTATTTGACAGAGAGATCACAAGTAGGCAGAGAGAGGCGGGGAAGCAGGCTCCCTGCCGAGCAGAGAGCCTGATGCGGGACTCAATCCCAAAACCCTGAGATCATGACCTGAGCCGAAGGCAGAGGCTTAACCCACTGAGCCACCCAGGCACCCTAAAAAATCACTTTTGATAGAGGTAAAATATACATAACACTTACCATATTAACCATTAAAAGAGATCCTAAGTTTGCCCTCCTGTCCTAGTGAGGCTGTACTGCCTTTTCTCTGCACGTGCCTCTCTCTGTGGAGGGGCTCCTCTGCTCCCCACAACTTCAGCATTGACCTGCGTGGCTCAAACTTGGGTTTTGAACTCCTCTCCACTCTTAGCGGACCTATACTCTGGCTTGTTTAGTTCAGATTCTCAGTCGGGGTCCTGATCACCTTATTCTATCTGTGAAACCAGATCCCCTTGGCCAGGATTCTGGGGGTGAGCAATTGTATCTGCAGAGGTGTGTGGGTGGGACTATCTCTGTGGCAGCAAGGATGAGGTCAAGGCTAGAATGTCTTAGAAGAATGTGAGGATGGGAATACTGTGCTTGGCACCTTGAGCTCCATGTGGACAATTTTTTGAATATGTCTCAGTCTCAGTGTTCAAAGCAGAAAAGTGTGATGATATGCGGGTGATTGAACAGAACAGCTTAAATTAATTTCTGAGAGTTTTGATGATCAGATGATATCATCTATGCATAAAATATCCAGCATAATGTCTGGCAGATGAGAGACAATCAATGAACATTAGTTTCTCCCTGCCCTCTGCCCCTCTTCTCTCCTCTCTAAAAGAAAAATCTAGGTTCTTTGTCTTAGCATTTTAAATCACAGTTCTTCCAACCTTATCCTTCTCCAGTTCTCTGCTGAACCTTATGCTTTGGCCAAATCATTCTTTTAAAATAATTCAGCCAGCGGTGAGAGATTTCTTAGCATTTTCCCATCCCAGCACAAGCAGTTTTCATATAAAAGTTTCTAAATAAATATTTCTGGATGGATTGGCTACTGGTCAGTATGTCTAGACATCCAACAGATTGTGGTTGCTCAGTCAGCCAATCCTTGTTTAAGTCCTTCAATGGCTGCCCATTTGCTTGGTGAATAAATTCACATCTTATCATGATACAATCTTGTGTCCATCACCTCCCATCAGAGCTTACTAGGTTCTAGGCAGGCTGTCCCTTTCCTTATTACCCCAAGCTCTTTCCTTCTAGGGACCTTCATACATGCTAGTCCTTATTTCTGAAATACTCTTCCTCTTACCTCTTAGCCTAGCTACCTTCTAAGTTCTTCGTCTAAAGGTCACTCCTCAGGGAGACCTTTGCTCCTCTCCTCCTATACCAACTAGGTCAGGTTCCTAGTTACATCTTCCCATTTCACCTGTTCTTACTCTTTGTTACATTCATTATAATGGAAACAATGCTAGCATTTGTAGGATGACGTACACAGTATCTGTGCCCTACCAGACTGTGAGCATCTTTGTGCATTTGGGCTGCTGTAACAAAAATATCATAGACTGGTTGGTTTAAACAATAAATGTTTATTTCTCACAGTTCTGGAGGCTGGCAAGTCCAAGGTCAAGGTGCTGGCAGATTCGGTATGCGATGAGAGCCCACTTCCTGGTTCATAGATAGTTGGGTTTTTGCTGTGTCCTCAGCTGCTGGAAGGCGGGAGGGCACTAAACTCATGCGTCAGGGCTCCACCTTTGTGACCTAATCACCCCAAAGGCCCCACCTCCAAGTACCTTTGCATTGGGGATTAAGCATCAGCCTACGAATTTGGGGAGGGGGACACAATCAATCAGTCCCTACCAGGAAATAACTTGAAGGCAATGATTATGTCTGTTGAATTCATAGTTGCACCTTTGATGTTTGTCGTGTTCCTGGGCTCAAAGTAAGCACCGAGTCATTCACGTGAATGAACAGAAGCTGATAGCTAACACTTACAAAGGGCTTGTAACATGCCACCCTGGTCTCATTAAATGAGAATGAATGAATGAATGTGCCTAGTGTAAACTAGTCTCCTGACACCAGCTTACTCACTGGCGTTTGACAGCACTGTCTACAGAACCATCCGAGACTCTCCACGTAGCACAAGAAATTGCCTCTTGCCATCATTGGGGTTCGGAGTGAAAGAGGGCAAATTTGGTTTAGCCTCTTCTCCATGTTTCATTCCGAGCCTCGCTCTGGTTATCTCTGACCCACAATGCTATCAGATAGAAGATTCTCTGGGCCTGATCATTTTCAAATGTTTATTTGCCTCTCTGCTCGCGAAGCTGTTTATGCCTATTTATCTCCTGAACTAAAGAACAGGGCTGGCTCGCCAGTAAATCGCTGACACAGATGAGGTTGTGTAATGAGAAAATTAGAACTTCACAGCTCCCGTGCAAGCTCAGAGTCCACCGTAATAACTTGGAGCTTGCATCAGCTTCTGGGGTGGATGCGAGACGTGATTCCAAGAAGAAATATGATAATTGGAGGCCTGGGGGAGGCCAGACAGCTTTGGCCAAATAGGAAATTACCTTTGGTTGCTCTGTTACTGTAATTCAGCGATTCCAATTATCACAAGGTGATAAAGCATTTGACTGTGTTGTATAACACCTTTCCTTGCACATGTCCGAACCTATTAAAGGAGCTTTAATGAAATCATTATCCTTATGATGCCTAATTATGGTGGGTATTACTCCCATGATCAGTGTGGAGCTAGTGAAAAATAAGGAATCCAAGAACAGACCAATTAATACAATCCATGGACACTCCTCCAGGCTGTTCCAGGGTTAGGGCAGGGACTGGGTGTTTCTATGGGGCAGAAAAGAAACGTAAATCAGAAAACCGCTTCTCTGGGAGGGAGGGAAGCAGGAGTAGGTGCTCCTGGACTCCGGAGCTGGTTCTTACTCAAGCAAATAAATCTGATTCTAAGCCTTGCAGTTGCCATGGTAGATGAAGAAGCAAAAAGCATGTCACGCTCATTTCTTGACAATAGGCAGCGCATACCTCTACCCACCAGCATGGCATTCCCACCCCCCCCCATCCCCACCCCTGCAACTTAATTCAAATAGGAGTTTAATTCCTTGGGTTCTGGTAGCTTCTGCCATCTTTCCTTTATCTTCTCTTGTCCCCACCAATCCTCCTTCTCTCCTTCCTCATTCTCTTCTCTCCTTTCATCCATAGGACCAGGATGGGTTGTTGAAAATGGCTTTGGTATCGGCAGAGCTGCTCTTACACTTTTTCTTTGAGCCTCAGTTTCCTGATCTGTGAAAATGGGGATGAACCACCCTCCCTGCCCTCCCCGCCCCGCTGCCAAGTAGGACTGTTTATATGGTAAATGCTCATTCCGTGAATGTGTATGGAGTGCTTCTACGTGCAGAGCTGCGCCATGTACTGGACACTGAGTGTAGGGTGACGAACCTAGAAATGCCAGCCCCTCCCCTTGCCGTGTGGGCTTCCGGGGTGGGGGAGGGTCATGCGCTAGAAGCAGGCCCCCAGCGGGAGATGCACAACGGCTTTGTTAGGAGTAGGGATGGTGACAGAACTCCTGATGCAGGATCTAGTTGAAGCTGGGTCTGTCCCTAAAACCACATGCACATTTTCACACCGTGACCCTGCCCACCAGCACCCACATTCAATCAGTGTCTTAGGTTTTGATCATTTAGTTTGGTGGAGCTAGGGAAGAGGTTGGTGGGAGGAGAGCTTGTAGTGTCTTCTCCCGTGGGATTTTAGAACCTACCTGGGCTTCGAGCAGTAATCCTGCCCCCACTCTGCCCCAAGCCCCCTCTCTCCATCTATTACAGCTGTTGTTGGCAAGCCCTGGAAAGCCCAGCTGGGGGTGTCTTCACCGGCTTCAGCATCTAGTGTCCCTGCTTCTCTGGGCAGTTTCTCCCCCATCCCTTCCCTGGCTGGGGGTCTGGCCTCCAACCTGGTAAGGATAGCAGGTGCCTGGCGAAGTGTGGTGCTCTTTGAGCTGCTGCTTCTCCTTTTCTTCCCCAGGTTTGGGAAGGGAAACTCCCGACTTGGGTGTTGGAGGGCAGCCTGTCGTGGGTTCTCTGCAAATGAAGGTATCTGACCCTTGCAGAAGAAGATACAGAACTGGCTCAAAATGGATCTGCTAGATGTTGATCTAAAAGACTTCTGCACCTGTGGGTGCAATCATTGTCTCACAAACTCTCTTTTTTAGTGTCTACCATGATGCCACTGGGAGGAGGTAGGGAGGGGGTTACGAATCAGAGTCTTTTCTCCCTATCATATTGATTTCATTTATTTAATATTTATTGAGCATGTACTATAGGCCAAGAATGGTACAGCTAAGCATGGAGGGATAGAGATTAAAGAAAGCTTGACATCTCTCTTCATGGACCTTAGGCTCTTGTAGGGGATGGAGAGCCCTCCCCCACCAAAAAAAGTAAGCATGCAAAATGATGACAAAGTCCAAACCATAATTCCCTTACACTATGAATGCAAGGTGTTTCCATTTGCAAAGTTTTACTTACATTTCTGGGGAAGCTGGCAGCGCAGAAATGCTTTCCAAGCTTCATTTTTCCCAACTGCAAATCAAAGACGCCGGCTTAAGCTGGCTCAAGAGTGGGCAATCCCTGTGAAGGTGTGTTTCCAAAGACCATGCCTAAGGTGAAAACGGTACAGTCAAAATTCCTCCCTTGGAAAATCCCAGATCTCTTAGATCACCCACAAAATCCAACATCTATGTTTTTCTGTGTAATAATAGAATGTGTAATTCCCAATAGGCAATTAATTCACAGGCAATCACATATTATATGAGTTAATAGGCCAACTATAATTTTACTGTACTGTGTTTATGAGTGTTCTTTTTTAGAGAAGGCTAAACTACATGAAGTTGCCAATATTTGGACATTTTTAATCTATAAAAATTGCAGTTTCCTGTGATCCAACTTAATCATGATTTCTCTCTCTCTCTCTTTTTTTTAAGATTTTATTTATTTGATAGGGAGAGACAGTGAGAGAGGGAACACAGGCAGGGGGAGTGGGAAAGTCAGAAGCAGGCTTCCTGCCGAGCAGGGAGCCCGACGTGGGGCTTGATCCCAGGACCCTGGGATCATGACCGGAGCCCAAGGCAGATGCTTAACCGACTGAGCCACCCAGGCGCCCCTCTCTTTTGTTTTTATATGGCATTAATGTTATTATGTAGGGAACTCTAACCTCAAAGGATTACACTGGAGAGCTCTTTTTTAGGGTGATGGAAATATTCTAAAATCAGATAGTGGTGATGGGTGTACAGTTCTGTAAGTTCACTAAAAATCATTAAATCCTACATTTAGAGTGTAGATTTTTTTTTTGTATGCAAATTCTATCTCAGTAAAGCTGTTAAAAGGACTGAAGATTCTCACTCAGGACAGACACATGGTCAGAGTGGTAGTTGGTGTTTCCCACTGTGCCTGTTAGTGGGGTGACTCACAGCATCCCTGAGAGGGGAGTCAAGTCCAGCCTTCTCTGTAAGGAGATGCTTCGGGAGGGAGGTGAGGTGTTCTGGCTAGGATTACACGGTGCATAGGCAGCAGACCGGGGCTGGGAACACTCCTGGGGCCCCGGGCCTGTTCCGTTCCCTTCTACCCCTCGTTCTGGTTCCCAGAGCTCCGAGCGGCCCGGGAGCGGGAAGACCACGGAAAATGGATTTGCACAACCGTCTTCCTGGGCAGCCCACTTTGGAAATCATTTGTGACCTGTAATTGACCGTGACGATACAAAAATTGGAACCTGAAAATCACAAACATGCTGGGTTATTAGATGGTGAAATTGCAGTTTCCTGTCAGCCTGCTGCTTCCCGACTTCTCATTTTTGGCTTTTCGGGGCTGGAGCTTGGCTGAGTCCTCACTATGGACCCCCTCCTCTGCCTGGGTGGGCTTGGCTGACCTGGTTCCTCTGTTCAGGGCACCGTGGGCAGAGGCCGGATCTCTAGCCGGGCGAGCTGCTGATGGGAAGAGGTGAGCTCTCCTTCACTCCAGCTGTCCCATGGCTCCCCTTTGAGGCCACACATCCCATCTCAGCAGCGGCAAGGCTCAGTGTGCCCTCAGCCTGACAGGGGCCCCCAGGAACCCCAGTTTCCTCTCTGGCCTCGTTCCCCACCCTCCTGCCCTCATACTGCTCCAGCTTAGTTGGAGCTATTCCTCCAATGTGCCGCTCGCCCCAGCCCCAGGGCCTTTGCCCCGGCTGTGCCCTTGGCCTGGAATGCTTGTCCCCAGCTGTCTTCATAGCCAACTCTTTTGAGCCTTTGCCCAAATGTCACCTTCTCAATGATGCCTGCCCTGACTGCCATGTTTAAAATGACTCTCACTGCTGCCCCAGATTCTTTACATCCGCACTCTGCTTTGTGGTTTCCTCCCAGCCCTGGCCACCGTCCATGACAACGTAGTGCAACATTGACTTATTGCATTTACTGTTCAGTGTCCTCCCTCCTCAAGGGGGGTGGACACTCCGAGAGGCAGTGCTATTGTCAATTTGCTTATTTATATGAGAACTTCATGTTAGTCTCTAAATAGCAACTTTTTTTGAGATAGAAATCACTCACTGCATAATTCAACAATTTGAAGTGTACAATTCAGTACTTTTTTAGTAGGCTTTTATTTTTTCGTTTTATCAAAACCGTATTGAGATACCACCTTATGCCAGTTAGAAGGGCAAAAATTGACAAGAGAAGAAACAACAAATGTTGGCAAGGTTGTGGAGCAAGGGGAACCCTCTTAGACTGTTGGTGGGAAAGCAAACTGGTGCAGCCACTCTGGAAAACATCAAGTTAAGGGCACAGAGCAGTTTCCTCAAAAAGTTAAAAATAGAGCTGCCCTATGACCCAACAATTGCACTACTGGGCATTTATCCCAAAGATACAGATGTAGTGAAAAGAAGGGCCACATGCACCCCAGTGTTCACAGCAGCAACGTCCACCATAACCAAACTGTGGAAGGAGCTGAGCTGCCCTTCAACAGGGGAATGGATAAAGAAGACGTGGTCCACATATACAATGGAATATTACTCAGCCATCAGAAAGGATGAATACCCAACTTTTGCATCAAAACAGATGGAACTGGTGGAGATTATGCTATGTGAAGTCAGTTAAACAGAGAGAGTCAGTTATCACATGGTTTCAATTATTTGTGGAACATAAGGAATAGCATGGAGGACACTAGGAGAAGGAGAGGAAAAACGAAGGGGGGATTTGGGGGGCAGATGAACCATGAGAGACTATGGACTCCAGGAATCAAACAGGGTCTTAGAGGGGAGGGGGCTGGGGAGATGGGTCAGCCCATATTAAGGAGGGTACGGATTGCATGGAGCACTGGTGTAATACGCAAACAATGAATCATGGAACACTACATCAAAAACTAATGATGTCCTGTGTGGTGACTAACATAAAAAAAAAAAAAAGAAATGAACCATAAAGTACGTTTCTATCAAATAGACATGAAATGGGTTAAAAATTAAACTCCAGATTGGGACATATTTTATGTTCGTTTTCAACTGCTGATAATGTATTAGGATACAGAGTAAAGGGTCATCTGGGTGGCTCAGTGGGTTAAGCTTCTGCCTTCAGCTCAGGTCACGATCTCAGGGTCCTGGGATCAAGCCCCGCATCGGGCTCTCTGCTCAGCGGGGAGCCTGCTTCCCCTCCCCCTCTCTGCCTGCCTCTCTGCCTACTTGTGATCTCTCTCTCTGTGTCAAATAAATAAATAAAATCTTTAAGGGAAAAAAAAAGGATACAGAGTAAAATCCCTGAGGATTAAAAAAAAAAAGATTTTATTTACTCAGAGAATGTACAAATGGGGAGAAGACCAGAAGGAATCTTCAGGTAGACTCCTCGCTGAGTGCGGAGCCCAACGAAGGGCTCTATCTCATGACTCTGAGATCACGACCCATGCCAAAATCAAGAGGCAGATGTTCAATTGACTGAGCCACTCAGGTGCCCCTTTTAGTATGTTTTTAAATGTGTGCAGCCATCACCATGATCATTCTAGAATGTGTTCACCACCCCCAAAAGAAACCCTTTGCCAGTCCATCCTCCCTGCTCCTCCATCCTCTGTCCCCCGCATCCCCCCCCCCCAGCCCCTGGCAACCAGTAATTTACTTTCTGACTTTCTAGATTTGCCTATCCTGGAATTTCGTATAAATGTACTCTTACGATCTGCTCTCTTTTGCGGTTGGCTCTGTGCTCTTAACTTGATGTTTTCGAAGAGTTCCTTCATGGGATCGCGTGGACCAAAAGTCCATTCCTTCCTATTGTCAAATGCTAGTCTATTGTATGGATATCCACCTGTTGTTTATTCTTTCATCAGTTGATAGGCACTGAGGTGGTTTCCGTTTCCAGGCTAGTATAAATAATGCTTTTATGAACGTTCGTATACGTGTTGTTGTGTGGACTCGGGTTTTTGGTTCTCTTGGGTGTATAGCTGGGGGGCAGATTGCTGGTATGAAGCTAGCGGGAGGTGGTCCTGGCCTCTGGTGGGTGAGCACATCTGTCTCCTTCCTGGTGCTGGGTCTGACGCCGGCTGGTTGTAAATTCAGCCTGTGGAACAGGGTGTAAGAACAAGCCCGACTTGGGCACAGAACCGGAGTTGTAGGAGTTCTTTTGACGGACCTGCCGAATGTATGCTCTCCTACTTGGAGCACTCTGAAGTCTCCTTTCTTCCCCAAATCTGTCTTTTTCCTTGTTAGGAGCTTGGGAGGGTGGAGCAGACACTGTTGGTGCCATTCTCAGAGCTCCTGGGACCACCCAGAGTCCACCCCACGGACAGTTCTGTGGATGGTGGCAGTGCTGGGTCTCCCTCTGTGTGAGGAGGGCATTTGGCCTGTCCATGGCCCACCAGCATCTCTGGGGAGGGGTGGAGTTGCCGATGAGCACCCAGCTTGCTGGCCTGTTGGGGGAGAAGCCTTCAAGGGCAATCATAGGCTCCAGCCCTCCCCTCTCAGCTGTCCACGGTGGTAGCCCACATCCCTCCTGACTGTCTCCTCGCCACTATCTCCCAGCCTCACTGAGCATCCTTGTACCTGAACCCTTATCTCAGCGTCTGCTCCTGGTGGAGTCCAAAGGGACCCTTAGGAGTTCACATCTATGGACTGCTGGTCGGCAGGAGGCAGCTGCTGCTCAGCGGGATTCCCACAGGGCACCGGGCCGTGTGTCAGTCTTTGACTTGAGATGGTAATTCAGAGACTTGGATTTGGGGCCAATCAGCCATGCCTGGGGTTTGCAGGGTGCAGAAGCCAGAGCAGTGCCCGGGAAGGGGCAGAGCATCCCATAAGAGGGGTGGTCTGAGCCTTGGAGAAAGGGCTGCAAGGGGCCTAAGCTTTTTCTAGACAGTGTTGGTCCCTGGGGATGAGGTCAAGTGGCCCTGGCCAGTGCTGCGGGCGGAAGGTATGGACACACGTGTGCAGGCTCCTACCAGCCCCCACCCCCCGGGGTGCAGGATGGGTGTGTAATCTGCAAGGCCCTGCTGGGAAGATTGCTGAGACTTTCAAGATGGTGACAGCAGGGCATTAAAGCAAGTGGGGGGCCCCCTGAGGGTGCACAGGCTGCACCCCTGCAAAGCTGGTGCTGCCTGGATGTCTTCATTCCCCTTGAGGCCCGCCCCTGGGACACCTCCCTGCATCAGTGCTTTCCCAGGCAGGACCCTCCTCGCTGGTCATCTCCGCCCTGGGCGTTTTGCCCCTCGGTCATACCATGCCCAAACTGATTGTTGTGAAACACAGCTGTGATCGCTTTACCCCTCTCCACAGAGGTCTTTAACAGCACCCCCTGACTGGGGCTGTGGTTTTTAAATTGTGATCAGCAGGACCACTCAGGGGGGACCCACTGGGGGTGAGGGATGCGCTTGCTGCATCTCATTCCCATTTCAAACATAGCAGACCCATTTTTATCTGTTTTGCATATATATTGGGCTTCCAGAGACGCTTTCTTTTGAGGACATGTTTCTACTCTTAAAATAAAGATACTGCTAGAAACTAGTGTAAGCTACTGGCCACAGAATTAAATCCAAACTTCTTAGCTCAGTATTTAATATCTCTAACGCACTAGCTCAGAGGTTGGCCAACTTCAGCCCATAGGCCAAATCCAGCCAACTGCTAAGAAGAGCTTTTAAATTTTTAAATGGTGACATTTTAAATGGTTATGTACATACCTACATAATAGCCTTAGTGTGGCCTCTTGGTGGCCAAAGATGAAAGATTTACTGTCTGGCCCTTTAAGAAAAAGTTTACTGATCCCTGATCTAGCTCTGCTGTTCTCTCTCCAGGCTTCCCTCCCAGCACTTGAGCACACTGACCCCAGAGTCTGGCTCAGGACGTGGCTCATCGGGAAGCTATATTTTATCAGATAGAAAGCTAGGGTAACTGCGTGCCCGGCTTGTCGTGCTGATATCATTATTCATATTAGTAGAGTCCTTTTCACCCTCCTCAGTGTCTTTTTTTGGGCAGTAAATTATATGGTTATCCTATATAAAACTGACAAGTGAATTGAATGGGAGATAAAACACCACCAGCCAATCTTTTGATGAGTTATATTATCTTTGAAACTAAGGGCATCTCCTGAAGAGGTTCCAAGTTCTGACTGTTTGAGCTAATACCCAGAAATGACAAGCATTATAAAAAAGAATGTCCTTAAAAATAATTACTGTGCTTCTGCTATGTGTGTGATGGGTTTCTAGAACAAATGGCATCTTTGCTTGCCTAATTTTCTTAAAAGGATTTAACCAATCTATCTGATTTTTGAAAGCAGCATGCGGTATGTTATCAGAAACCCATGTTGGGACACAAATGCAGTCTCATGCTATGTACTAGATACTTTGTCTCGAGAAAGGCTATATTTAGGGGATGAAGGAAGGAGTGGTCCTTTCATCAGATGTTCTAGGAAATGAACCATATTGCTAGTTTTTATGCCCGGAGCCCAGCATGGGTGTTTATCTATAATGGTCCAACTTTTAGAAGATGCTGACTCCAAATGACCTGGATATTATCCAAATAAGTGCTTTGAAATTCCCAGTAATAACTAACCAACCATGAAGAGTAACTCGATTTTGGGTGAATCTAATTTTATTTATAAACAAGTGCCTCCTGAAATCCTGAAGTTTAACATGACTTACAAAGCTGAGGTACAGAAATGTACTTCCTAATGGTCTCCCTCCCATCCTTCAGACCGGAAGTGTATTTAGGACCCTGAGCTAGGCACCGGGGAGCATGCAAGTGTATGGCAGATTTCTGCCCGTTCTCTGTCCTCTAGGCCCCTAGGACACAGATTTAGTCCGAGCCCTCGATGATAGGATGGGCATGTCATGCTCACTGGGCTGGGGCTTGGAAATCTGGAAGAGGCTTTTTGTTTATTATTGTGATAAATGGCTTAGGGAAAAAATGAAGCTGAGTAAAGGAATAGAGAATGATGGAAATGGTGTTTTTATATACAGTGGTCTGGAGGGGCCTCTCCGGGGAGTGAGATCTGAGCAGACACCTGTAGGAAGTGAGCCCATAAGTCTTAACAATACTCCTCACCCTTTGTTCTTGATTTGTTGTACCAACGTATTTGGTATGAGGTCCAGAACTCCTTCAAGGAGCTCAGATCTCCCCATATTAAAAGAGACCAGATTTCTCTCAAGGCCCAAAGGAAACAAGTTCAAGAACCGCATGAGAAGCAACAGCCTCTGTTAAATCTTTTGGTTTCCTTGCACTGTGTTTACAGACAGGCCCCTCTAAGTGAGGAAGAGGGGTTGGAAATTGAGCCTTAGGGGGCAGGTGTGGTGGAACAGTATGAACAACTCTGGGATGTCCAGAGCAACCTGTCAGCATTCCTGTAGAAATTAGGAGGCTGGGGCACCTGGGTGGCTCAGTGGGTTAAGCCTCTGCCTTCGGCTCAGGTCATGGTCTCAGGGTCCTGGGATCGAGCCCCACTTCGGGCTCCTTGCTCAGCGGGGAGCCTGCTTCTCCCTCTCCCTTCATTTTCTTAGTTGTAATCTCTATCTCTCTGTCAAATAAATAAATAAAATCTTAAAAAAAAAAAAGGATATTCAGAGACTGCCGTTTCCGGGAACTGCCATTTGTTGAGCATTTACCTAGAGCCAGACACCGGGCTAGGACCCATCCGTGCATGCGCTGAATGAATCCTCCCAGCACCCTGGAGGTGGGAAGACATAGGATGGCAGAGGCCAGTAGGGCTGAGAAGGCCGAGATGGCCTTCCCATCTGGAAGCCTCTAAGTGTCAGGAGGGTAGAGACTGCGTTGCTCTCACTCATTACCGTTTCCTTGGGACTGGCTCAGTGCCTGGCTCATTACCAGGGCACCATCAGTGTGGGCTGAAGGAACGGATAAACAAATGAGTCGCATCAGCCTAGAAGCAGGAAACTAGTATCTGTCTGGAGGCTGGAGTCTGGTCTTCCTTCCCTGGTTGGGGATACCAGAGTGGAGGCGCCTGTGCCTCCTGGAGGAGGAAGGAGTGTGTGTGTGAGATCAAGTTGGAAAGGTATGTTGGGATCTTGAGTCGGGACAAGGTGCTAAGAACACCAGGTCCTCGTCCTGGGACATAGAAGGTGCTGTGTTTTCCAGTCTCCCTTGGGTTGAGGTTGGGGCCATGTGACAGTTCTGAGCAGTGGACGATGGACTAGTGGGAGCGACCTCTGGGCAGAAGCAGGTAAGAACACATATGCCTCCCCTGGTTCTCCCTTCTCCTTTGCAGCAATGCTGGAGACCACATGTCTGTATGGCAGAGCCACGGGGTGTGACAGCCTGTGTGGAGTCAGCACCAGACTTTTTGTGAGGGACAGTAGATCCTGGTGTATGAAGCCACTATGATTCTGGTACGTTACGTTATGGTAGCATATTTTATTTCTATCCGGACTCACACAGAACAGATGGCCAGGGGCCTTGACTGTCAGGCTAAGGGCTTTCTGTTCTTAAAGACCAGTAAGTCCCATGCCTGTTGCTTCCCACATACTCATGTGGTTTAGATTCGTGTGTGTGTGGAAGATGGAGAGCTCACTTCTGCACGTGGTACAGGTGATTTAAGCCCGAGACAGCCTGGTCTCTATGGAAAGATGAGAACCAGGCAGATTCCTACTGACAGAGCCCTCTCTTCCCCCCTCCCCCTCCCCCTCCTCCCTGCCCTGCCCATGGCCCTGACCACCACCCCCACTCCCCCTCCAACCCCCACCCAATCCAGTGGGCTTTGTGGCAGTGTAAGAATGTGAGTTGGGCACCAGTCATCATCCTGGTAAGAAGGTCTGATCAGAGAGACCAAAATATTAGGCCGGGCTGGGTGTGAAATGTATTGTGAGATATTGAAAGTGGCTCAGACTGCAAAGATTGTGTGATTGCTGATTAGGCGGCATGCCTTACATATTAAGATGTTGAGGATGGAGGCAAAAAAATTGTAGTTTTAATTTCTCATATATATATATATATATATATATATATATATATACATAATTTTTTTTTCTTTTAAAGGAGCACACCTTGCATGAAGCTATTCCGTACTTGGCTTTATTATTGATTTTTACTGTGTGATATATCATGGGCCTCCTTCCTCCTCATTCCCTTTAGTGGGTACTTATTCTCTTCTGGAATGGGGTGCCACCCCCTCCTGAGGCCTTCCCCTACTGGTGGGCCATTCAGTTTGTCTCTGACTTTCCAGTATTACAAGTAAGTCTACAACGAACATCCTGGTCTACATCCCCTTGGACACGGCCTAGTGTTTTTATAGTTAGATGTCTGGGTCAGAGGGCAGAAGCCTTTTTCATTTTGACGGGTTCTGCCAAAATGCCACCCTACAGGATTGTGATAATTTACGCTCTGGAGAATGGTGATTTTTAATGGACTGGTTCCCTGAGAAACTCAGCCCTGGCCTCGTAGCGGGTATGAGGTGGAGCTCCAGACCTTTGGAGAATGTGTTCGACTCAGGGGTCCTTCACGGGGGTCCCGTCCAGCCCGCAGGGGTTTCCCTCTGCAGAGCTCACATTTAAGCCCTGAAAAACGGGAGGACTTAATCCAGTCTCTATCAGATCTAAATCAGAACATTTTTCCCCTTTTGCCATTTTAAATTACCTCTCAGCTCAGCCCCAGACTGAGTAATTCAGAGTTAATGGGATATGAAAGTCATGGTCCATGGCATGATTGCGGGTACCTAGCCAGAGGCAAGCGAGATTTATTCTCTTGGAACCCAACTGGGTTGAAAAGGGTGATAAATCAGCGTGGCTATTGCTAGCTCCCCTTCTGCTGCAAGATTCATTCCAGTTTATCAGAATAATCATCTTAGGCCTTGAGCCTGGAGATAAACAGCCAGATCCAGAGCCCCACTATGTGGGAAGAAGGAGCGATGTTTCTCTGCAATCCTCCTAGATGTGTTTGGGCAGGGGTGGTGGGGTCTGGTTTCCTTCTAACTGTGGTCCAGTGAAAAGCATCAGTCGCCCAAGAGAGAGACTGGGATTTTGTGCTCAGGAACACCACCGGCCTGAGGCTCATGGTCTATCTGGGGATACTGTGTGAAAGGTTTGGCATCAGATGCTGATTCATGCTGTCCTATCTACTGAAGCCAGAGACACTCTTACCCCTGACTTGGTGATCCCTCTGCCCACCATTCTGGCTCTTGGATCCTGTTCGGTTGTCCTTCTCCTGGTGTCTGGCCACTAGTCTTTCATGCTGGTTTTATGGTAGTTTGTTGGATTTTCCCTCAAACGATCCCACTGGGGACCACAACATGACCTAAGGCCAAGGTCATAAATAGATTAATATCAGTGGAACTTTAAAGGGGCCACAGAGCACACGCATACACACAGAATCACCTTGAGTGATAACCTCGAAGGTCAAGTGTTAGCTTTGATTGGGCATTCATTCAGGCTTCTACCAAACCGCTTTATAAGTGTTACCCAGTTTTATCCCGCAAACCATGGGCGAGGTTGGCACTACTGTTGTATCCACTTCACAAATGAGCAAACAGCTCAGATGGGTTATTAATGACTTGCCCACGGAGCTCGTAAATAATGGTCCCTACAGAGCTCATGTTTGCTGTTTTCACACACATACTTACACAAACCTCCATTTACACAGGTACATATGCATCCTGACGCATAAACGTTCAGATACAGAAACAGACACACGTGCACACACAGTCAAGGAGAATGTTCAGCAAAGAATGAATCTGAGGCTTATGATTAGGAGAACAATAGCCTGGGTTCTGAGCCCCCTTGTCCTTGAAGCCCCCTTCATGTTGCTGACTGTAGAAATTTAAATAGGAAAAAAGACATTGCTGGGATTGTTGGAATTTAGGGTGTTGCCTGGGGAAGGGAGGGTGGTGGGTCTGAGGCCACTCAGAATAAGGTTAGTTTGGGGTTTGGACTTTGGCCCTACAGGGAGGGATCCTTGTTGAGTTCAGTGTGAGGAACAGGGCCCGTCTTTTAGGTAGACTCAAATCAACTGTGGTTAGGATACTGAGTTATGACCCTCATGGTAAGAGCCGCCATGTTAGAAGTTTTCTCTCTGGAACCAGATTCCTATGGGAATGTACTGGAGGAGTCTGATTTCAGAGCAGGGAAAACAGTCCTGCGATGTTTAAGGGCATGAGGCTAAGATACTTCTATCTTACAGTAGGGCTGATCTGGTCAGTGGTACCAGAAGTCCTTGCAATCCACTGACCGTGAGCTCCTTTCCTTGGATAGGGCTGGGAGACCCTACCACCACTGCTTCTGGGACAACTTGATCTGTCCTTCTGTGGTTGACCAGTGCCCTTCCCAGTCTACACCTGCTTCTTTAGAGACCTTAACACATCCGATCAGATTATATCTCTGACCCTCAGGCTGGGACCTCCTTGTTTTTCTCACATGCTTCTGCTCAGTTCTTTTATCCAGTTCCTAACCATTTTCTAGATTTGATTCACATAAGGAAGTCGTCTTGAGGGATGCTTTGTTTTTGTCCCCAAGTACTGAACAAAGTCATTGCAGGAGATGCCTATGATATCCCCTAGATACCCCACCAGCCAGCCCTGGAGGTAACCTCCCGACAGTTCCCATATACACCAAAGGCTTCTAGTAACTTCTCTGCCTGAGGGTGTTCTCTGGCCAAGGGAATATGTTCAGCCTCCAGATAGGGCAGGCTGGTGGTGCTGGGGAGTTAGTGCTCTGGGAATAGCCCTCAACCAATGAAATCATAAAGACAGCATCTTCCTTGTTCCTCAACTCTGACGTGTGCTCTACACAGTCTCCCAGAGAGTCCCCAGTGGGACTGAGCCCCAATTGCCCACAGTGGTAACTTATACCCTTTATTGGCTTCTTTCTCTTCCCTGTCTCACTTCCCTGGTGCTTCCTGAGATCACCTTACATATAAACTGCTCGCATCCAAATCCTCATCTCAGGCTCTGCTTTTAAGGGAATCCAGACTAAAGAGCTATATTCAGTCTTTACTCAGGAAGAATTTCCACCAATCTCTTTTTCCTCACATGACCCAGGCTTACCCTCCTCTTACCTGAGCCCCTTTGGACCTTACGGAAGCACTTCAACCCAGACATAAGAGCACAGCATCGAAGTCAGACAAATGTGAGGTTGAATCCTGTTTAGGTCACTTATTGACTATGTGACCTCAGGCAAATTACTCTCTGAACCTCATTCATCTTTTAAACAATGCAGATAATGATATACAGCTTTCAGAGTTGTCAGGAAGAATCAATGAGATAATGTAGGCAAAGGGCTTAATGCAGTGCTTGGCAATTAGTAGGTGCTCAATAATGTCAGACAGGCTTTCCTCTCCCTCTGAAACAGAGGCCAGTTTCCTTCAGTTGTGGTGCAAGCAGAGCTCACTCACAGACAGCAGATATGTGGGCCTGGCCTGTGTGGACAGGTTAGAGGGCGTGGCTGAAACCCAAGCTGGGATCTGAGCATTCAGGAGGGGCACCAGTGATATGGTATGCCCCCCAGGCACATCTGCAGACCCTGCCTCTGCCTTCCTTTGAGCCTCTACTTGGGGCAAGTCATGTTTTCCCAAAGAGGCCCTGCATTTTCTAGTCTGCATTTTCACTTACCAGTTCCGTCCATCTGGGATTTTTTTTCTTTACCACCCCATCTGTTGAAATCTGATTCAAGCTCTTACAATGGGATATAAGTCAAGAGGCATATCAGAGTTTTTTCAAAACCCACATATCTGGGACTTACCCCTTGCAGCCTGGCTCCCCAGGGTACAACACAGCCCAGAGAGTCTCTGAAGTTAAATTAAGGCCCTGCGGGGGTGCCTGGGTGGCTCAGTGGGTTAAGCCTCTGCCTTCAGCTCAGGTCATGGTCTCAGGGTCCTGGGATCGAGCCCCACTGGGAGCTCAGCAGGGAGCCTGCTTCCCCCTCTCTCTCTGCCTGCCTCTCTACCTACTTGTGATCTCTGTCGGTCAAATAATTAAAAAAAAAAAATTCAGACCCTTCAGGAGCCCCAGCCTGGAGGGCCAGTGGCTGCTGTGAGCTACGGTAGCGCTATCTGTGGAGACTAAGCCTAAGCCACGAAATGCCAACCAGGAGCTCACGAGCCTCAAGTCTAGAAGACAAAACAGGACCCTCAAGTTCTTCAGCTCAGTGGATCTGCTGTGAGGTGTGGGCATGTAGATTCTGAAGAAGCTCCTTGTGATGATATGGTACCATCCATAGAGCCCAAGGAGTGGACTCAGACAGACTTGACTACCTGTGTGCCACTGGGCAATCTCCTTAACTTCTCTGAGCCTCAGTTGTCTCATCTGTAAAATGGCAGCAGTAATAATACTTAACCTCATATGGTTGCTATAAGGAGGACGTGAGATAATAGAGATGAGGCTGGGGAAAAATTAGATCTACATTAAACCATCCCTGAATCCCAGCCAGAAGCCATCACCTCTGGCTGCCTGTACTTCTGTCGCTGCACTTAGGACAGCAGTCCTCCTAGTAGAGCTGCTCACCCAGAACGTGAGCAGCTGATGACTGGGGACAGGCAGGGATTGTGTATTATCTGCCGTGTGCTCCCACGGCACCTGGCATGATGTCTCACATGGAGCTTGTGCTCAATAAATTTTTGTTGAATTGAATATAAAACCATAAGAAACTAATGTATGTGGTTATGTTAGGTACCTGCATAATGCGTTTTTGAACAGGCTTTTGATTAGTCTTAGTGTCCGGGAAACAGTTTCCTACTGACACTGCATTTGGAAATTGCCAGGAGGGCAATAAATATGCACATAAAATTCTGCTTTTCTCAGACCTGGGCAGAGTCTCTTTGTTTCCTGGGGCTTCTGGTTGCCAGGCACCCACAGGGACCGGGGCTGTCTCTGGGCTGCATTTTTCTCCGGACTTGTCAGGGACCCTCCTGACCCCATCTGTAAGCCCAAGAGCCATGACTTAGCCCTCCAGAGAGCCCAGGGGTGGGGGTGTCAGTTCTGTTTTCTAGGCTTGAGGCTCATGAGCTCCTGGTTTGCAATTTGTGGCTTAGGCTTAGTTGTGAGAGATAAACCTACCCCTGGCTCACAGCTGCTGCGGTCCCTCCAGGCTGGGTTCCTGCAGGGCTTTAATTAACTGCAGAGATTCTCTGGGCTGCGAGGTCTCCTGGGGAGCCAGGCTGCCAGTAGAACACCTTCCCTCTAAGAATGCAGAGGTCCCTCCAAGCAGTCCTGCAGAGGAGGGGTCTGGAGACACAAGGCAGCCCATCCAGGGATCTTTCTAGGAGATGGGTCCTGTTATAGAGTTCAGGGTGTGTCCTGGCTGAGGGAGGCTTGAATTGTAGGGGGTCACCTCTAGCTTCCAACAGCCTTTAATTTCTCCTTTCTTCTTTTTAATAAGTGTATAATGCCGGTTTATACATGGCATTGACATCATATACATATGTATATATACACATAGGCATATACACATGATATACATAGGCATATTTATATATTATATAGTGTATGTATATATATACTATGTATAATTACATATATAATTACATATATAATACACTATATATAATTACATATATTACACAGATACATAAATATATATGGCATTGGTATATATATACACACACATTTAAATAAATAGGTTATAAATAATATACATGATATATGCATAGTATAAATACTCTATGTAATATACACAGGCATATAATGTAGGTTTATATAATGTACATACATAATTTAGATAGGTCTATATGCATAACATGCAGAAGTGTATAAATATACATTTATATGTAAAGAATATAGGTATACCTAATAAACATAGGTATATAGAATACACCTGAGTATATAGGCATACTATGCATTAAGTAGATCTACACATTACTTAGGTGTGTATATAATAAACAGATATATATTTATATACATAGGTGCATATATAGTATAGATCTATAAACCTAATATACATAGATATGTGTGAAACACATGAGTGTATATAATGTGTGCATATATATTACATAAATAGGTTTATGTATATACACAAATATAAATATAATATATGTAAACATTTATATAATATATATTGGTATATTACAGTGTATATGTCCATATATAATATGCACAGATATATTTAGTACATGAACAGGTATATATAATATATATAACATATATTTGAAAATGGAATCATATTGTTTTCTGGGCATTTACTCTCTTCTCTATAACCCAGCCAGAGTGGTCTTTTTTGAAAACACCAGACTGATCATGTCCCTCACTGCCTAAATTTCTTCATTGCCTGCCCCCACTGTATTTGGATAAAGGTCAGAATCCTTAATCTCCTCTGCCAAGGTCTGCCTTTCTGATCTGCGTGTACATACCTACTTGCCTGCCTCCTCTGAGGACACGCCCACCTTCACTTGCCGTTCATCTTCCCCTTGAGCCCGGACCCCCACTGTGCCTGGACATCTCTCCTTCATCCTTACTCAGGAGGCCTTCCAATAAAATAAGGTCCCCTGTCAGACACTTCCTAGTAGCATGACTTTTCTGCCACAATACTCAGGCTTGCTTTTTTTTTTTTTTTTTTTTTTTTTTTTTTTTAATCTTTCCCTGCTGGTGGCCAGTAAGCTTCATGAGGATAGACCCTGACTAGCTTGGGTCTTCAACTCCCCTCTGTGCTGGGCCATGAGAAGGCCCTTTATAAATATTTGTGAATTAGAAGATTAAAATTCTATGTTTGTTTTTTTTTTTAAACCATGTAACAGTATATTGTGAGCATCCTTCCATGTTAAGAAATGGATGTTTACATTATCATTTTCAATGGCCTCATGGTATTCCATTGTATGGAGCTACCATAATTTAACTGATCTTCTATTGCTGGACAGAATGTTGCTTCCCAGTACGTTGTAAATAGCCTTGTAACCGATGTTTACATGCAAACATGTAACTAATTTGCTTGATCAAAAATGTACCAATTTATACATTCATCAGAGATGCTTAGTGTCTTTTACTCACCCACCTCAATACCAAGTAGTAGTATTGTTTTTTGTTTTTTTTTTTTTTTGGCCACTCATGGTAGTTTAAAGCTGCCTTTCTCTGATAACCAGGGATATTTTTTCATTTATTTTTTCAGTCTTCAGGTACTTGGAGCCACTTCCATGTTGTTAGCAAAATGCACATATTCTAGCATCAGTAACACATTGTAGTTTGACAATACATTTAGAATATTGTATTCTCACTTGTTTTCTTTAAAACATCTTCCTGGTTATTATTATACATTTATTGTGGTAGGTAAACATTAGAGTTATTTGGAGTGTATGAAATGTATAGATTTGGAAAGAAAAAAATCTTTACTATATTGGGTTTTCTCACGCTGAAACATGGCATGGGTTTCCTTTCAAGTTTTAAAAAATGTCTCTTTAAAAAAGCCCTCAGGGGCACCTGGGTGGTTCAGTCAGTTGGACATCTGACTTTTTTTTTTTTTAAAGATTTATTTATTTATTTATTTGACAGGGTGGGGGAGAGAGAGAGAGAGAGAGCACAAGTGGGCAGAGAGAAAGGGGGAAGCCGGCTCCCTGCTGAGCAGAGAGTCTGATGCGGGGCTTGATCCCAGGACCCTGAGATCATGACCTGAGCCGAAAGCAGAGGCTTAACCCACTGAGCCACCCAGGAGCCCTGGCATCTGACTCTTGATTTCAGCTCAGGTCATGATCGCGGGGTCATGGGATTGAACCCCATATCTGGCTCTGTGCTGAGTGTGGAGCCTGTTTAGAATTCTCTCTCTGCCCCTCCCCTGCCCCCATTCATGTGCGTGCATGCACACTCTCTTTCTCTAAAAGGAAAATGAATAGACCCCTCAAATATGACCACCCAAAGAGAGAAACTATGAACATTTGTCCGAATACCTTATTAGATCTTCGGAGGCATACATGTTGATATAAATAGATATTTATGAGGTGCACATGCTGTTTTATAAATGAAAATAATTCAATAACCTATTGTGAACATCTTTCCATTTTAATAAAATGATTCTGCATCATTTTATAAACGTCTGTAATAATATTCCACTGTATGGATCTATCATTTAACTTAGTTCCTTGTTGATAGACATTTAGGTTGTTTCCAGAATTTAGTAATCAAAACAATGAAGAATGAACATTTTTGTGCAAATATCTTCATATCTTGTTATCTCTTTGAAGAAAATTCCTGAATTTGGAAAGTTTGGGTCATAAGGTACTTATATTTTTAGACAAATTGCCAAACCAAACTTTAGAAAGTTTGTAACAACTTGTTTTCTGTCTGCAGCATATAAGAATGCTCATGTAAATCCAAAAGGAAATTAGGAAAATAATTCCATTTGCAGCAGCATGCAAAAGAATAAAATATGTAGCAATAAATTTAACCAAGGATGTGAAATACTTGTACACTGAGAAATGCAAAATGTTTCTGAAAGAAATGAAAGACTATCCAAATAAATTGACAGACATTCTGTGTTCCTGGATTGGATGACCTAATATTATCTTAACATTAACAGATTCAGTGTAAATCCTATCAGAATTCCAATGGCCATTTTTTTTTTTCAGGAATAGAAAAGGCAACCCTCATTCTCATTTAGAATTGTAAGTGCCCCCCGCCAAGCCACATAGTCTTGAAAAAGAACAAATTTGGAGGACGTAGATTTCTTGATTTTGAAACTCACCATAAAGATAAATGAAGAAAAACTGTGGCACTGGCATAATGACAGACATATAGATCAGTGGAATAGAACTGAGAGTTTGGAAATAAACCCATATATCTATGGCCAATTGATTTTTGACAGGCATGCCAAGTCCACTAATAGGAAGGAAATCTTCATCTTTAACAATTGATTCTGGGACAATGGATACCCACATGCAAAAGAATGAGGTTGGATCACACACTCATATCATAGGAAAAAAAAACTCAAAATGGTTCAACAACTAAATATAAAAATTAAACCTCTGAAACTCTTAGAAGAAAACATAGGGGTAAATCTTCATGATCTTGAATTTAACAATGAACTCTTTGATATGAGACCAAAAACACAACCAACAAAAGAAAAAAATAGTTAAATTGGATTCTGTCAAAATTAAAAACTTTTGCTGGAAGGACATTATCAAGAAAGTGAAAAGAAAATCTGATATGATGAGCACTGGCTGTTATATTCAACTAGTGAACAATTGAACATTTTATCAAAAACTAATGATGTGGGGCGCCTGGGTGGCTCAGTGGGTTAAAGCCTCTGCCTTCGGCTCAGGTCGTGGTCCCGGGGTCCTGGGATCGAGCCCCACATAGGGCTCTCTGCTCAGCGGGGAGCCTGCTTCCCTTCCTCTCTCTCTGCCTGCCTCTCTGCCTACTTGCGATCTCTGTCAAATAAATAAAATCTTTAAAAAAAAAAAAACAAACTAATGATGTATTATACCTTGGCTAATTGAATTTAAATAAAATCTGCAGAAAGGGAGAAAATATTTGCAATTCATATATCAGATAGGGGTCTAGTATCCAGAGTATATAAAGAGTTCCCAAAATCAACAACAAATAAACAACCTGATTAAAAAATAGGCAAACACTTGAATAGACGTTTCTCCAAAGAAGATGTACAAATAACCAATAAGCACATGAAAAGATGCTCAACTTCTTAAGTCATTAAGGAAATGCAAGTCGAAACTACCACGAGACACCATACCCACTAGGATAGCTATAATATTTTTTAAAAAAAGGAATAAAAAAGTGTTGGTGAGGATGTGCTCAGATTGGAACATTTGTATATTGCTGGTGGGAGAGTGAAAAAGTTGTCACTGTGGAAAACACTTTGGTGGCTCCTCAGAGAATCACTGGCTGACTCTGCAGCTCTAGTCTCAGGTATGTACCTGAAAAACTGAAAACAGATGTTCAAACAAACTCGCGCATGCATGTTTATAGCAGCACTATTCATAATAGCTGAAAGGTGGAAGCAGCCTAAAAATATCCGTTGATCAGTGAAGGGATGAACAGATGATGGTAGATCCATACAATGGAATACTATGCAGCCATAAAAAGGAATGAAGTACAGATCCATGTTACAGTGTGGGCAATCCTCCAGAACCCGATGCTGAGCAAGAAAAGCCAGAGACAAAAGGTCTTGTAGCCAACGATTCCATTTATATGAAGTATCTAATATAGATGTGTCCAGAGAGAGCACAGGTTGGTGGTGGCCAGGGGCCAGGGGGAAGGGAGAAGCTGTTTGATGACTAAGGGGTTTTACTTCAGAGTGATGGAAATGGTTTGGAACTAGACAGAGGTGATGGTTACATGATATCATGAATATACTAAATTTGACTGAATTGCTCAAGTTAATGGTTGATTTTATGTTACAGGAATTTTGCCTCAGGAAGTTTTTTTTTTTTTTTTTTTAAAGCAACTGAACAAAATGCAGTGTGTGACTTATAATCAGCCATAAAAGGAGCCTCATAGACTGGAACTGATGTTCACCTTGACTTCCAGAACAGTAGTCACATGACCCAGGAGAGGATCAGGAAAATGGGCAGTACACCAGGGGTTCCCTGGCCTCAGAAAACCAGGTCCTACAATGGCAGTGACTTCAGTCTGCTATTTTTCTGCCCATAAAGTTACTATACATTTGATTTTGAGGGAAAAAAGAATGTTCATGTGTCCTATGTCTTTGCATGGCGAATCTTTTAAAAGAGATAAAAAGGAGGTAGGAGGTGGGGATCCTGAGGCTATGCGGACAGCGGTGTTTTGAGCAAAGGAAGTAGCATGTGCAGGGCCCTGAGGCAGGGGCCTGTTTGGCCTGTTTGAGGCACTCAAGGAAGGCCAGGCTGGCTGGGGCAGAGCTCAAGAGAAGGTGAGGCAGGAGGTCATAGTGGCCTGACTGTATAGAGCTTCATGGCCACTGTGAAGACGAGCCTTTACTTAGTGAAAAGGAAAGCCAGCCAAGAGTTTGAGCTAAAGAGTGACTTGATCTGACTTCAAGATCTCACTTGGGTTTTCACATGTGCGCCGCAACGGAGCATAAAATATAGATGATTATACAAGTGAATGATGAGTCACGAGTATGATGAGAACCAGGAGGGAGAGTCCAGGGTGTTTCAGGAGTGTAAAACAGGAGACCTTGACTGGTCTGGCATTATAGGAGAGTGCAGGAAGGGCTCAGGTAGTACTTGGGCCTTAGGGAAAATGGGAGCCACTGCAGGGGTTGGAGCAGGGGCATGGGGATTTGGGCCATGATTGTAAGTAGACATGATGGTGATCACACTTCCTGCCAGGGGTTGCTTTAGGAGACTTTCTCAAGTGGGGAGCTTGAAGCATTTGGCTGGCTGTGGGCCTGGAGAAGCCTCACTGTGCTTGTCCAGCCTCATGGGAGGAGGAGAGGGTGGGAGGCAGCCTGGCAAGCCTCAGAGCACTGCAGGACCTGCTCACTTTATCGTCACTTGTGAGATAGGTCAGGCATTCAAGGCCCCTCATGGTTCTAATTGAAATCCTCTCTGTCACTGATATGTCAGGAGAGAGATGCCTCTGTCCCTCCAGGAAGCCCTGGATAGGAGGTTGCCAGCCCAGGTGGGAGGTACTCTGCAGACAGGACTGGCCATGCTCTGCGGGATCCTGCGTCTTCTGGCCAGGCCTGTGCATCCAAGAGGGTCCGTGATCACATGTCTGGTGACTGTCCCCCAAACACCTCTGTGTTTATTAGTCAGGGTGAGTGGGAAGCAGATGGCACATTCCACAATTAGTTTAATTCAAGGAGGAATTAAAAGGGCTATTTATTGGGGCACCTGGGTGGCTCATTTGGTTAAGCATCTGACTCTTGATGTCAGCTCAGGTCTTGATCTCAGGTCATGAGTTCAAGCCCCACATTGGGCTCCATGCTGGGCATGGAGCCTACTTAAAAAAAAAAAAAAGACTATTAAGATGTGGGCAAGGTGTAAGGGACATCATACAGGGTAGTGCCTTATTGGGATTAGTCCTCATCTTAGATCCAAAGGGAAGGAGCAGGAAGAAGTACCAGGTAATGGAGCCTGGGTGGAGGGAGTTGGGGAGAAAAAGCTAGGGCACAGGAGGTGGGTCCCTCAGCTGAGACCCAGCCAGAACCAGGCAACCTTGCAGAGAGGGAGCTGGCTGGAATGGATAAAGAAGATATGGTCCATAGATACAATGCAATATTATGCCTCCATCAGAAAGAACGAATACCCAACTTTTGTATCAACATGGACTGGACTGGAGGAGATTATGTTGAGTGAAATAAGTCAAGCAGAGAGAGCCAATTATCATATGGTTTCACTTATTTGTGGAGCATAAAGAATAACACGGAGGACGTGGGGAGATGGAGAGAAGGGAGTCGGGGGAAATTGGAGGGGGAGAGGAACCATGAGAGACTATGGACTCTGAGAAACAATCTGAGGGTTTTGGAGGGGAGGGAGGTGGGGTGTTGGGTGAGCCTGGTGGTGGGCATTAAGGAGGGCACATATTGCATGGAGCACTGGGTGTGGTGCATAAACAATGAACTCTGGAACACTGAAAAGAAATAAAAAAATAATTTAAAAAAGGCAGTCCAGTGAGCTCTACCAAGTGAGCAAGCAAGACAGGCGGGTCCTGGCGCATCTCTGCCCAGTGCCCGTGGTTTGCATGGCTATCGCTCGTGAACTGTCTGCTCTTTGTCCCATGGACGTTATCTCACAACTTCTATGGGGATGGAGTAGGTAGACAATATTATTTATTCACCTTTCTTCCTCTTGTACCTCCTAGGATGCTTTAAAACTATGCCTGCAAATTCTTTGCTACTTCTCCCGTTGAGTGTTGGGGGTCTAGGTCCTCTGCTCTTGAATCTGGGCTGTTCTTAGTGACTTACTTGTAATCAGTAGAATGCCATGGAATTGATGCTGTTTTGGAGACTAGGTCACAAGAGGCCGTGCAGCTTCTACTGGGTCTCTTGGGGACATGCACCCCATAAGCGAGGCACTGTGGAAGAAGTCTGGTTACCCCGAAATGGCTGTGCTGGGGAAGCCACATCCGGGGACTTTGGGCCACAACCTGGCCGACTCGCCGCCATGACAGCCCTGTGAGGAGCTGTCCAGCACGTCCCGCCTAGCTGAGCCTTCGGGTGACTGCAACCCCAGCTTCCACCTGATTGCAACCCAAGGAGAGAACCCAGTGGAGCCCTCCCCCAAATCCTGACCCATACAGTCCCTAGTGAAGGGAAGTGGCAGTTTGGGCTGCTAAGTTGTGGAGTGCGTTTTTATATTCCAGTAGGAACTGGAGTACCACCTCTTTCGTGCCTTCCCTGTGGGTAGAATATTCTTCCGCCCCCTCACGGACTGTAGACCTGGCCGTGTGATTAATGTTAGCTGTTGGGAGGGGAGTGGGTGCCATGAACTTCCATGTCAGACCAAAAGACTTAAATGTGTTTGGTGATTTGTTCAGGCCTCCTGCGCTCCTGTGACTCGCTGTGGGAAAATCGTGCTCCTGGTACTTGCTTCCCTTTATCCTCAAATGAAAGAGACTGGATCTCAACCTCTGGCCTAAAACAGTGCTGTCCCACTGGCCTGCAGGCCTGTGAGTGAGAAAGAAATGCTTGTGTGGTAAACCACTGAGATCTGGGGGCTTTTGTTAGTCTGCATCATCTCAGCAACAGCGGATGAAGATAGATAGGTCAGCCCGTTATTCCCATTTTTCAGATGGCGAAGCTGAAGCATAGGAAAGCTCAGGTCATAGCTAGAAAGGGAAAGAGTCTGTCTAGAAACTCATGTTTAACCATCATCTCCAGAAAGCCACAAGCACTAGTACATCACCCACAGGCCTGGGTGTGTTTCCAGCATCCCTACTCAGCCCCTGGCCTGGACAGATGTAGTAACTTCAGTTGCTGGAGGAGCTGAGAACACGAAGAAATAAATAGCCCATGAAAGCTTATTCTCCAGTGTCCAGAGCCTCAACCTTGAAACCTCAGCTCTATCATCCATTATCCTACACAGAGCACAGGAGAGACAGCCAGGTGTTTGGAAATATATAAAGCCTTGCCACAGGCTAAATGCATAAGGAAAGCAGGCAATGCTCTGCTTTATTCCTCCTGCTTGTGTCTCCAAGGTGGGGGTGTTTTTAAAAGCATTATGAATTTAGATACATTTTTATGCATTCAGAGTTGGAGTAAAATCTAAGAGTTCATCACTATGCTTGGCTGTATGCCTGTGCATGTGTGTGCCTGTGTGTGTGTGTGTGTGTGTGTGTGTGTGTGTGTGTGTTACACCACAAAAGAACATAGTTGGGCTATCAAAGCTGGGCTTTGGAGTCTGACAGCTCTCAATTAAACCCGATCCTCCCCATCATGTGACCCTGAACAAGTTTTGCAACCCTTTGGAGTCTTAGTTTCTTCTGCCTATAAATGGGGACAGTAATAGTAAAGGATGGGATTGGCCTCCCAAGAAGTCAAGGATATAAATTACCTACCATCCTGTAGGGGGTCAGTGAACACTTATATCCTTTCCCCTTCTTGTCTCTTATCAACAGTTACTACAAAGTATCATTCAGCCAACTTGAGGACTTTCTGTGAACTCTATGAGCATTTGGGGAGCTGCCCCGCCTCTGGGGATAAAGCAAAAGGAACTCCTTTGTCACCTGGGACCTGAGTCCTGCAGCTCTGCCTCTGTAAGTCAGCAGTCCTCTGCCTCAGCGCCAAAAGGTAATGAGGTCCATGAACCAAGGGCCATAAAATAGGAGACATTTGGGCCTGGGCAGACACCTTGTCTTTATTAACTGTGTGACTTGGGTAATTACTTAAAGATTCTATGCCTTGTTTATTTTCCTTTCTGTGAAATGGGTGTAAGATCCGTATCCAGTTTGCCAGTATATTACCAGCCATTGGTATTGTGTCTGGCGCCTGGTAAGTGTCATGAAGAGAGAATGGAGCAACACATGAATAATTGCCCCCCACATAGTATGCACTCAGTTGACCCTGGCTCCCTTGGTACTACTGTTGGTATAATGGTAGGACTTTTTAAGGCAGGGGACTCAATACATTTTAACTGAATCTGAGTCATCACTGTATGGTTGACCTTTGAACAACACAGGTTTGAACTGAACGGATCGATTTATATGTGGATTTTTTTTCAATAAATACAGTACTAAATGTATTTTTCTCTTCCTCCTGATTTTACCATTTTCTTTTCTCTAGCTTTATGGTGAGAATACAGTAGGTAATACATTTAACATACAAAATATGTGCTGACTGTTATTGGTAAGGCTTCTGATCAACAGTGGGTATGAGGAGTTAAGTTTTGGGGGAGTCAAAAGTTATATGCAAATAGTTACTGTATGGGGGGGGTCAGTGCCCATAACCCCTACTTATTTAAAGGTCAACTTTAATAGCACATTCTTGGATCCTTTTTAGAACTCTTTGATTACATTTTGAAGAAGCTTAGGATCTAGAGTCTGTAACTCAGCATTTGCAGAGCTTGTCTCTGCCATAAAAGACACGACTAGCTCTTCTTAGCACTTCCCATTCTGCATGCGGAGCATGTTTCTAACCTGAGGGCATTTGCATATGCTGTTCCTCTTGCTTTGAGCACAAAAGTCATCTTCATCATCATCATTGTCATCGTCCTCCTCCTCAGTGTCATTACCACCGCCATCATTCTCATAATGACCATCATCAATATCATGATCCATCAGGATCATCCCCATAATCACCACCTTCTCCATTATCATCATCGCCAGCAGCATCACTGCAATCAGCATCACTCTGACCACAGCAACTATTACTGGTACTCCTACCATTTATGGAACCCTTACTCTATATCGTACTCATTCTTGTCTTATTAAATTGTTTATAACAAATCTTTAAGATAAATAGAGTTACTGTCTCATTTTACATACGAGGCAACCAAGACATGCAAATGTGGAATAATTTGCTCTTTTGGGTGGGGACAGGATTCAAATCCAGATGAGAGCACCCCTAGGCTAACCAACTTTTTTAAACAAATAGATGGAACTGCTCCTTCTCACCACTCACTTATTAACCCACTGTTCTCAGCTCACGTGTCCCACCCTTGGAAGTCGTCCTCGACTGCCTTCATTACCACGGTAAGCACACACAGCTCCCTTGAAGCCTTCTTTCTAGTGTTTATCAGAATTTGTAGTTTTCCATTTATTTGTGTAATTATTTGGTTAATTGCTGTCTCCTCCCATTTCCGTGAGGGCAGGGACAACGGGGACAGGGGCTCTTTTGTGTACTGTCTCATGCCTTGTGCCCAGAGGGGAGACCGGCTCAGACTAAGTGGTCCATAGTATTGTTGAATGAATGAATGAGTGAATAATTGAATTAATCCTGCCTCTGTCCTCAGCCCAGCTATTGTTCTGCCCCTTGGTTCTCTGATGTTTCTCAGGTTTCCTTCTTTCCTAATCCATCTTCTGCTGGACTCCTCGGGTTCTAGCTGAAGCAAGGGCCAGCCTTCTTGGGTCCCCACTAGCCAGTGAACTCTCCGGAACTGGTTCAGAAACAGGAAGCCATTGAGAGTGGACAGTCTGGGGTGAGGAGGACCAGGAGGCAGGCTGTTGTAATAAGAAAGGCCTGGCAAAGAGGCCATGGGTGAATGACCTTTGGTGGCAGTGGGCACCAGAATCGAGGACAAAGCTAAAAGGTGTTCTGAGGCAAAAATACCTGGGTCTGGAGTCTGGATGTGGGGAGCAGATGGCTGTGCGGAGTCATCAGGTGCTCTGAGATTCCAGCTTTGGAGGAAGAATCAGCCACGATGACATCTACAGTCTTGATGGTTGATGGGCTCCCGTCTTGTTTCCCTACATATAATGGGCTCCTTTATGCATCTTATTTTTGCATATGCTCTTCCTTCTGCCTAGAGTGCCCTATCTCCCCTTCTCTACCTGGAAGACCCCTACTCACCTTTCAAGACTCAGATCAAAGTAGAAGTTGTGGCTGGCTGTGCTACCGCCTTTTGGTGGATCTTTCCCAAGCCACGTACCAGACTGTGTTGTCCTCACATGTTTCTGTGTCCATATGTCCTATTAGCTCTGAGCTCTTTAGTAGCAAGCTTTGTCATGTCCTTCTGCCCAGACCTCGCCTCCCCTCCCCTTCCCTCTTCTTCCCTCCCCTTCCCTCCCCTTCCCTCCCCTCCCCTCCCCTCCCCTCTCTTTCTTTTCCTCCCATGACGCCTATCCAAGTCCTGTAAGGCTACATGTGTTCTATTAATGACCAGAACCACAGCAATGAGAGGTGGGACAGGGGAGCAGGGGAGGTGGCTGATGGCAGTTATAGCTGAGGTCAGGCCTGCAGGAAGGGGACTGTGGGGTCCATAAGAGGGCAAACTTCCCTTCCTGCCTGTGGTGAGGAATCTTCTGCCTGGATTTTCTGACATGAACCATTTGATTTCCTGACACACTGAAGTTCACCATGTCTGAGGCTGGGTTCGGGTCATCACATGTCTCTGATGGAACAAGCAGACCAGAAAGTGGGCTTAACAATAAAACACCCCTACCTGTGGGTTTCTTTTTTTTAACTCTATTATCTGTAGCCAGGATGAGATCAACAGTGGGTGGTACGTGGCTGACCCCCACACCCCGCTCAGTCCTCTGCCATGAACGTTTTCTCAATCCATGGGGAGGTTGGTGCCAAACCCATGCACCTGATCACATGATCACTCTGGTGCTGCCACTCAGGTGGTCTCTTGACTTTGAGCTAGGTGATGGAAATGGGGGGGCCTGCTCATAGCCTGCAAAATGCTGCCAGATACCCTAATTTCAGCCCTGAGTTCTTTGATCACTCTGCCTCTTGGGACTCAGTGTGGGGACCCTGGGGACCTGACCACTGGCCACCTAGCAACTTTCTTTCCTTCTGGTTCTCGTTTGCACTTGGATAAGTCATGTGACCTCTGTGTGCCTCATTTTGCTCATCTGTCCAGTAGGGCTGGTGGTAATGCCTGTCTCCCAGGATGGTGGTTGAGTAGGAAATGATATAACGTGTATCAGCTGGCTAGAGCAGGTGCCTGTTGCCCAAGTGTCGCATAAGCATTAGCACCTGCTGCCACCATTCTGCCATTCTTATTGCTGTGGCATTGTCACTTTTCTACATGGGGTCCTGACAATGTTCATCCAGTAAACTGGATCTTGGCAAGCCTGGCACCTGCTCCTTGTTCAGGGGTCAGCCCCATGACACATTCTCAGAGAGGTCTTCTCTGACCTCCCCAAGCCCCAAAGTAGTAAATGCACTCTACCACTCTCAAAACTGTCTATTCATTATGACCTGTCTTTGTCTCCATAACCCCCGCTGTACCTCTCCTTATTTGTGTGCTTATCTGTTGCCTCTCAGCATCCTGGAGCGAAAGCATCCGTGCTTCTTTCCCATGGTCTCCCAACTGCTCAGCTCTGCACTGTTCATCTAGAAGGGTCTCGATAATAATAACATCATTCCTAGTTGGATGTCTTCATCTGACATCTTCTGTCTTGCCTGAACCTCAGCTTGGCTCCAGCTAAATCCTACAGGAGGGAGAAATCGAAACTGGGTGAAATTGTTTTCATGTTCACTGCACTGCTTCCCTTCCACCCCTTGGTGGAGCCCTTGTCTCATCCCTCCAGTGCATGTACCCGGTGCTTTTACTCTTGGGACCAGACGGCAAATACATCATACTAAAGTGTGAATGATTGATAGAGATAAAATACCACCTTCTCTTAAGAGCTCAAAGCCTGACATAATTCTGCTTTCCCTCCTTCCAGGGAAAGGTGTGAGGCTGGTGCAGGGCTAAAAGAGTGAAGGTGCTGATTCCAGTTCCTCTATTGAGCTGTGTGATTCTGAATAAGCCACTTGACTCCTCTGAGCCCTCGTGTCCTTATTCTTAAAATGGCTCCCTGGCTCCCAGACGCGGTGGTTGTGGGTGTCACATGCGATCCCTGTGTCTGAAAATGCCTTGCCTCTTATAAAATTCTTCCTGAGTAAGCTGTTATCATTGTTTATCATAAAGAAAACAAGAGGACTGATCGAAGTGAGTGACAAGTTGGGTAGTAACCAGCCGTGTGCCTCTGGGGACTCCTTGGGTCCCTGTCTCTTTACTTACCACTCAGAGGAACGTGCTCCCTCAGATGTAACCCCAGGGCATCTGCTTCTGGCTCCTCCTGGCCTGCCCTCTGCCCTCACTCCCAGCAGAGCTTTGACAAGGAGCCCCAGTTCCCACAAAGTTAGGGAGCAAGGGATGTCGAGATGAGCCGTGCAGAGTCATAAAGTCAAGTCTCTCTTTAGTCCCAAGGGCCTCTTTCTAGGCACTGGAGCCCAGCCTGCCTTTCTCTTGGCCACACAACTCCTCCCTGGGTCCCCAAGAAGCACAAATTCCTTTTCTAGTTCTCCCCTTTGCTGTCCTGGTCTGAGCTCCTGCACTCCTCTCACCCCCAACCTGAAGCCTCTTCTGTTTTGTGAGCCTCCGCTGAGATTGTGGGGAAAGGCACAGGACAGTGCACTCGGGCCCCACCTTGTGCTGAAGGCGGGATGGTTTGCGCTTGGGAGGGTGTGTGCTGGAGCCCGATGCCTGCATCTCCGTCCTGGCTCTGGTGTTCACCAGCTCCGTGAGCTTGAACAAGTTCCTTCCCCATCTTGTGCCTCAGTTTATCCATCTGCAAAGTGAAGGCGATCCCTGAAGCTACCTCAGGGGATTTTTATGAGGATTAAAATGGATTTACTCACGTAAAGCATTTAGAATGGTACCTAGCAGAGAGTAAACGTGGACTAGTGAATGTTGGCTTTTTTTTTTTTTTAATTTAAATTTTGCTTAGTTAGTATACAGGACAATCTTGGTTTCTGGAGTAGAGTTCAGTGATTTGAATTTTGGCTTTTATTTTCTATTTTATTTTATTTTTTAATTAACATATAGTGTATTATTGTATTATTTGTTTCAGGGGTCCCAGTCTGTGAGTCATCCGTGTTACACAATTCACAGCACTCACCATAGCACATACCCTCCCCAAAGTCCGTCACCCTGCCACCCTATCCCTCCCCACCTTGAATATTGGCTTAAAAAAAAAATTATTAGTACAGAGTCCACTGCTTCCTTATTGGCGATCTCTAGTCAAAGGTGAGCTCAGCACTGAGGTGGGTGCTCTAGGTAAGGTCCCTGTTGAGGACGCTCCCAACAGAGGTGGGTGCCTGTGAATCTTTGGTCCTAATTCTTTGCTCCTTCCTCTAACCATGCCCTTTGCAGGTAACGCGTCAGTTACTCCACTAAAGGCAGACGCCGGACCCTGCCCTTTGATTTGTGGCTCAGACTGGGCACTTGTTTTGGCCCAGGGGCGTGTGGGCCGAAGCTGACCACTTCCCACTTGCCACTTTCAGGCCTAGGTTGTAAGGTGGCTCGGGTGTTTTGCTTGCCCTCTTGTGCCTCTGCTGTCATCATGAGAACACAGCTGGCGAGCCAGCTGGTCAAAGGCGGATGAGAGACACTGGAAACCGTGTAGAACAGACCCACACCTGACCTTCTGCCTGGAGCTGCCCATCTGTGCCTGTCCTAGCTCAAGCCAACCAGGCCAGGATCAACAGAACACCCCCCCACCCCCACCCCGCACTGCCCCCAGCCAACTCACAGGTGCAGGAAAAAAAAAAAAAGTGCTTCTTTTTGTTACCGAGATTTGTGATTGTTTGTTAGATGACAGTAGCTGATTGGTACACTGGTGAGGGGTGAAGAATCACCATGTTATTGTCGACCAGTCTTGGCTCCCCAAACCGAAAGTTGGAACTGGCTGATGAGCTGGACTGGACCATGTCAGATTGAAGTAGGCTGTCCCTGCTGTCCTTGTCCCCACCATGTCCAAATCTGACCCTTAGAGCTCTGGGCACTAGGGTCGCACGTAGGAGGTGGTCAGGCATGTTTTGGAGAAGCCAGCTTTGCCTAGCAGAGTGTCTTGTTGCTCCAGACACAGGAATAAAAGAGAGAGGGGGAGGAGAGGGGACCGGCCAGGTCTGCTGTGATAGATGGTGCCTGGATGCTTAGCTATTCCTGCTTCTTGGGTAAGAGAGAGAAAAGAGAAAACACAATACCCGTTGGAAAGTGGGGGGACACCTCCACCAGGCAGCACCCTAGAATGTAGTTCCTACATTGTGCGGCTCCCTTTCCCAGCAGCTGAGCTGAGCCAGGGAAGGGAAGGGGAAGTCTGGGCTTTTGTATGTTGACTCCTCTTCCCTCTTCGTTTCTTCCCCATAACACACTGTATTCATCATTACCTGAAATTTATATGTTTATTCATTTACTTGCTTGTTTCTGTCTCCCATTACCGGAATGTGAGCCCCAGCAAGGCAGTGATCTGATTCATTTTTTCATGACTGTATTTATACCCTTTGCCTGAAACAGTAGCTGGCACAGGGTGGGTGACCAGTGCATGTTTGCTGAATGCATGGCTGCAGTGGCCTGTGCTGGAACTTGTCAGCCTGCTCGCTGCTCCTTGCCCCACTCTTTCTCCTTGCACATCCTTACCCATGGTTGTAGGAACTGGAAGACATTAACCAGGAGGCCCATTCTTTGACTCAGAGATTTCTCATCGCTTCTCGGCCTTTTGGCTAAGATCAAGTGTTGACTCAGAGATTTCTCCCATCCTAGACACACCTGGGGTCTGGAACCTGCTTGCTCTCTGTGCCCCTGGGCCCTGTTCTGTTTGGTTCCACACCTGGATCACTGCATATTGGTGATGTGATTTGGACCTAGCTCCCTTCTGGCCCTGCTCCACTATTGGTCATGCTGTCCAGAGAGCTAACGCAGACCACGCCACCTCTGTTCCTAGCCAGCTCCAGGAGATGGCCCCACAGGTAAAGTGTCCCCTGCCTGCCTTGCTTGTCTGGTGGGAACACTGGCCGTTTGCTTCCTTGGATACCCCAACTGCAGAGAGATGTCAGCCTGCGTGATAACAATTCTTACAGTCTAGCCTCTTAAAAGTCTTTGCCAACTTATTTGTATGGTTTTAGCTCATTCTGGTCCCATTTGCTCCTTAGTGATTCATGCAAATGCAGCTACTTCTATGCAAATAGACTCTGCTAATACCATTTGCAAAGATGTCTCGGTGAGATGCCCAGGGACGCTGTCTCTCTGTGCTCCTAGAGGGACTGCTTGGCTCCAGGGTGCAGAACAAAACCAAAAAATTTCTAGGTGGAGTGTTGGCTGAACTCCATAGCTGCTGCTGTGTTCAGCTGACATCCCTCACCTAAGGGAGCTGCTAAGGGAGTCTGGGATCGTCCTTTGCTATTTGACTCCTCCAAGTTCACATACTTTCCAGTTACACTGTGTAATGACTGCCTTGAAGTTACTATTCTCAGCATCTGGTTACCTTTTGATTTATGGTCGGAGACCCCGAGTCCTTCGTCAGAGGCACCATGTACTTGCCCGTTACCACACCTCCTTGTATGTGGCCAGAGTTGCTGGCACATTCTCACACGGGCATTTAATTGCAAACAATTCTCCTAGCTAGTGAGCCCTGAAGCACAGTAGATATTTGCAAGGGAGAATAATAATAATGGTAATGACTAATAATTTTTGATCTCTGCCAGGCACTATGTGAACCATTTGCTACATTCATTTCTGATAGCACTCCATTAAGGGAGGCACTGTTCTTGTACCCATTTTGCTGATGAAGAAACTGAGGCGGGGAGAGGCTCAGTCACTCGTTCCGGATCACTCAACTGGTGGGAGGTGGAGCCAGGATTTGAATCTAGGTCAAAACCTCCGCTTATAACCACTGCGTCCTCTGAAGGCAGCAAGGACAGGAGGAGGAACAGGTGTCAGGCGCTGGTCAGGGAAGTGAATCTTGAAGACAGTTGAACCTGCAACCATAGAGTAAGCCCTGAGCTCTTGGAAGGGAATCTTGGAAGTCAGATCTTATCGAAGGGGCTGTCTGTGGCTGCTTGGGCTCTGAAGCCCGGACCTCACACCTGCTCCATCCATCTGACTCTGGATCTCTCTGTGGCTTTTGCCTCTCCATGGGACTGAGAAGCTGGATTTCTTCTGTTGGTTCCTCTAGATCCCCTCTTCACCCTTCCCTCCCCTCCTCTGGGAGGCTGACCTGTATGGACTGCATCATCAGGCTTCCAAAATGGGTTCAGTTGGCCAGCACTAGCAGGAGAGCCAAGGACCAGAGGACAGTGAGGCTGGGATCTCTATTTCCCTGCCTACTTCTGGCATCTCGCCAGGGTCAGCTGGGTGGGCCCCACCACATAGCACTCTCTCTCCGGGTTCCGGCAACTGCTCTCTCCTCTTGCTCATTCATGTCTAGGGTGGGTGAGAGCAGTGTGCTCCTGTCCCTGAGGTTCTGTATTCTTCTTTGTGGTTTCCCAGCATCCTGTCTCTTTACTAAAGTGTCCTTAAATGATCCACATTGAGCATGCCATCTCAGTCCTATCAGGACTCTTACTGATGTCCCTGGGCTTCAGTTTGAGCCATTTCTGATCTTCAGCTGACCCAGCCGTGGCCAGAACCCCATGGCTCGACTCCTACCTTGACCATTCACTCTGGTGCGCCTTCCTAGTTCTTGGAAATGCATTGTAGTGTGGAAATAGCACTGGTTGTCAGGTCGGTGTTGGGTTCGAAGCCTTGTTCTGACACTCACTGTATGACTTCAGGGAAGTCACTTAACTTACCCATGCTGTGAAATGGGGGAGAATGTTACTTCACAGGTTGATCGTGAAAATTGAATGGCACCATGTAGATGAAGCCTTTACCTTAGCGTCTGGCGCATAGACCTTGGTTTCCCTGATTTTGCCCATTCTTGAGCTCTCTCTGCACTGCCCATCCATTGTGTGGGGCTCAGCCTCTTGTCCTGTTGGACGGCTGACTTTGGTTCTGCCCCCAGGCCTGGCAGGTAGAGCTACGGAGAGGAAGGGAGCGACTCCTGACTCCACATAGAGGGGAGGTGTGGTGAGGAACTCCGAGGAGGTGAAACAGACCCTTCCAGGGTTTGAAACAATGACACATGGAGAAGCGTGATTAATTGCAGAAAGGAAGCAAGGGGAGGGTGAACCAATGCCGATCTTCATAGAGAGTTCCATTTATTAGCCAGAAATGCTAAAAGCTAATACTTCTGGTATTCCCAGCTAGAGAAAGTCCCAGTGTAATGTTCTGCTCCAATGGCCAGATGTCTATGGCTCCTGCTCAGACAGATAAAGGAAGCTCCCCCTTTTCTCCCTCCCAGCTTTTCCCCATGCTCAAGCAGATGTTGTCTCCACGGTAGAAAGAGATGTGTCTACCTAGAGTTCAGAGAGTCTGGATTGACATTTAGCTGCGTGACCACCCCAAACATCGTTTCCCTCGTTCTCCGAAAGGGGGTAAATATAACCGCTCCTCGGTGTCGTTGGGCTGGTGGTTAAATCAGGAGCAGGTGGTTAAGTGTGCAAGAGACGAGTTCAATACTGAGCCCGACAAGGGGTCCGCCCTGGGCCTGTGCTGATTTCCACCTTTCCTCTCCTCTCCCTGTAGCAGAACACGCGCCCCTTTTCGTTCCAGGGGAAACATGAACATTTACTATCTTGTGTTTCTCAAAACACAGGAAAAATCTCTTGATTTTTATCATCCTTCTTCAGCTTTCGGCTGAAGTGCCTCTATCCCATCTCCTCTCTCCTCGGGTCTGTGTTTTGGGTCGAATTGTCACTTTCAAGGATGTACCCTAGTCCCCTGCAGCCTTGTGTCCCCTCAGCCTGGGCGCCGAGTGTGCTGTTCCTGAGTGCCACCAGGCCTCCGTTTTCTTTGACGCATTGTCTTGTGCCCTTCTACCTTCGGTATGAACCTTATCCTTCACAAGGACTTTGACTTGGGCCTGAGACGTCACACGTGATCTGAGGACACATCGGATATCGGGAGCACCAGCTAGAGATAACGAAGGGAAAGACCGTGGGGGAGGGCCGAGCTTCATTTTGACCTCTGACTTCTATTATTTAAGCTTATTTTCCTTAATTTGGAATATGGAAAGAGAGTGGCCCTTTAGGCAGCTGAGCATTTCTGGTTTCCCCTGGAGAGGCACATGATGACTTCATGGGTATGTGGTCTGATGTAGTCCTTTTTTTGGCAAGCAGGGGTGAGCCAGAATTGGGCGTGACTCTGAAAGAGTGCTTCTGGTCAGCAATCTGTCCTGCTCTGTCAACCTCCTGTTTTCATTGTATTCGAATTAAGCTTTTAAAGCTCAAAAATATAATTAGGTTCCATTTCAGTCACAACGGTTCAGACTGCTGATGAGATTCTTGGCCATCGGACGGCTCAGTCTTGCCCGTCCCTGGCTGCCTCTCCCAGCGCCTGTGCAGCTCTGAACAAACACAGATGCTAGGACCCCACTCTTTAGAGCTTTGATTCATTCAGTCTATGATGGGCCTGGGAATCTGGATGTTTATAAAGTGCCACAGGAGATTCGGCTGTGCAGCCAAGGTTGAGTTGGACAACGGAGGGGTGAGGTGGGTGAGTTGTTACCACCCTATAATTTTATGGCTGGTTCCCCATGATATAATTTTCATTTAACAGGACAGTAAGACAAGTTCCACTCAGGGTAGCATTTAGCGAGAGCTTGATGTTGGGTGCCTAGAATATAGAGAACAAGAGACAACTGGTCCAGGCACATGTTTCGTGTCTCAAAGCGGTGTGATCTTGGGCAATTCACTTTACTTCTCTGGGCCTCGCCTTCCCAGTCTATAAAGTGGGAGGGTTGAACAAAATACTTTCTGGGGGTCATCTAGTGTTGCTACTCATTAATGCGGAGTCTCTATTGGAAAGGCATTTCATTGTTTGATGGGGGAAGCCCCATCTTCTGTCACCCCAGTGGGAAACACAGACAGCAGTAAGAGGAGGGAGAGGAGGTGTCTGGGGAGACGGAGGAGTCTGGGCTACAGAATTTGCTGTGGGGTTCCTCTGGGATTGACACAGGGCTCTGAAGTTGCCTTGCCTCCTGAAGAGGTTCAAATGTCCTTGTGGCCCCTTCACTCTTATAGGATGAAAGCCCTTGGAATTCATTCCACATATGGGTGGAGTGGACAGCTGGCATTAGGAGAAGAGGGTCCTCCCTCCTTAGATGAGATGACCAGGCACATAAATCGATAGAGGACCGAGGGCCCAAAGAGCTAAATTACGCTTTTTAAACGTCAGTGCTGTGATAAATAGGAATTATTATGACCCCTCTCCTTAAATCCCCGCCTGGCTGTATCAACTGGTTCACGTTTCAGCCGCAGGCCACCGCTAATTGGCTGTGTGATCTCAGGCGAGCCAGGCTCCCTCTCTGAGACGCGGTTGTTTCCTTTGCAAAGTAAGGCAGTGGAACTGTGCAATCATCTAAAGGCTCGTCCTGCCTTCCTCTGATAAGTGTGATCCACACGTTGAAATTAATGGCTGAACAGTCAGGAATCCGGGGATCACCTTTCAAAAAGAGAAAGGCCAGCTGGAAAATGGCATAATGAGAAGAGGGAAAGGAAAGTCTCTCTCAAGAGGCTGCTGTTCCACAAAAAGTCAGCCTGTCTGTGATCGTCTAAGCAGCACATTACCATGACAGGGAAACACGGTGGCGGTGCCGAAAGATGGGCGGTGAGTGGTAAGTGGGGGTGTTTGAAAGAGAAAAGTCTATTTTAGAAGACATCTAATAAAGCCGGAGGAGGCAGCCCACACAGAGACACTGAGCTGACAGTCTGCCACCAAGACTCCCGTCCCTGCTGCTGAGCTCGGGTCCCCGGGACCGTCCTTGGCCCCAGCATGTGAGCAGGAAGGCAGGGAAAAAGGGCCTGAGTTCCTCAGAACAGAGGGATACAGTGGCAGAGGCCTCAGGGGAAGGGGGCGGTGGAGGCCGGCGCCCCTCGTGCGAGCCCAGCCAGCTCCGGGCCTGGGGCTCAGGGGCTTGTCTCCGGGCTTGGGCAGGAGCTACCCTGGTCCCCGGAAGCAGCAAGAGCTCAGCAGCTAAGAGCAGGGACCCTGGGGCTAGAGGGCCTGGGTTTGAATGCCAGCTCTGTCCCTTCACAGCTGGGGGACCTTAAGCAAGTCACTTAATCTCTCTGTGTCCCGTTTTTCTTGTCTGTGAAATTGAATAATATTAGCTAATCATCGGGTTGCTGTGAGCACGGGAGTTAATATTTGTAAAGCCCTTGGAACAGAGCCTGGCTCCACGGTACCTACGAATACGTGTATCTGTGTGTATAGATACGGAGAGAGAGAGAGTTAGGTAATGTATGTCAGGTAGTTAGAATGGTGCCTGCAACATAGTATATCATTCTTTTAAAAATATTATAGTTTTTTTTAGAGAGAGCTTGTATGCAGAAGATGGGGAAGGGGCAGAGAGAGGAGTCTCCCTGCTGAGCAGGGTGCTGATGCTGGACTCGATCCCAGGACCTGGGATCATGACCTGAACTGAAGGTAGACACTTACCTGACTGAGCCACCCAGGCGCCCCACAGTATACATTCAACCAATGCTTTGGTTGTTACTATTATTATGATATACACAGGCTCTGGCCCCCATCCATCCATCTGTCCGTCTGTCCGTCTGCCCAGTCTTCTAGCAAACACTGGCAGAGAGTCATTGACGCCCCAGACATTATATATATATAAATATAGGACATTATATATATATATGTGTGTGTGTGTGTGTGTGTGTGTGTGTATGAAGTGTGTACATTGTAAATGCATATAATGTTTCTGGGCCATTTCTCCCCCCTGCACTTAATGTTGTAAGTGTATATCTATATCTATATCTATATTTATATCTATATAAATACAAATATATATAATGTGTTTATATATGTAAATAAAATGTGGCCTCTCAGATGGGTCCCTCCTGCTTCTTGGGTTGAGACCCGAGGTAATCACTACCTTTGGTTTTCAGTGAAATAAGACCCTCTGAAAACCAGCCTGTGCTAACCATCACCCGCCCCCTCCCCGCCCCAGGACTCCAGCAACCTCTCTCTGGGCTCCTCTGAGTCCTGGGCCAGACCTGTGGAGTCCCAGGCTCATCTCCCTGCTACCCAGTGAACGTTCTCTCCTGGAACATCTGCAGGTAACTTTACTGATCATGTCCCCCCACACCTTACCCCTCCCCACCCTGCTCCAACGCAGGCCTTTCCTTGGTTTCTTGTCTCGGTGAACCCCACCATCATCCTTCTAAGAATGCAAATCAGCAACCCTTCCCGTTCTCTCTCCCTTGCCCTGCATCTCCTTCCTTGACACGTCCTGTCCATCTTGACCTTGTTCCCGTCTCTGTCTCTAGCAGTCTGACCCATCACTGAAGCCTGCTAATGTTCGCCAGAAGAATGAATGAATGAATGAATGAATGAATGAATGAGTGAATGAAAAAAGTGAGTGAAAACCATGCCTGGGTATCATCATAATGGTGAAGGCTGAGCACTGAAGGATGTCAGATTCTGATGGAGCCACTGGTGGTTCCTCAATCTACGGAGCAAATGAAACTTTGTGGTATGTTGCAGGCTTCTGGATAGAGCTTCTGCCTCCCCCTCCAAGCCAGTGCTGTTTCCTAACCTTACAAAGCCGTCTCTGAGCCAGGTCCTATGGTGCCGCGGCTGGCCCGGTGCCGTGCAGTTTCTGAGCCGTTTCTCCCCCCTGCCTGGAAGATGTAGAAGCTGCCGCTTCACCGAGCCCCCTAATAACCAGGCCTTGTTTTCCCTGCCACCCCGGGGCCCTTGCTCACCATGAGCTTGCTCCTGTGAACTCTACACAACACAATGTAAAAAGAAAATGGTAATTAGAAGGAATGCTTGAGCAGGGGATCTTATGTGCAAAATACTTTCGTGAACCGAAGCGGCGAGGATTGCTGTCAGTGTCACATGCACAGGCATCCAGCTGTCCTCCTTTCGAAAGGAGGGGATGAGGAGATGCACAGGGCCCTGCCTGCCTGGGGCTTGGGGTCAGCCTGGCCCCCTGGGGGACTGACAGCTTTGGCTCCGTTCCCCTTCGCAGCTCAACAGTCAGGAACAAAGGCCCAGCCCAAGGAGATGGGAGTTTAACATAATTGCTTCCGTATCAGGGCCTCCATTTGCATCCGGAACAAGTGCACAAGGAGAAAATTGGGGCGTGCACACTAACAGTCCATGCAAGGACATCCCAGCTCCTGCTTACTTTCCCATAGTGTACATTACCATTGAGAGCTGTGTTTGTGTGTGTGTTGCTTTGTCCCCAACTGGACTGGGAGGTCCGTGGGTGTAAGGAGTTTGTCAGTCTGGTTTACCTCTGTACCGGTGTTGTGTTCAAAGTTCGGCACACGATAAGCCTTCTAGAACATTGCACAAGCGAAGGTTCATTGCACATTGCAGAATCCCCAGTATCCTAAACATTGCCTGGTAACTAGCTGGACTTCTAGAACACAAACTCCGAGAGCAGGGACTTTGTCTTTTTGTTGCTGTATCTTTAGAATTAACATTCTGGTAGGTGCTCTAGAACGGGAGTCAGGAACTTTTGGTAAAGGGACAGACAGTAAACATTTTTGGCTTTGTGGGCCTTATGGTCTCAGTCATAATGGCTCAACTCTGCTGTTGTCATGTGAAAACACACCATTCAAACTAACACGTGTGTATGCCTCTGTTCCAATAAAACTTTATTTATAAGAGCAGGGCAGTGGGCCAGATTTGGAGTAGTTTGCTAACTCCCACTCTAGAAGATAAGCTCTTTCAGAGCAGGGAATTAAAAAATAAAAAATCTATCATTACCCAGCATCTAGAACAAGTACCTAGCTCTAGTAGGTAATAAATACATATTAAATCAATAAATGAATGAGAGACTTAAAGTGGTTTTGGTCAGCAGTTTCCTATGGATCAGGAAGGAAGCAGATACTGGAAGCCTCCTTTTCTCTGGTCTGGTTGGATCCATTCCCCAAGTTGAGAGTCTAGTGTACATGAAGAGGACGGGCCTGAGATGGAACAGGGACAAGTGACCTTGTCACATGTAGGGGAGTAGAATGGAATTGGAGAGATTGTGCCTGGAGAAGAGAAGAGTCAGGGAGGAGACATGGTTTATATATTGAAAGACTTTCATATGGGAGAAAAATTAGGTCTCTTTAAGAAACGGGGGCTATTTCTAGAACTTTCTGGAAGTTAGTTAATAGTACTCAGACTTGGCTAAGCTGAATGAGCCTGGTGAGAGTGTAAGCTCTCAATCTGCTGGGAGCATTCGTGGAGACAAGGGGATGCTGGGGGAGGGATTCAAATCCCTGGGGTCAGGGATCAGGATTAGATGATGTCAGATCCCTTCTGGTCTCAAGAGCCATTCTCATGTGGTGTGTGCCACATGGCTCCTCAGGTAGCAGATAGTGATTGCCCATCAGGTGGAACCAAACTCCCCAGCCTGGTACCGGAAGTCCCTTAGGACTGCCCCCAGCTAACCCTTCCTGCCTCAGTTCCCCTATTCTCATCTGGATTCTATTCTACCTCCACCAAACGCTGGTGTTCCCCAAACTGGCCACCTGTTTCATTTCTCCCTGCCTGCACACATGCACAGTCCTGTTCACATGGGCTCCCCCACAAGGAGGACCCAAGGCAAAGGTTCAGGTGCAGGTAGTTTGAGGGCTGATCACACAAAGCACTGGAGAGGGAGTGGCGAAGAGACTGGGAAGGGAAGGCAGCTGATAGAAGGAGTGTCATCCAACCTGTGGCGGCTAGGGTTCAGCCCACTGGGCAGGGTCTAGAAGCTGGGGTAGTACATCCCTCTGAACTAACCCGCAGGAAGGGTATGAGAAGTGGGGTATTTATACACTGACCTCCATCAATGGTTGGCTGAGGGCTACCTTGGTTGGGAGTTGGAGAGTATGGTGGAGAGGTTGAATGCCCAACACCTTCTGGCCTGCCACTTTCATGGGCAAAAGTGAGCTTTGGTAGTGGGCAAAAGCCCCCAGGCAAAGAATTACAGGTGCTGGTGGGCAGAAGCCGAGCACTCAGGCAGTTTAGGGTTAGGGGCTGAGAGGAGAGCAACGAGCACAGTGGGCTAAAGCTTCCTTCTGCTTGGAACCCCCACCCCCTCTTCTCTGATGTTGACTTTACTCCATGGCCACACGGGCTGCTACCTAGGACTCTCTGGAGAACTCCTGACACAGAAAGATGTGAAGAATCAAGAATGGATTAGCTCAGGGTTAATGAGGTTTTGGTTGTACTAAAGGATTATTCACATGAGTGTAACCCTAGTTGCTGGGAAATGGATGGGGTTTGTTCATTTGGGCAACTCATGTTGTATGTGTGGTGATAGACACTGATGACATAAGACCGTATGTGTGTTCAGTGTCCACACAGGCCTCCCTCTCTGGCCACTGAGTTACTCACTCTTGGCCATTGCCACCGTGAAATAAATCTACTTCCTTTGGGACCATCAACATGGACCCTTTGGAAGAAATGATTCACAACCGCCTTCACACTGTATGATTCCGGCTACTCACCTCATGGGGCCAGATCATTAGGGCTGGCTGAGCTCCCCTAGAGTCAATCTTCCAGGTTCCTCCCCATGGGCTCCCAGTGTGTCTTGCAGCTGAGTGGTAGAATAGAGAGACTGGTTAGAAAGTGCTACCCTTCCTGTGTATATCATTCATTCATTTACTCATGCTGTAAATATCGAGCATCTCCTGTAAAACAGATGCAAAGAAAATGGGCACCAGCCCCATCTTCATGGAGTTCCCTAGTGGGGAAGACGGCCTTTAATCAACCACACACATATGTAATTACAAAATCTTTACTAAGTTAGTGTGGAAATCTACAGACTGCTTGGTTCTTAACATTTTTTGGAAGACTGCCTGGGCCTTTGCAAATTCTTCTGTGCAGCTTCAGGGTAAAAAGCAATGTATTGTAGCGAGGAAAGGAGCTGAGTGAGTGTGCTGATCTTCTGGTGGTCTGGAAATGATAGCTGGTGCATTATTAATAAGCCAACATTCTGTCCCTGCCTCCCAGTTATGAACTGCAGCTTGGGTCAAATGCTGTTAAGCTTGAACCATGAGCCCTGAATGGGATGCTTTGTCGTCTCGTTTAATAAAAGGTTTCAGGAGTAGAGAGACCTGTTACCAGGGGCATGCAATTATTTCTGAAATCAAGAAGGCTCATAGATCTTAGGAGGCTGCTGGCTGGCAATGATGGTGCTGTGGTGTCTGATGGGTGTCTAGGGGGTGGGTGGAGGCCCAGCTCAGCTCCAGAATGGGTGGGCACAAGCAGAGGGGTGGGGAAGATAGAAGGACCTGCTCTTTACCCGCTGCTAGGGAACCCAGTTGAAAGCATGAGGGATGGAGCTGCCCCACTGGCTTCCTAACATCATCTTTTTCCCCCCCCTTGTCACTGTAAATTGCTTTCCAGTTCTCCAGAGCATAATGCAGTATCAACCACTTTGACTAGGGCTTTCTCCTTGGGAGGCAGTTAGCACATTAACAAGAGGCAGTGTAAAGCCAGGAACAACAGCATTGACCCCTGAAGTCCATTATGCCCCAGGAGAAACTTCCTCACAGCTATGTCCCAGGGGGCAGCATCTACACACAGTGACCCCTGGGCAGAGCTCCTCCTTGCACAGATAGGGAATAACCCTGGCAAATGCAGAAGCCATTTGGATCCATTTGCAGACCATGAATTTTGGCTTAAGAGAAGCAGAATTAAAAACAAAAAGACATTAGAAGTCTTACTCAAGGGAAAACAAATCCACGTGTCATTGAAACGCGAAAATTGCATGGATTTCGCAGTCAACCATGTGAACTTGGATTTAAGGCAGCAGTGTGATCTTGGGCAAGTTTCCCAACGTCTGTGGGTCTAGGATTTCTTATATGTATTTGTATTTATTAAACAAATATTTAAGATGGGTTGTAGTGTTTGGGGTGTGGGTAGCTGTAGTTCTAAGGGTCAGGTATGAAGATGGGGTTGGGGCAGAGAGAGGTGCATAGGACCCTGCTTCTTGGTGAGATACAGAAAGATGGTGAAAGAAATCTCTGCTTTGGGCAGGTCAAGCATCTAAGCCCCCATGGAGTGTAGGTTAGAAGAGGCAGATTTGAAATGGCCACTACCCAAGAGTGTCACCACCAAGAACCATTTATTTTTTGGCCTTGGGACGGCAATGGGAATGAAAGCAGGGAGCTCACATTGTCTGAACACCTACTGGGTGCCAAGAAGCACTTCATAAACATACATGTATCATACTGGGTCCAGCTGGGGAGGTAGTATTAGCTCATCTTACCAATGACAAAATGGAGACCCTGAGAGCTGAGTCAACATGTTTGAAGTAGGTGGCAGAGCTGAAGTTTAACCAGGATTTAACTACTTTCAAAATTCTCACATGATTTTCTCACCAAGGAGATATCTAAATGCCTCTCCAGATCTCTAGCCCCTGAACGCACTGGCTTGGGGAGAAATGGGCATAGGTTGAGGTAGGACAGGTATGGATGGGTACATGCGTTCACCCTACCACCCACATAACTCTGGTAACTTCTCCATCCTCCTCTGGACAATCTCAGCCAAATTTATAACTATTTCTACGTGCGGATGACTTCTAAATTCTAGCATTTAGCACAGACCCCTCTGCTGAGCTCCAGGACCCAAATATCTAAATGACTACTGGGCATCTGCAGTTGGATAATCTATAGGCATCCCAGCCTGGGGTCCATACCCAAGCCGATTATGTGATTCCTTCTCTACTCACCTGCTCCTCCTCCGTTAGTCTCTGACTCAATGAATATCATCTGCTCTGGCTGGTTCTTTACAACTCTTTGGTCAATAAGCCCAAGACCTTGCTCTAATTTCTCAACCATGTCTTCTCCTAACTTCTTCCTCCTGCCATCTTCCCTAGTTAGAGTTCTGACTACCTCCTGCCAGGAAATTGACATATTTTCTTCCCTAAAGACTCTCTCTACCCCTAGTGTTTCTGTTCTCCAACCCATACTTTAAGCTATTTTCAGTGTATTGATGGAAGTTGTAGCATTAGGGCTGGGCAGTGAAAGGTGAGTAGAACTTTGTCAGGCGGAAACTGGGTGCTATGTTGGTTAGACCTTTACTACACAAAGTATGGTCCATGGAACAGAAAGATTGGTGACATTAGGGAACTTGTTAGAAATGCAGAATCTCAGATCCCAACTCAGACCTAAAGAATCAGAATATGCATCTTCATATATCTAGGTAATTCATATGCCCTATTCAAATTTGAGAAGCACCAACAAAAAGTGAGCGGCATGAGAAAACTGCAAAGATGAGAAAGAACTGGACCTTTTCGGGGAAATAAGAAGATAATTATTTGGCCAGATGGGAAGGGAAAGTAAAAATTTGAGAGCTGGAACTCTGTGCAAGGTCCAGGTTATTACTTTGTGCATGTTAACTTCTCGTGCCCTAGGAGGTATTGTAATCCCTGAGGAATTAGGAACACCTAGAAAGACAGGATGCCCATTCCAAACATGAGGAAACTGAGGCTCACAGAGGTTAATTCATTGGCTCAAGATCCCGGGTAGTGAGTAGTAGGGTCAGGACTTGAACTCACACTTCTGAACTCCATTACTCTAGCTACCTGAATTCTATGCATATACTCTATCTCCCATCACTGAGCTTGATGGAGCCATGTTCTCAAACTTGGATGATTCAGAATTAGCTGGATTGGGAGGCTTTCCTTCCAAGGTTTGTGATTCACAGGATCTTGGGCTGAGGCTGAGAATTTGCATTCTGACAAGTTCCCAGGTGATGATAATGCTTATCTGGGGGCCACATTTGAGAAGCACCAGTCCAGAGACCTTCCCTTCCTGCTGTGTGGACCTATCCAAGACTCTGTGCCCAAGGATCCAAGGTCTGGGGCTGGGTCAATACCCTCGCAGGATTAATAATGATTAATAAAGATTAATAATTGATTAATATTGATTAATGATGATATCTCGGCCAGTAATCAAGGTGGGGATCATTAGTGGGATGGTTATTCCACTCTAGTTGTAGCTCAGGGGATGACCCACCCTATTAGAGTTCTACAGAGAAACAACCAATAGGATAGGCAGATTTATTATAAGGAATTGACCCACATGGTTATGGAGGCTGGGAAATCCTAAAGTGTGTAGTCCTCAGCTCTGGAGAGCTCATGGTATATTCCTGGTCCAAAGGCTACTAGGCTGGGAACCCCAGAAGAGCCAGGGTTTCAACTTGAGTCTGAAGGCAGGAAAAGACCAATGTCCCAGCTCACAGTAGGCAGGAAGAATTTCCTCTTATTTGGGGGAAGGTCAGCAATTTTGTTCTATTCAAGCTATTGGCGGATTGAGGAAGGCCCACTCACATTGGGGAAGGCAATTCTCTTTACTTAATCTACTTGATTCAAATGCTAATCTCATCCAAAAACATCCTCATAGACACACCAGAATAATGTGTCACCAACCATGTGGGCACCCTATTGTCCTGTTAAGTTGGTGCATAAAATTAACTATCACACATAGAAACAAGCCTCAACCCATAGCCAACACCCTCAGGCCTGGTAATTCAAGGCCCAGAGCTGGACAGAACTTCTTACAAAGACCGTGGCTATAGGTTAAGCCATTTCCCAGTTGGCACAAGGTCTCTGCCTGCCCTTATTTCTCAGAGGGGAGACTTGTGTGGCTACTTTCTATAGAATGTACCCAAAGAAAGCAATCTCAGTGGAGAAGTTGTTATAAGTCTATACCCCAATATGGTAACACATTGGATCTTCTTGGTAATATTTTATTGGATTTGTGATTTGCCCAATCCTGTCTTAGGACCATAGACTCTGGAACCATAGTGTGCTAGGGAATGGGGAGAAAGGGAATAAACGGTTTTTGTTTATTACCTGTCATTGGCCCACACATCTCAGTTCATGTAATCCTTAGAACTTTCCAGTTCAGACAAGGATGAACAGGATGCAAGATTCATTGTATTTTCTGGGTTTATACACCCCCAGCACTAAAAGGCCCACTCAAGTCCACGTATAGCTCCGGCTCTGGGGCATACTATCTCAAGTTGGGAGGTCCTCAAGGAGCTTCTCACTCTATTTTCAGTTAACAGGTGGTAGCAACCGAGGACTGGAGACCAAAGTGAGCTGTTTGGAGTTGGGTAGTAGAGTGGAGGTGGAGTCAGGCGGAGAGCCCTCTTGCTTGACTTGTGCTCTGGTCCTTGCCTGCTATGTGAACTCCTGTGGACCTCCCTGAACTTTGGGCTCCCCAAACATCTATAAAGGAACATTTCTCCTGAACTTTCAAGGCCACACATATTAACAGACAGTCACATTAAGAGCCAATAACGATCGTGTCCTTACTACATGATGGGCACCTTTAAATCGTGTGACTTGGATCTCACCCTTGTGGCGGTGCTATGGGCTTGTCCTCCACTGGCACACTAGATGGATGCAGTGATCAGCTATGGTCCCTGCTCTACTGTGACTCAAAATCTAGTGGGGGAGACAAGCACACACTACTCTCTGTGTATCTAAATAATAGTAATAACAGTAATAATAATAGTGAAACTTAGATGAGGATTTGCTACTTGTCAGATTGTCATTTGGGTTATTTTATTTTTTACAGCCACATTATGAAGTAAGGATTATTATTATTATTATTACTACTATTATTATTATTTACAAATGAGGAAACTCAAGCTTAAAAGAGCTGGTGTGACTTGTAAGTGGAAGGGTTTTCAAAGGAGCTGAGCGCAAGTCACTGAGATTCCAGAGCTAATAGTTTTTGTTTCTGTTTTTTTTGCCAATGCATACATTTTAATATGTATTTGCTGTATCTCTGCCTCTCTCTTTTTTTCTCTCTCTCTCTATATATGTATATATATATCTATATATATAAACTTTTATAAAATTTATGCTAAATTTATATGTTCATTGCATGTATCATGACATTTTATCCGTAAATAAATCAGTATTCATCTCTTAACCACTTTCTCCTACATACACATAATACCAGTATTATACGAAAATTCAAAATTTTATCACTTACATTTGTAAGCCTATGTTCAAATTTCCTCAGTTGCAGAGCTAGTACTTTGCACATCCTCATATCAGACCATCTTATGTGTGAGTGTGGGTGTCCCCCTTGAGCAAGCCGGAACATCTCTCTTGATTTATGGATTAAAGAATGGTATTTACCCAGCCAGAGAACGCATGGTCTTTCAAGCACGTTGTTGCAAAAGAATCCAAGTTCAGTCTTGGATGGGTCACACTCTGATATGCTAATTATAAGTTAACTCTTATCCACTCGTTAGAGCCAGGCCTGTTCTGGGCAGCCCTCTGTTAAATCTATTCCTGTTCCTTTATTATTCTCTTACAAGCAGCACTGACAGCATTTCTTTTTAAAAATATTCTGTAAACCAGAGACTTACAGTGAATTGATTTAGCCCCCACATCTCATTACATCTCAGACACTCCTTGGTCTTCTCATCTTTTCTCGTGGTCCCTGAGTTGGGAGGTATCCTCCCCCTCCATCAAGAAACTCCTCTGGCTGGACCCTCTAGCCCATGGATTAAAGGCGATTAAGTGAGAGATCGTACATATGGCATGGCTTTAAAACCATAAAGGGCCGCACAGATGCAAAGGGTTGTTATTATGAGCCTTTCCTGTTAATGAGTATTAACGAGCTAAGACTGCAGATTCTTAATGCCACAGAGACCTAATATTAACCATATGGAAGCCTAATTTTCAAAGAGAATTAGAATGAACTGGGGGAAGGGGCAGAAAAAAAACTTGGATTCCATTCCTTCTGCTTGTTCTCAGTATCTTCACGGCAATCTGCACGAAACTAAACAGTTGTGTGTTTACATAATGGTTTGTCTTTGTTTTTAGCTAATTGCTTTAGGATATCTACCCCCACATTATTCTGCATTTTCATGGTCCTCTTGAAAGGGACCTGACAGTTTTGTCTGACAATTAACTAACATTTCTACTTTGAGTTTTGGGATATCCGGATGCTGGAATTGAGAGGAGACATCAGAACTCAACCCACTGCAAGTTTTTGGAAGTCAGGGAGCTGTTAGAGACCTTCAACTAGGTTGACTTCACTGAGCTGAGCCTCGAGATACGTTCTTTCATGGAGCATGGCACAAAAGGCCAGAGTTAGATTTTATTTTATTTTCATTACCAATTTTGAGTCTTTGACAGATACATCAGCAGGGTTTCAGATCACAAAGAGAGTCAAAGGGTATGCGCCAAATTTGGGTCTTTTTTTCTGGGTAGTAGGGAGCCACTGAAGGTTCTTGAGTAGAGGGAGGGTATTGAGTGTTTTGAGGGGCTTGGGGGACTTTAACTGTGATGACTGGTATTGGAGAGGGGTGTGTATGATGAGTAGAATCAGGGAACAGGTAGGAGGCAGTTCTAGTAATCTAAGAGAGCACTGATCAATGGGGACTTCAAGTGGGCAGGAGAAATGGACTGGAGAAGGAGGTTGAGATGTGAGAGATTTTTACATAGTCAGGCTGGACAGGACATGGTGACTCATCAGCTATGGGGGATGAAGGAGAATGAGGACTCTGAAGAATCTAGGTGAAAAACAACTTTCTGGTTTAGATTACTGGGTCAGTGGAGCCAATCAGTATGGATACATGAGGAAGAGGTATTTTGGGGAGAAAAGTTATGAGCTATGTACTTGGAGCCAGAGCCAGAGCCTTTGTTCCAGTGGTTGACTTGACTGTTGGGTTTCAGGACTATTTTAGGATAATTTGCCTTGTAGATAACTGTAGTAAACTGTGCCCCAGAGACCCAAACAGAATATGACAAAGCAAAATGGAATTATAAAATTAGAAGAATCTCTGCTTCAAGTTTTCCAAAAAGAAGTTAGACTTTGCCAATTCCTCCAACTGGGGGAGATTTTCAAGCTTTGAATATAACTTGTTTCCTTTTTAATGAGTCCCAGTTTGTAGACATATTGTACATGAACATAGGCACCCAGAGAAGCAACTGTGCGAACAGTGGAGGGAGGGAGTGCCATGCAGAGCGCCTGAGTGCCTTGGAGGAGGAGGCTGGGAGGCAGTAAAGGGGCAAGAGGAGGGTGCTAGTTCGTTGGGAACAAGATGGGTTACAAGAGCTGTGCTGGGGTGCAGAGGGAGGGGGGACCCTCAGAAGGGTCATTGAAGAGACTTTGATGAAAGGACAGGCCAAGGTAGAGGAAACGGGAGCTGGTGGAATACAAAAGGTCTTCAATGGGAGTAGTTGCCAGTACTCAAGAGAGAGCTGTAGCTTTAGGAAAGAGCTATCTGCCAGGGGCTGTGGCCTTGGGTACAAAAAGGCAGCCATAGCCCACTTTTTCCAGCCGAGAGCTGGAAAAGAAGTACCTTGACTTTTCTTGACTTTACCCCTCTCTCTCCTGCCTTTGTCTCCCATTGGTCAAGCTCAGCCAAAACCAGAGAGAGAGAATTTGGTGATAGAGCCCATAGATCATTCTCTAGGGATTCATGGCCAAGTAGAGAGTTGGGGAGAGGGGTGGGTAGGCAGATAATATCCCCCACAAGACCCAAGCTCAGACCTCTTCCCTTGCTTGGTCTCCTTGCTCTTCTAAACCAGACCATGAAAGCCTATCTTGGTTTTCACCCTTTTTGCAGCCCCAGCTCTTTGAGACTTTATCTTCCTCATCCATTTTTACCAGTCAGTATCACCCTCATTCCAGCCACCTCTTAGTGATATGCCAAGTTTTCATCTTTGCCTGACCCTCAAAAACCCAAGCCACCTGGTGAGATCCCTATCTATGCATATGCTCATAACTCTTTCCAGGACCACAGACGATCAGACCTGGGCTCTGAGAACTGCCCATCTCTGTCACAGCCTACGCCAATCTTTATCTGGAGTTTCTGAAAGCTTCTTTAACTTTCAGGATATGTGTCCAAACTTTTCTTGGCCATTAGGAACTATGAGCTGATATGGTCACTTTCCCTCAAGGCTCCTGTCACTTACACTTTGCCAACTAGTTCCTCTTTGCTGGTCATAATTAGGGCTGGAGAAACAGATCTGCTGGGAGGTGGAATAGTGAGAGAGAGAAGCCAAGAGCTTTTTCAGTCCTTTGCTCTTAGAGGAGATGGGGAGCAAACAAGTTAAGCTTCTATCACTTCCAGAACAGGTCAGTACCGGCCCCTGCCTGAGCTCTCTTGCAGTCCCTAAAGTCCTGTCTTAATTTCAGCCAAACCCCAGTACCTGCTTTCAGACTCCTTGACAGCTATCACAGCCTGCCCAACCATGTGCCCAAATCTTAGGAACTCCAAATGTTGCATCTTTGCAGCTCCTTGTCATTGTGAGAACCCAAGCCAACTCCAAACATTAACCACCTCACCACCATAGTCTTTAATGTCTCCTTCAGGTTCATTAATCCGTGGTAGACGGAAAAGTGATACACCCCTACCCCCTAAGATGTCCATGACCTAATCCCTGGAGTCTGTGCATGTTACCTTACCTGGCAAAAGGGACTTTGTAGACGTGATTAAATTGAGGATCTGGAGATAGGACGATAATCCTGCAGTATCCAGGTGCCCCTGATGTCACCACAAGGGTTTTTATAAAGGGAGGCAGGAGGATCACATTCAGAGAAGGTGATTTGAGGATAGAAGCAGAGGCTGGAGTGCTGCCATTGTTGGAAGGGCCTTGAGCCAAGGAATGTGGGCAGCCTCTAGAAACTGGAAGAGGCAAGGGGCAGATACTCTGATGGAGACTCCAGAAGCCAGCCTGGCTGCCACTTTGATTTTAGTCCTGTAAGACCCACATTCAGACTTCTGACCTCCATTAACTGTAGGAGATAGATTTGTGCAGTACCACTAAATTTGTGGAATTTGTTACAGTGGAATTTAAGACATGTTGCTACTCAAAGTGTGGTCTACGGCATTGCCATCACCTGGGAGCCCTATAGAAACCAAGAACCTCGGCCCCCCCACCCCAGACCTACCAATCAGTATCTTCAGTTCAATGTCAAATCCAGGTGATTTCAATACATTTTACTATGTGTGCTTTAATTTTCTCCTGGGGCACCTGACTGCAGATTTAGTTCTAGTTTGAATCAATCCAGGTTAGGTGGGAGCCAGTCCAAGGGAAGGAAATAGGTTCACTGGGAGACGGAAGGAGAAATGAGCCCCTTCCGCCACTTTATTGTCCAGCTCACTTTTATCCAAGTCAGGCCAAGAGAGGACCCGATTTTTCAAAATCATTTTAACTTTTTAATTTATCTTTTTAATGTCTTATTCTTTTTTCATGGTGCTGAGGTTAGGATAGAAGTAAATCTTTGATTCTTGAAATTATTGTCATTAATCATTGACCTATCCTCAGCACATTTGTTAAGGACCAACTGTATTACCAGCCCTGACTAACCAATGAGCTAGAGGCAGCAGCATTTTACAGGAATGATAAAATAGGACGTGCCTCAGCTGTGGAAATTAGACCTGCAGGCTGTCCAACCAACACCAGTGTGAACTCTGTTTCCCCACTCTGGCTGTGGTCTGGATGGTAGATGGATCCAGATCCATCAATGGCTATGAAACAAAGCCCCACACATTATAGAAGGCCAGCACCAGATCAGAATATGTATTAGAAGATGAACCCCTAATACATACTCTCTCCTAGAATATCTCTGTGACATGTAACAAATCTGTCTCAAGACAAGAAGGTTGTTATATTCATTTTTTTTTTTTTTGGCAAGTGTAAGAAGGAATCATCCCACATAGTCTAGGAGGAAGGATAGCGATCCCTCCAATGGACAGTGTTCTGGGGTGCTTTTCCTGCTGCCCCACATAATGGGGCCGCCTGACCCAGCCCCTCCTATTTTATTTCCATTTGCCTGTTGAAGTTGTAATTCCAGTTCTGGGATTGCCAGAAATCCTGAATTCTCCACAAAAGTTCTCTTAAGAGGGAAGCATTAATAAAACTCCTGGGGGAGCCGGGAGTTCTCTTTTCCCCAAGATGTTGCTATAACAAGAGAGCCCTGTTGATTGTCAGCCAGCATCCCACTGGTTACCTCCTGGATCTTGTGTGGGAAGGAGTGCTTCAGTGCTTTGAGTGAGTCTCTGGGTTGAAACAGGTTTCCATGATAATTAACACCAAATGAGCACACAGGCAGAGCTTCTTGTCTTCCAAGTTTGAAACCCACATTAGCTAATTAATTCTAATTAGAGGCTGACAGTTCCATGTGGCACAGTGAGCATGTAATAAGTGGGATTTTCCCTTTGTGTCTTGACAAGTTAATTAATGAAAATGGGCCTGGGGACTTCTTTCCAGGCCTATGACCCAGCTCAGCACTAGAAGGTACCCCTTTCTTAGAAAAGAATTTTGGTGTTGTGGGAAGCTCGCATGCTGGCCCCCTAGGAAGCCCATCCATTGACAACAATGTCTTGATGTATTATTCCATAAACATGTAGTGAGCACCTACACTGGCTGAGAATTGGGCTAGGTGCTGAAAGAAACACCATCCCCACTCTTTAGAATCTCAAAGTCTGGTTGGGGAAGTGCAAATACAGCAACAGAATCCAATAACATTATAGCCAAAGCAGTAAGACAAGAAAAAAAAAGATGCAAATATTAGAAAGGAAGACTCAAAATGTCTTGATTTATATGAATTAATTTATATGACATTTTGGAAAAAGCAAAATTACAGTGATAGAGCACAGACAAGGGATTGCTGGAGCTGGGGATGGGAGGAAGTATTGACTAAAAAGAGGCAGTAAAAAGGAATTGTTTGGAATTGCACTGTAGGCTGACTTTCGTGGTGATTATGCAAATCTATGTATCTGTTGAAATTCATAGAACTGTACACCAGAAAAGATCCAATTTTCCTGTATATTATTTTGTAAAGTATAAGAAAAAATAGACTACAGCTACATGTACAACACTTAACCATCTTGCAGTGTTGAGGGAAAAAACAAATTTATTTTATACTGTTTGAGTTTTCAAACAGTTTTGAAAAGCATCTTTAAGAAGTAACCCTTAGCAAAGTATGCATATATATGTGTTTTTATACCATGAAGATTTTTTGAATTAATGCATAAAATGATTGAAGCAAACCAACAAAGAAAGGATTGTATCCTTCAATCCATTCAAAAATAAATTAACATGAAAATGTGGAATTTAGGTTCAGCCTTTGGGACAGATTGGGAAGACGGAATTGTCTTGGCATTGGAAGCTCTGATTCTGCTTGTTCCTGAGCTCCTGTATTTTGTGAGGTGTCTCAAGATCCCTATAATATTTTTACCATGCTTGTTTAAACTCAGTCATTATTTATAGATGAATTGGCTGTTTTCTTGGAAAATTCAAGAGATTCAGCTAAAAGCAGTTGATGCTAATAAGAGAGTTCAATAAAGTAACTGGATACAAGATGAACATGAAGGAAAAATAGCATTCCTATCAATTAGAAACATGTAATTAGAAAATGTAATATATAAATGGACCTCATTCATAATAGCAACAATGACAAAAAAGATAAAACTCTTTGGGATTAACTAGAAATATGCCAGATTTATATGAAGGCAATTATAAAACTTTCCTGAAGGCCATGAAGAATGGCCAGAATCAGTGAAGAGACATATTGTGGTCCTGAATGAGGAGAGTCCATCAACAGCTTAAAGAAGTCGGTCCTTCCCAGATTAATATGTACAGCCAATGTAATATCAATAAAATGTGCATGAATAAAGGCAGGGAAGATATGAGAGTGGATTGCTTGGAATGCAAGCCATGTAGGTGGACTGTGGAATTGGTGGTGAAGAGTAGCTAGATATTGACTTGGGACTTGGGTTCACTTGGGACCAGATCATGAAGACTCTTGGGCTGCCAGACCAAAGACCAAAGACTGGGACCCTCATATGACAGCCAGTATGAAGCTCTTGATGATTTTAATGAGGCCCCAATAAGATCAGAATTATGTTTGACAAATATATCTTGACTGATATGGAGCATTGAAGGAAAGGATGGGATCGGAGGCAAGGGACCTTCTAGGAGGCTACTAAAAGGAATGGTCTAAAATGACTGCCATCTTGGCCCAAAGAGTTTCTCACTGAATGTTAGTGCCCTTCCTGTCCGTCCCACATCCTCCTCCTTTCCTGACGCAGAAGTCCAGAGAAGATATGAACTAGCAAAGTTGTCCTGAGAAGGGTGGGATATTTTCTGTAAATCCGGCGACTGTGGCCTTGGCCGGTCAATGTGAAGGGTTTTTAAGGAAGATGTCAAGGCTTAGAGTCTGGAAACCCAGGTGGATGGAATTGATAAATGCTGCTTTCCATTGGGCATTTACTATCTGTGAGATAAGAGCTCGCATTATCCCCGTTTTTTCCCAAGGAGGTGACTGAGGCTCAGAGAGGTTATATACCCAAGTTGCTGAGACCTGCTATAACCTGTGTGTCCCCCACGTCACTGCTATCCTTGTACCTGGCAGAGAGAGTTCGGCAAATGTTTGTTGTCTTAAGTCAAATTACCAATGTTGTTTCTCTGGGAATTTACTGGCTGTGGGTTGGCTGATGCCCCATCCTTATCAGTAAATCCTCTTCCCTCCCATAAATAAGTCATCATCTGGCCAAGAGAGGCAGAGAAGTGTCTAGTAGGTGGGGTGGGGAGATGGAAGCAGGAAGGAAGGGGCTGAGTAATGGTTCTCGATGTGTTTCTATAAATTAGGAACCACCCAGCTTGCCACTGACCCAGGCGTCTTTGTCAATTTGCTCCTCCACGCCCTGCCAGCCTAGCACAATAAAGCTTCCTGTCCATTTCAGGCTTAATCACGCAGAACGTAAATCCCTCAAGCAGAGAGGCAGCTGCGAGGGCTGGGGGGTCATCAGAGGACCGTTCGTTTTTATCTTGTGGCGTGTAATGAAATCAAGAATGCACGTCAGCTCGCCAGAGCCACTGTGGTCCAAATTGTTAAGTAAGCATCCCTCCTTTACCCTCATTAGGCTTACGAGGGCTTCTGATGAAGCAAACGAACACTTACTGAATGATGTTCCTATGTGCCGAAGGCTTTATATGTGATTCAATCTAAAAAGCCCTGTGACACAGGCATTAGAACTCTCATTTTACGGCTGAGGGAGCTGAGCTCAGAAAGGGGAGTGGCCCAAGACGATAGAAGTGAGGGGAGGGTCTTGAAGTGACATATATGTCTGATTCTCATTCTGCACACAGAGCTTTGTTTTGTTTTGTTTGCAGTTACTAGGCATATAGTTTTGCGGGGGAAAGGGGATTTCTGGGGGAGGGATGAGAGAATGGAAGGTTATATTCCTTTCCATAATTTATTTTGGTTATGCAAATTTAATAAACATTCACCATTTGTCTATTTCACATCCACCGGATGTTTCTTAAATATAGCTTGTCTGTCCGTGTTTCACATTTAAAAAAATAGATTTTATTTATTTATTTGGCAGAGAGAGTGAGAGAGGGAACATGAGCAGGGGGAGTGGGAGGAGTGGGGAGCCCCATGCGGGGCTCGATCCCAGGACCCTGGGATCATGACCTGGGCTGAAGGCAGATGCTTAATGACTGAGCACCCCAGGCGCCCCCATATTTCATGCTAAATAGGTACAATAGCTCCGTACTCCAGTTTCTTCTCCTTTTTCTTCTTCTTAGGTATCCTAGCTTGTATTTTAATCCATAATATCTGCTCTAAAATCTTTGTTCATCTTTCAGAACTACACTTAGCTCCGCTTCCCATCATTGTCCTGACTCACGCAATTTTTTATGTTGCTTCCATTCTATTTAGGGATACCTGTGTCTCCAGGTTAGAGACCTACATGCTAGTGTTGACTCAGTTTAGCTCCTAGCTTTTTGTTTTGTGGGGGAGAATTGAACATGTAATACCATGGATATAATGATGAGGAAGACAGTATTCTCATCAACATCATCATGGAGCCCCAGGGAGAGATGGATACACACCCAAGTAACTAAAAAAATAAGTGTGTGCTGAAGTACACGATGGCAGTTTTAGGAGGCTGTATGATAAGGGAGTAAAAAATAATGTGCTGTTCTCTAGGTCATAATAAATTGCAAAATTTCTGTTTGCATCCAGTTCTTTGTTTCTACTAGTGTATGAACTCTTGGTTCCTGAAACATTAATTAGTTGAAATGGGAACATTATTTTAATATTTGTTTGTTGTTTATCCAAATCTGGGCCAACATCATAAGATGCTGAATTAGCAGGGACTCCACAACCGTCCCCCTGAGTACTAATGATACATTGTGGGAAATGAAACATAGAGAAATGGGGAGTGGGCTTGGGCATCCCCCAAACTCTGAAGGGAGTGGAGAAAGGAGGCATGAGACCTCCACTCTTGGGGCAGTTCCATACCGTCCTCTTAGGCAGCAGGAGTACAGATAGGATAACATCTTGACATCCCCTTCGGACAGCGGCACCAGAGATCAAGCAGGGAAACCTGGAAAGGGGGACGGAAACATTTTTTTTTTTTTTCAAAGATCATGGATGGGATTTCCACATTAAGATGGCACCTCATTGTGGCACTTGGTTTGTCTTTTCCCTCTATCACCTTCCTATGAAAATAGTCATGAAAACACCACTACTTTTCAATAACGTAGATTCTAGACTTCGGGTGGAATTTTGGCTTAGTAAAGCAAGAATGAGTGATACTCTTGGGTCAAAGAGCAGGAGACACACAGGAGATTTTCAGTGATTACTTCTGTCGACTTCCCACCTTGAAGATATAGGGTCTTCTCTGAACAAAAGGAGAGGAAGCTCCCACTTACCTCCCAGAAGTTGATTCTGAGGCCATTGAACCTCCACTACACCTTATCACCCCTGTGTACTTACCCTCATGGGACTATAGTTTCTGAGAAATTAAAGAGAAGGAAGGGGTCATGTCAGAAGAGAACAGGTATGGGTCTTTGTACCAGACTGTGAGGTCAAGAGGGTGAAGGAATCGAGATGGGTCACTGGTTAATGGAGAGGTATGTGCATTGCTTTTCCCAGGAAGGAGAGGGTTGCACACAGTTATACAGAAATAAATTCCCTTCCACATGTTCAGGAGGCCAGGCAGGGAAGTCAGAGAACACCCATTCTGGTCCAAGATGCACACGAGACCACGGGGAATTTCAGAGTTTGTACATATTAATCAACCCTCAACTTCAGGTCTGGATGTGAATTCTGATTGTCATCGTGTGGTTAATGATAAGAACAAAGGAGATCCTTCCAGACTCTTTGGGCACACACCTGAACAGATCTTCCCTTGATCAAGCAGGAGCAGTAAGAAAATCAAGAGATCTTTGAAGATTTTCTGGGACATAAAATGGGGACTATTAGATTCAAAGGAAAAGCAAACCTTTGAAAAAAATGAAAAAGTCCCTAAGAGCGTTTATCGGGATGAAGCTTCTTTGTGCTCTTAGTAAATCTGAATGCTGAGAGTCAAGAAATGGCAGATGAGATAGTAAGATTAAAAGGGTTGCTAGATGCAAGCAGAGATGATCTGAAATAGAGATGGCCAAGACATAGAAATGCAACAGCATAGTAAAACTTGCCTTAGAAGCAGCAGAGCATAGAAATAACACTGCAGAAGATGGGGTTAGTGTTAAGGAGGGCTGAGTTAGGATGCTCTGTCTGGATGTAGGGAAAAAGCCCAGAGAAAGGACAGACAGGAAGGAGATCCTGAGGGCAGAATGGAGAGAGGGGAGGGAGAGATACACTGAGTTCTTCCTGCTGCTTCTGCCAATGTCTCCCACCAGCAAAACCTAGCCTGAAGCCAGCTGATGAGACAGACTGGGACGTGCAGCCGGGCAGGGTCAAGGCAAGGGCAGTGGGTGCACATTTGGACAAACAGGTGCAGGACCAGCCCATAACGCTTACAGGACGCATTTTAGAACAAATAGCTGATTAAGTGAAAAGCTGACTTGACTGATAGTAAGTTAAAGAATCAGTTGTATGTGGGAAGGCCACACACCAGCAATGGTAATGAATGGAACTAGATTAGATTTCCCTATTCAAAGACCATTGTTTGATTCGGCTCAAAATGCACCAGAAGCCAATTATAGGTATTTGTCAAAGCTTCGCCTAAAAGGGGGAGGGGGAAAATAAAACCATGAAAGTAAAACTGAGAAGAGGAGTGGCAATAGGAACACTAGGAAAAAAATATAGTGAAGGCAAATGCAGTTATTAAGATGCAAAGAGTCATTTTATATCGATAAAAGGTAACATTCACAAGAATGCTATGATACTCATTTATATTTATCTCAGTGATTCTCAACAAGAATGGCATAAAATGTCTAAAAGATCATGTCAGATTCTCTAAGCAATCTTTTTAAAACTCTCATGCACACAACCCTGATATTTGGGGAGTGATCCTGTTTCTACATGATCCATACTCATTGTCAATGGGCACATATTGTGTCCGTCAGCTGTTGGGACAGGAAACAAACAGACCCAAAAAACCCCAAACCAAAGCCCCCAAGCCCCAAACCCAAACAAAATATGAAAACTATCACATAAATTGGCAAAAAAATAGAAAAGAATATAGGGGGTTTAATAATACTGGTTTTGATTTTGTGGGTTTGGGTTAAATTTTTTGTTCTGAAAATGGACAGAAAAAGGTACTTTTCATTGTTCACGGACCATTTACCACAATTGAACCTGTACTAGTTTCTGAAGAAAACGGACAATCTGAGTATCAAATGGTTATGATTAAATTCTCTGATAAGAATGAAATGAAATTAAACTTAGTATGAAATGTCGATGAAAAATTTCAAGCCCTTGGGGGGAAAAATGTCTTTGACATCTTTTCAGTCCAAGGAAACATCAAAACTGCAATTATGCATTATTGAACATTAGGAAAACAAGAACCCTACATTTAAAAGCTTATAGAAAGTGGCCCAAGGCATATTCAAAGGAAAACTGTGTTTCAATATTTTTAATTTAAATAAAAGAGAATTAAAAACTAATTTGACTAAATCGGGGTGAAGAAAATAATAAAGAAAAAAAATCAGAAATGAATGAGAAAACAGGAAAAAAAGAAGAAAAATGGTAAATAAACCAAAGTGCTGTCTTCAGAATTACAGCAGAACAAAAAACCCCCAAATACACAATTATAAATTAGAGAAAGCTAGCACAAATGCATAAAATTAGGACTGAACTAAAAAAGGAGTTAAGTGGACAGTGGAGAGAGTATATATTCTAAGAAAATATTAGAGACAATTTAATTCTAATGTATTTCAAATCTTGTCAGAAGTGCACGCTTTTGAGAGCAAATATGAATTACTACTTCTAAAAGTGAACAAAGAATTAGATCAGTTAGGATTTTCTTCATTTCAATGAATACACCATTGCTTAGTATATAAGAGAATTTATTTTAGTTTGGGCTTATCTTGTATCATGTACTATGTAACCTTGGGCATACTGTTTAACCTCTTCCAGCCTCATTTTCCTTATCCATAAAATGGGGAGAGAAATTTTCCTCCAATGGTGTTTTTTTGTGACCGTGATATTGAATGACCGTGATACTGACGTGAGATGCTTAGCACAGTCCTGGCCCATAAGTGTCCAATACGTGACAGCCATTGACATTGAAAAGAAATTGGAAATAAGTCATTAAGCACTTTGTGTCCAAATGGATTTATGAACGTACTCTGTCGTGCAATTCTCTGCATGTATCTTATAAAAAAATAATTAAAGTGTATCCCTTTCAACTTTTAAGGCATACTTATCTTCCTATGATACAAATACACAGAAAATGAGATGTTCCCATTTGGCACACAGTGATCTAGATCAATGAGACAATTCTAAGTAAAATGCCAGCAAATTAAATCCACTTATATATTAAATGAGTGATATGCCATGACCGAGTAGGATTTACTTTGGAAATGCTGGGTAATGGGACATCTATCATGGGATCGTCAGTGTGTAAGACACATCATACAAGCTAGATTAATTAGTGATCACAGAACCTTATGTGTTATTATCATTTTGTAGTTAAATAAACTAAGCAGGGAGAGGTTAGAAAAATTGGTCAAGGCCTAGGTGAACACTAGGGCTGACATTCAACTCCAGATCCAACTTAGTCCAAATCGTAAAGTATGTTTCACACATCAGCCTGAATCTCATTTAATAAATTTCTGAAGTTGCATTTGATAACACTCAACTCTGTCATTGATGGAAATTTTTCAGTCACTTAAGGGAGACACATTTTATATACAATGTTGAAAAATATGTATATTAAACACTCAATTTCATGCTTAGTGGTGAAATACCAGAGTAATTTCCAGTGATTTCTTTTTATTTCTATTTAAAAATTTTATGGAAGTGTTAGTTGATGTAATAAGACATGGCTCAGAAATAAAATGTATAACAATGAAAAAAGGAAATATCTTTATTTGCAAGTCATGCAATTATCTATACAATTTACCCCAAATTTTATCTTCTGAAATGCTAATAGTACTAATAAGATAGATCTATAAGGTAGTCAAACGTTTAAGAAATATTAAAAATAGCTCTTATGTATACTAACATTAGCAATTAGAAAATATGAGGGGAAACAGATTTCTGTTAGCATTGCAAATACAAAATAGTAATTTTAATAAAAATTGTACAGGTTATACATGGACAAACTGACAGTGATCGATTGGGAGGAATAAACAAAGATTTGAACAAATGGGAAGGCATTCCAGAGGACTCGTTGCAAACACTCCATATTATAAAGCCATCATTTTCCCCCCAGATTAATTTATAGGTTTGAGTTAGTTTTAGCGTAAGTTTTATTCACAGCGGGGGGCAATGTCTTGGAATCCGATGAGGTGATTCTAGAATTCATGTGGGTGCATAAAAAGAAAGTAATTAGTAGGATTTCAAGGGATTGGTATGGGGAGGAGAAAAGCATTCACTAAATGTATTCATTGATTCTAAGACTTTCAAAAAACATTAAATTGTGTATCTTAGAATAGAGGGACTATGATAATCAATCCGTTCAAAATCTTCATGAATCCTTAAATTAAGACTTTCTACTACAACATATACTTTCCTCCCATAAAACGCAGTAAAATTTAACTGAATAATGCATGTTTTTCTTCAGAGCCTTAATGATTCTATAAATACATGACTATAGAAATGTATAAAGTAATTGGCTTTTTAAACCAGGAAACATAGCTCTTAGCACTTTGTGGGAGTTATTACAGGGATAAAAAGGAACCGGAAGTCACAACGCCGTGGTGAGAGGTGAATGCTGGTGGTCGACCCGGTTTGGTGGGCCGTTTAATGGCCCGTGCAATTTCAAAAGGTGGGTGTTTAGAAACCAGACCTTAGCACAATTAAAACGTTCTCAGTCGCTTCCTGCAGGGAGGTTCCTTACAAAGCAGAGGCTGAGAGGAGAATGCTTGAGCAACACGTGGGGGCACCTCTGGGGGGGGCGATAAAAGCAAGGCAGGAGAGGGAAGGCGCAGAAGATGCCCTTTCAGCTGAAGCCTACCTGAACCTACAGGAAGCTCTAGCATAATGGGTCCCAGCTTTTCTCTGCTGAGGGAGAGGAGGCTGAGCTGGTTTTCTGTTTTGTCTTGTTTTTTGGCGTTTTTAAAATTTTATTTTTATTTTTAAAAGAGAGAGCACAGCAGGGAGAGCAGCAGGCAGAGGGAGAAGGAGAAACAGGCTCCCCGCTGAACAAGGACCCCCCCCCCAACCATGCAGGACTCGATCCCAGGACCCTGAGATCATGACCTGAGCAGAAGGCAGATGCTTAACTGACTGAGCCCCCCAAGGCACCCGCAAGGCTGAACTTTTGTAACTCAGTTCATAGTCAGTCTTTGGCTGGGTGGGGGGGCTCTCGGGGGTGGGGGGTGGGGGGGGTAAAACCTCCCAAGCATCTCAGGTAGGGGGCAGCTGTGAGCCATCAGCAGCCCACATTCATAGCAACTGGGGGATGGGCTGTCTGCATCGTAAAGATCTGGGCAGATATTGCCACCGTCGTGGCCCTTGACTGTATGTTGTGTATCAGTCAAAACCATAGGTAATAACGTGGCCCAGGTCAAATATCTACCATAGATACATAGAAAAAAGGACCTAGAGGAAAACACGCCAACATTGTGGTGGTGATTATTTCCTAGTGATGATAATTTTCATATTGTTCTTGTTCTTTAACATGCTGTCCACATTCTAGAAGTGTGTGTGCCTTCCTTTTTAAATCAGAAGAGTGAACAACAGCTCTGGGTGGTAGATTTGACCAAATGGATCTGGGTTCGGGTTTGGCTTTGCCAGTTTCTAACGTACGACCTTGGGCAGGTTACTCAGACCGAGCCTCAGCTTTATCCACTGTTAAATGGGGGTTCACTGATGTGAAGCACGATATTAGATACTGTTGTTTCCCCAGAATCTGTTTCCTTGTCTCCCCTGATGTGGCATTTTCCGCTTGCTTTGGAGAACAGCTTCTGTCAGTCCTTGTGGCTCCTTGGGAATCACAGTAACGCCCACATTCCCGTGCCCACAGAGGTAATGTGTAGCTCGGACTCACATCATCCCACCGACAGAATTTCTCTCCAGACTTTTCCATGTTGGAGAACAAGTTCCTTCTCTTTTCCTTGGATCACAGGTTTTAAGATTAAGATTCAGGCCATTCCAGCAGCTGTCTTCTTGCCTGTAACATGGAGAAAGCCTTTCTGAATGGAGCACGACAAAGAAGGCAGAGACAGAAGTCCTGGTGGCCAAGAGCCCAGTTTCTGGCTCTGTCTTGTGTCTCCAAATCTGTGGCTCTGAAGCTATTTCAGCAAAGCTCTCCCACCCTTTTTCCCCTTAAGCTGGTTTGAGTCGGGTTCTTGGGACTTGCAACTGAGAGATCCCCACTAATACAGGGTCTGTTGCTAAGATAATTGTTAACATCGTTTCTCTTACCTGGAATGCCCACCATTTACCAAGCCCTGCTCGTCCTTCTCCTCCAGCCCTTAGTGATCTGCCTTTCTTTTCACTACCATGCTTTCCATGGACCAATTTAGCTTCATTTTGCTTGGTTATCTGTCACAGATTGTTAGATCATATCGTAAGGACCTCTTTGTTCACCCCCATTACCTACAACACATAGTAGGTGCTCTACATGTAAAATCAGAACCTAAAGGGACCTTGCAAATCAAGTTAAAGAAAAAAAGAGAAAAAAGGAGGAAGGAGAGAAGGGAGGAAGGAGGAGAGGGAGGGAGGGAAGAGAGAAGGGAGGAAGCAGGGAAAGAAGGAAGGAAACACCAAGTTTGTGAAACGGGGAAACTGAGGTCCTGGTTCATGCAGCTCTTCCCCCAGGTGGAGACATGACTAGATGCCAAGTTCTTTACTTAGCCCATTGTTCTTGACTCTTTGCAATGCCTAGACACTAAATAGTAAGACAAAGTGAAAAACACCAAGAGGCAGATGGTTTCTGTCTCAGTTGAGTTTTCAAGCGGCTGACAAGATAAAAGATGGGGAAGAATTTTGTTGCTCCTACTCTTGGTTACCTTTTACCTCTAGCTTGCTCACTGAAGCTCTGATTTCCTTCCTAATGGTGCAGTCAGATCACTGATGCTCAAGTAGGAGCTGGAACTGAAGCCCGTCATAGTAGACAAGACTAAAACCCTAGGAGAGGTGGAGGAAACACTGGCTGGCCAGTAACTCCATCCACTTGTAGAAACAGAACTACTTCTGCCTTGAATCCAGCCGGTGGTGACGTCTTGAGCAGGTGGCCAGGGCCTCCAGGTGGCCTTCCTCGGCATGCAGAGAGCTGCTCTCCAGGCCCATAAAATCCAGCATCAACTCCAGAAAGGGCTCTTACTGGGGAGCGTGTTCAGTGCTTGAGGTTTCTTGCCAGGTAGGAAGGAGGGGGCGTTCTCACCTGGGGACCAAGAAGATAGCTGTTCCTACCAGAGCAGGTCCCTCCCTGAGGTCAGCTGAAACCAATTACTGCCAAGCCCCGAAGACGAAGACTTCATCATTACTTCCCTGTTAGATCTGCTAAGCACAGCCAGACCTGTAGACCCAATCCCTCGGGCATGAATGATGTCTTATGCGTACTTTCTAAATCATGTCTTATTCTGGCCACAGGGAAAAAATTAAAAAAAGAAAAGTTATCCACAATCATTTTCAAACCACTTGGGATCTATTGTAGGAAATAGGAAACTTGCAAAGGGCTTATTTGAATCCTGAGAGGAAGTGTGTAGTGTAAGGGAGGGGAAGCCTTTGGAATCACAGAGGGAATGCTGGGGAGTCCCTCCTGTGTGCCTTCAGACAAGTCACTTAACCTCTCTGAACCTGCTGTTCCTCTGCTGTTGTTACTGTACCATATAGACTAATAATGTCCCAGGAAGTGGTGTGTTCTATAACCTGATGATTCCGAAGTGCTGAACTTGCCTGTCTTTAGACCCTGGCCAGCATGTTTGCTCAGAATAAGGACCTTGATAAAAACAGTCATGTTCAGTCAAAATCATAGCAGCCTAAGAGGCATGCAGGTAATCAGACCCTGTCTTTCCCCAGGCAGAACACTGCTGGGCTTTTCTTCTGAAGACACTCAACATTTTCCCATCCTTCCACATCCCCTGGTATTCCTTTAGTGGAAACCATAGTCTGCACTATCTATATAACCCTCTTCTTGCCTGCCCTCTGACTTTATCACAATCTGGTTCCCAGGGAGCCCCTTACTGGCCATCGTTAAGGACTCGCCGATATCCTCACCCTTTCCTCTCCTTTCCTTGATGCCTCTCTGAGGTTCAAGTGCGTTGTTTTTAATTTTTAAGAAATATTTCAAATATATACAAATTTTAAAACTATACATCCATGTATAAGGGGTTTTTTGGGTTTTTGTTTGTTTTTGCTTTTGCTTTTGTTTGTTAGACGAGGTATGAGAGTCTTAAGTATTTGGCCAAATTTGCTTCAGATTTTTTTTTTAAAGATTTTATTTATTTATTTGACAGAGATCACAAGTAGGCAGAGAGGCAGGCAGAAAGAGAGGGGGAAGCAGTCTCCCTGCTGAGCAGAGAGCCCGATGCAGGGCTCGATCCCAGGACCCTGAGATCATGACCTGAGCCGAAGGCAGAGGCCCAACCCACTGAGCCACCCAAGCGCCCCTCCAAATTTTTTTTAATTAAATGGCACATTGCCAAAATAGTTGCCTTCCTTGTTCCTTCCCCAATCCTCCCTTCTCAGAGGTAGCCAGAACTCTGAAGTTCCTCTGTATCTTTCCTCCCTTGGGTTCATACTTCTGATCAGTTGTATAAATTCATTAACAATATGTCTTTCGTTGTATTTCCAGCACCTCCGTATTTGGTATCCTGTACAGATCGATAGCGAATGGCTTCCCCTCTCCCTGCACCCAGCACCATGTTCTTTAGACTTATCCATTTTGAGTTCTACAAGCTAGCCCCTTTCCTTTAAGTGTTGTTACATGAATAAACCAGTGTATCTGTCTCCACTGAGAAATACTCGGGGGGCGCCTGGGTGGCTCAGTGGGTTAAAGCCTCTGCCTTCGGCTCAGGTCATGATCTCAGAATCCTGGGATTGAGCCCCGCATCGGGCTCTCTGCTCAGCAGAGAGCCTGCTTCCCTTCCTCTCTCTCTCTGCCTGCCTCTCTGCCTACTTGTGATCTCTATCTGATAAATAAAATCTTTAAAAAAAAAAAAAAAGAAATACTCGGGTTGTTTCCACTTTCCTCTGCTCCCTAAATTGCAGCACCCGATACAGTGTGTCTCTATGGGCACATCTGTGAGTGTAGTTCCTTAGTCCCCGGCTACACACCTGCAAGGAGGACCTCTCTCTTGAGCGGAATGTGTGTCTCCAAGTGTGCTAAAGTGTTGCCGGGCTCTTCTCCAAAGAGGTGGCGACCGTTTCCACTCCCATCAGTAACTGTAAACACTAGACATTTGCGCCCTGCTCAACGGTTATTGACGTTATCAAACTTTTAAAACTGCAAATCGAATGAATACCAAATAGACTCTTTTCCTTTCCAAATTTGCATTGTTCTCTTTACCAGCCAGGGAGATGTTTTTTTACATCGTTATTAGCTCCTTGAACTTCCACTTCTGTGACTTGATCTTTCATATTCTTTGTCTAGTTTCGTTACCCATTTGTCTTTCTCTGACTGATTCTGGATTCCAGTTCTCAGGTACATGGGTTGCAAATGTATTTACCCAGGGTTTTAACTTTATGGTGTCTCCTACACATCTTATTTTAGAATATTTTCGGGGAGAATCTCTTACTGCTTTTGCAAGGACTCTTTTCATTCTTCGTGATTTTTTTTTAAAGATTTTATTTATTTATTTGACAGAGCGAGATCACAAGTAGGCAGAGAGGCAGGCAAAGAGAGAGAGGAGGAAGCAGGCTTCCTGCCAAGCAGAGAGCCCGATGCGGAACTCGATCCCAGGACCCTGAGATCATGACCTGAGCCAAAGGCAGAGGCTTAACCCACTGAGCCACCCAGGCGCCCTCTTCGTGATTTTTTACCTTAGAAACAACTGATCTGATACTTGGACAGCCACACCAGCAGTTTTTAGGGGCTTCTTTTCCCATCCCTTTGTTTTCAACCTTTCTGTGTCATTGTGTGTTTTGTTTTGTTTTGTTTTGTTTTGAAGATGTATTTATTTTAAAGAGAGAGCTCGTGCAGACTTGGGTGGGGGGAGGGGCAGAGGGAGAGGGAGACTCTCAAGCTGACTCCACGTTGAGCGCAGAGCCCGATGTGCTGGGTTTGATCTTACGACCCTGAGGTCATGACCTGAGTAAAAATCAAGGGTCGGACACTTACCTGAATGAGCCACCTGGGCACCCCCCTGTGGCTGTTGTGTTTTGAGTGTATCATTTATGGAATATCTTATAATGGTTCATTTTAAAATCCACTCTCAGAGTTTCTGAATTTGGACCATCCAATTTTGTCTATGAGCATCATTGCCTTTACTGATACATTTGCATTTATTTCTGTCTCTCTGTGTGTACAGTTGACTGTGACACCACTTTTATTTCATTCCTAGAACATGGTTGTCTTCATTAGTTTGCTACGTTAGTAGTTCCCCTTCATTTTTTACCTTTTAGTAGTTACCCTTAAAATTTTAATACTTATTCTTGACCTAACATGAAGATTGAAGGTAATCAAAGTTTTACCTTCTGCTTTACTCTCATCATCCCTCCCATTTTGCAAGTAATTATTGCCTGAAACGTTTGTTCCACTTCTGGTACCTTTGAATTCATCACCGCCATCATCGTCACTACGATTATTTTTATACCTTCATTGTGTGTTTCGTTTTACTGATTGTAACAATTTCTTTTCTCACTCTTGCATCTGCTCTCTTTATTTTTGTTGTGAATTTTTTTTCCTGATGGCATTTTTTTGCTAGCTCCTTCAGTGGACCATCCTATGTGTGAACATCAAATCCAATTTCCTGGAATCTAGGACCTGTGCTATTGCCCCTCTCCCTCCCTGCCCCTTCCTGGGCAGCTTGGTACCACCTGTCTTGCTTACCACCTAGTCCATAGTTCCCCTTTCAGTTCTGACATCTGAAAAATCACTTTTCTTTCCTTTAAGCTCAGCTGTATATTTAAAATACTTATACCTTACCTCTTTCAGTTAATTTGCTAAAGTGGCCCACAGAATTCAGAGAAACATATTACTTACTGGTTTATTTAAAAGGATACAACTCAGGAACAGTCAGATGGAAGAGATGCACAGGGAAGGGCATGGGGGAAGGGCAGAGAGCTTCCATGCCCCCTCTGGGAGCACCACTTGGTACCTCCAGGTGTTCACCAACCAGGAAGTTCTCTGAACCCTGTCCTTTGGGGTTTTTGTGGAGGCTTGGTTACATGGTCACAATGAATGAAATCGTTGACCGTTAGCCGTCAATTCAACCTCTGGCTCCTCTCCCCCAGAAGTCTGGAGGTGGGGGAATGAACGTTCCAATCCTTTTATCTCATGGTTGGTTCTCCTGGGAAGCAGTCCCCATCCTTGGGTATAGTCCAAGCCACCTCCTTTACATGACAAAAGATACCTTTAAAGCTCTCATCACTTAGGAAATTCCCAGAGTTTTAGGAGCTCTGTGCCAGAAATGGAGATGAAGACCAAATACATAGTTCTTATTATAAATCACAATATCACATATGTTTTTTTTTAAATTACAGAGCACATGTTGGCTATATAAAAGAAAAACTAATTATATCCCTGCCATTCTCCAAGCTTCTCTTCCCTGCCAAGATAACCAGTGTTGCCAGCCTGGTGAATATTCCTTCCTTCTTGTAGTTCTCCTTGTGAGAAAACATACACAAACATATCTACACAAATACAGAAAGTATGTTTGTTTGTTTAACCAAAACAGAATATGCAACTTACTATATTCAGTGAGCAGTATTTTATTATCCAGAATTTCTCTGAGTTGTTAGCCTGAGAGTTGTCAGATTATTTTAATCCACCATTTTTCAGGATCCCAACTCACCTGTTTGCTTTCCATCTTTATGGATTCCAATCTTGAGCTAATTTTCCCATTTTTAGCCTTACTCTTTGGCCTGAGCCTCAGTCCTGTTTTTTCAGGTTAGTCCTTTCTCATAATCCACAACGAATTCAGGTTCAAAAGTCCCCTCCCTTATAAGCGTAGATCAGGGGAGAACTGAATTAGCATCTACTCTCATAGGAAAGGCCTGAGGCTCCATGTGGTCCTTCCAGGGCCTACTTGAGCCCACAAGTTTGCAAGGTGGTAGGCCTGGAAAAGATGTAATTTTGAAACCAGGTGTGTTTGGTTGTATTGTCTGTGATTGCTTAAAACAAAACAAAACAAAACAAACAAACAAACAAAAACCCCAGACCCAAGACCCGTTTGTCCAAAAATTAAGCTACGACAATGATCTTCAACTTTTTTTTTTGATGGTATTGATTATTGATTGTTTGGTGCTGAACATCAAAATCACTTGGGAAACTTTTAAAACACTTATTTCTAGACCCAGTCCTGAGATGTTCTGATTTAATTTGGATGGAGGCATGGACACTGACATGAATTGATTCTCACATTCAGACCATGTTGAGACAGATCACAGCGTGGGACTCACATGAGAACTTCTCTCCTTAGGCCCGCCGGTTCTCAATGCAGAACTTGGAGCCATTCCACATTTAGCTATGGTGGAGTGAAAATAGCTCAGGATGTGGTGGGAGATGTTCTAGGGTCCAGTCCCAGCTTGTCACTTATTTGTCATGTGACTTTGAACAAAATGTGTCCCTCTCTCAGTCTCTGGGTTCTTATTTGTAAACATGGAGATGATGGTCGTGTTTCAAACAGTGATTGTTAGGATCAAAAGATGAAGTGTTCCTACCAGTTGCCGTTGTTGTTTTTAATAAGTTGTAAGTTTCTATCAAAATGTTGAGCATGAGGTCTCTTCCCAGTCTAAGATTTTTTTGTTGTCTAAGTCATTGACCTTTTCCTTTACCTGGGCCTATAAATCCAGTGGAAAAAATATCGTTAAATATTCTGAGTGTTTTGATTTTCTGAAATACCTCCTTCAAAAGCTCTCCAAGGCTGGTAATTTAGGCTAGATTTAGCAAACTGACTTTTAAATAATGAAGGTAATTATTCAGGTCATTCTGGTCCCTGGGTGATTCTCCCTCAGAAATATCCAAATGATTTAACTCAAGAGCGGTCTTGAATTAAAATGATCTGCATTGTTGTTGTGGGTCTTCTCTTTTCTGATAGAAATATGAAGTTTATAAAGAGAATTCAGACCTTTGAAGGTGGGTCTGTAGGAAGAGCTATCAATACTGTGAGTAAACTTGCCTTTGTAAATGGTTTAGTCTCATAGTCAAAGCACTTAAATATTATGAAAGAGTAAAAAACCCATGAAAATTTAAATATCATTGAGAGAATGCTCCATTTGGACATACCATGTAATTTTAACACACCAAATTTTTTTTAGGGTAACAATTATATTCTTCACTCAGGCATAAGATCACCTGAGTGTGTTTTAGCTGTTTCTCAAGAGCATTACTGTAGCATTTGGAGTGTGAGGAGACAACCCCTGGGAGGTGGTCATTTCAAAACTGGAAGTCATCCAGCATTATCCACAACATCTCAATTGGAAGAAAATTACCAAAAATGAAGTCTGGTCTTTTATCTGTTTTCATAAAAGAGATTTTACTTTTGGCCCTTATTAGCTATGTAAATGTCTCTCACTATTTTCTTAAAAAAATAAAAATAATTAGAAATGGTGTGTTTCTCTTCTGTTACAAACTGAAACACAATTGTGCATTGTCCAGCTGAGGTAAATGGACAAAGCTCTCATTTCATCCTCATCTGAGGAGACAGGCTTACAGCACGAGGGGATCAACCCACCACTTCCTCCCCTTGGCAATGTTATGTCTTCAACACTAACTCGTGAAGGAGTGAGCTGCTGAGGAGACTTCGTTTTGGCCAGTGAGTTTCTGCATGATCCCGTTCTCCCTCAGATGAATGTAAAGGACCTAAAAGACCTGTAGATCCTTCTTTGTAGCACCCAGAAGATGTCAGAATGGGTTTTCTTCTTTCTATCTCTATTGTGTGTGTGTCGTCATCTAGGAAGGAAGCAAGTATTCTTGGAGCTGCTACTGTGTCACTTGCTTACATTGTGTTGGGAGTTTGCCTAGATCATTCTGTTAATTTTCACAATTGTTCTGTAAGGGAGGTGTTGTCATGCCTGTTTTACCAATGAGGGAACTGAGACTTAGAGTAACCTCAGCAAAGCCATCAGAGGGATGGGTTTGTATGGCCTGTGTTTTGTCCCTTACGTGAAGCAAGGAGAGTGTCATTTGTGAGCCCAAAATATGGGTACTATTTTCCTTGGGCTAAAAGGGCTTTTGTACCCTTTTGAATATTTGGAACTGAGGCTTTTCTAGCCATCTAGGAAGTAGATGAGGTATATTCAGCTCTGGCTTTGTTTCCCAGTCTTTGACTTTCTCAGGTGAGGTTGGCTGGCTGTGAGACAGGCCCCATCTGTAAGTACAGGGAAAATTTAATTGCAAAGGTGAATGTTAGTGGAAATACCCAAGCAGCAATGAGGCAATGTTATGACCTGCTTGACTGTAATTGTTATCAATTCAAATGTAATGAATATGATTGATTATTTCACTTATTCATTTAACAAACATTTGCTAATCATCTACCATCAGTCAGGTAATCTCAAAGGTTCTAGAGACACACACACAGAAAGAGTGATGAGCAAGACCGAAATCTTTGCATTTATTGAGTACAGGACAGATGCCATGAGGATAAAAAGCCAATACCCATCTGCAAAGATTTTACAATCAGGCTGAAAAATCAAACATCGTATCAGTTAACTTGACTCATAGATAATAAAACTACGTGCTAAAGGCACAGGCAGATCTCTAGGGGAGCACAGAATCAGATGGTGAAAGGCAGTGGCAAATTTTCCTGGTGGAGATTTAAGAAGTTTGTTGGGGCTAAGATATTTTAAGTGTGCCTTAAATCATGGGAATGGAGATGCAAAGGGTTCTGGACTTGGCTATAAAACCCTGGAGATCCCTGGAAGTAGTTACAGGTATAATCCTAATATACCCCAGGGTTCCAAATGGACCAGTCTCTCATGGTGTTACATTCCCAGGAACATTCCAGGAACCAAAAATTAATTGTGTTTCAAGTCTATACTTAGTTTCTTAAGGAAATGCCAAAGATGGAGGACATCTGTATTGCAGAGAAGGCATCACAAAAATTGCTCTCTCCAGATCACTGCCAATTTGACCCACTGCCTTCTACCCAGAGGGCAGCTGCTCCTACGAAACCTTCTTTCTTATTCTTAAATTCACTCCTAACTCTTCAACTCTTCCTAACACCCAGCTCACACAGATTCTCTGTTTCTCTTCTGACATTCCAGCTGTACTGTCTTTGTTCTTTTTTATGTATATCATTTTAGCCCCTCTGACTTCTGTTACTATTTTCTCTTGCTGGCCTGTTATCCAGATTGTCCTCAACAAAGGAGATCTCAGGAATAGTCTCAGAAAGCAAGAATCATTGTTCTTTAGAATCCAGGGGGAGAACCCACCATTATAAATACTTATATATTAATAATATCTTCTGTCCTTATTGCATGGGTGCTGTGAATTTATGCAGAGCTGTCTTCTAGGAATTCTGGTCCTGATGGAAGAGGCCTTGGATCCTGTAGTTTGTAACAGGTGTCTGCAGTGCTCAGGCCCAGCTTGCCTGGGCTCCCTAGGGCCCTACCTGGGGGGAGTGTAATGGTCTCCTCACCTGTCTTTCATCCACTCTAAACTTCACTGAGGGTTAGAATAAATTGACTTTCTATTTTAGTGTGGGTGACACTAGCTGCCATGACAAATATATAAAGATATTTCAATGACTTAGCACAGTACAAGTTTCTTACTTTATTGTTCAGTGTGTGCTCTGGGTCGACCCCTGTCTTTCTTCCATGCAATAATTCAAGGATCCAGGCTGTTCTAGCTTCTGCCGTTATGAGTAAGTGTCTTCCAAGGTGACCCTCTTTCGATACCCATCAGCCTAAAAGGAGAAGATCGTGGAGGAGCACAGATGGGTTTTTAAGCAAGGCCAGGAAATCGTACCTCGTCTTGTTTTCCGCTGGTTACAATACAGGCACGTGGTGTTTTAGGTTGGGTTCCCCGGAAGCGGGCCCTGAATGACAGTTGATGTGCGGGTGATTTCTTTAGGAAGTGTTCCCAGGAGAAATGTAGAGAAGCAGACAGGACTGCAAAGGGGATGAGGATAAGCATGAGTGTCATTTCAGACAAAGTCCCCCAAATTGCAGTGCTTGGGGGAGGGGGTTCTGGAGAGCAAATTACACCTTAGAATAGGTCCTATTTCAAGACAAGGGGTCCAGGCTTTCGTACACTGGCTAAGGGCTCCCCATGGGGTCACATGAACCCCCAGGCATTTCTGGCTTGACAAGTACAGTGCTCCATTAACCAATGACAGGCTTCCAAAGAATGGGGCAGGAGGAAACCCCTGGAATCAGGGCACTCTGAAACAGGTGGATGGACGTGCAGGAATATTAACTAGAATCCAAGGGGATTGGGCAAAGCACGGATACCATCTACCTCCTGTGACTACACTTAATGGCAGGGAGAGCTGGGAAATGCAGTCCGCTTGTATCCTCAGGAAGAAGAGAAACATGGGTCTAGGTGAAAGAGAGCAGTGTCTCCTTCATGTTTGCCTTCACATGCCACTCTGCCCAAATCCCTCTTGTCTCTAAATCCAGTAAACACAAGAAATGACTATTGCGTCAGAGTTTCATGGGTGGGTGTGGTGGGGGAGGCAGAGGAGACATGGGGACAGGGAAGGGGGATGCCTCCCTCTGGGTGTAATCAAAATCGTACAACTTAGCTCCTATCTGCAGCGACAGAGACTTCAAAAAGAAACACTCCAACCACTTACTAGCTTTCTTTTGGCCTGCTCTGCAGATCCCCCTACCTACTAACCGGTGAGCACCGGGAACTTGCTGCGCTGGGAGCGTGGGGGCTGGGGCAGGGCTCTGGCTCCCACAACCAGTGCTGCGGGAGCCAGAGCTCCTGGTTCTGGTTCCTGCTGAATGCCTTGGCCTCACCCTCCACCTACTTCTGGCCGCTCAGGGTATTCCAGCCATCTGGCTGCTCTCGGTGCAGGGGCCTCCTCCCCTCTTGAGGAGCCGACTCCCTTCCCTGCAAACTCTTCACTCTTCGAAGCCCAGCTCATGGGTCGCTTCCTCCAAGCGTACTTTCCCCAGGCTGCGCAGATGACACTTGATGCGTGTCTTGTGAACAGAGATGGTAATAATGGCGACTCTTCCCTGAGCATCCACGCTGAACATCATACGCCGTCTCACTTCGTATTCACGCTTCTCTGGAAGAGGAAGTGTTAATCCCATGTCCCATGCTGGTGGGGAGGAGGTTGGGCAGTTAAACTGGATGGCAGTACTCTGCTCGAGAGGCCTAGGTTGGAGGTGTCTGGGTGGCTCAGTGGGTTAAGCCTCTGCCTTGGGCTCAAGTCATGATCTCAGGGTCCTGGGATCGAGCCCCGCATCGGGATCTCTGCTCAGCAGGGAGCCTACTTCCCCTGCTCTCTCTGCCTGCCTCTCTGCTTGCTTGTGCTCATCTCTCTCTCTCTGTGTCAAATAAATAAATAAAAAATATCTTTAAAAAAAAAGTCCTAGGCTGAATAATCCAGAATATGATCATGTTTATCTTTTAAGGGGTCATCCAAATGAAACTATATGCATCTATGTGTGTATATCCACACACATCCATCTCTCTCCCCCTCTTCCCCCTTTTTCTGTCTCTGTCTGTCTTTCTCTCTTTTTCTCTCTTACCCCAAGAGGTCAGAGAGTTCGATTCAAGAAACACTTCCCTGGCACATTGCCTCTCTCTCTCTCTCTCTCTCTCTTTCCTACAATACTCACCATCTTTCTGTATCTGTTTTCCTTGCCTTTGTCTGTCTCCCCCTCCGATGATTCTCTCCCTCCTTCCTCTCTCCCCTGCTTCAGTGGCCAGGAAGTCTGCATGGTCCTTTGGTCTGCATTGTCTGTTCAAACTCCTAGCAAGGCAGGCTGTGTCATTGGCCCTCGTTTCTGCAGAGAAACAGCTTGTTTAAATCTCCAGCCAGACTCTGTCCCCTTCCCTGGGCCAGGGTGATGGATGGAGGCAATTATGGCCAGTGTGCTTCCATTAGGGCCTCACCAGCCCCAGGTATTGTGGGACCTCTGCGGGGCTGGCGAATTATGGTGTGGAGCAGTAACGGGAGGGGCCCCCAGCAGTGGGCTGGAGAGCAGAACCTCAGAGGCTGAGCATCGGGACTTGGCTGTGGCCCAGTTCCTGCACATTCTAGCCGCGGCTCATTTGGGGTCTTGCACTTCCAGGGCTATGCCTGCCCTGTCTGGAGGACTTCGTGCCCACTTTGGGGCATGCACAAGCTTTAAACACGTCTCTTGGCCAGAAGTTTGAGCTTTGGAATGGGGCTGTCTGGCTTCAGCTCCTGACCCTGTCATTTGCTAGCTGGGTGAGCTTGGGCAAGGACTTACTCTTTGTGCTTCTGTTTCCTCATCTGTGAAATGGGCACAAAAAATGGGACTGATCTCAATGAGTTATAAGGGTCAAATAATTTAATTCAGGAAAGGTACTTAGTAGGGTCGCTGATACATAGAGCTCAAGCAATGCAAATTATCATGGTATCAGTAGACCACTTGGTTCAGCCCTCCCATTAAACTTGGCAGGTGGAAACTAAGTCCATTTTACAGTGGAGGAAACAGAGGCTCAGTCATAGGAAATGACACTGGGGGGAGGGTAGGAAAGTTAGGATGGGAGCAGAAGGATTTAAATTCTGAGCTCAGTGCTCCTTCCCCTGTCCTCTGCTGGGTACCTTCTGGCCACCCTAAACTTTTCCTTCTGCCAGGATTGCCACATTCTCCTTTGCCTCTGAACTTTTGTTCCTGTGCACTCAGTACAGAGTCTGAAATCTCACAGTCTATGGGAGTGGACTGGGCATGTTCACAGGGGAGCCCGGCCTGGCGCTTGGGACCCTTAACGTCTGGTCTCTGTTCTCCTTCAAGTATTTTATGTAACCTTGAGAAACCCTTCCCCAGTCCAGGCTTCGGTTTCCCCATATGGAAAACTGCCTCGACAGTTCCCCTTCAAGATGTGTGTTTATCCTGCAGAGATGAGGGCTGGAGATACCAGCACGGTTTACTGCAGCCTGCCCATAAGAGTGACAAATTGGAACAATCTCATTATCTATCAAATGATTGTAACAAATAAAGATAATGGAGGGGTCACTCGGCCTGCAGACATGAGAACATGAGGAAACATGGAACTATACATTGTTAAAGGCCAGAAGCAAGCCATGTAATTGTATATACAGCACAATCCTATTTATTTAAATAGTTTGTCCCTAAACTCTACATAGGTATGTGGACATATAAACAAGTGCATTTAAGAAAGGTCTAGGGGCGCCTGGGTGCTCCGTCAGTTAAGCGTCCGACCCTTGATTTCATTTCCAGTCATGATCTCAGGATTGTGAGATCCAGCTCCATGTCGGGCTCTGTACTCAGCACAGAGTCTGCTTGGGACTCTCTCTCTCCACCTCTCTCTCTGCCCCTCCCCCCACTCATGCGCTCTCTCTCTCTCTCTCTCTCTCTCTCTCAAATAAATAAATTTTTAAAATAAAGGTCTAGAAGGCTGCACAGAAGGCTCTTTTTAATAGTTACTTCTGGGGAGAAGAAAGGGACGGGGTTGTAGATACTGGGGGGGGCTTTCACTTTTTACTTTATACATGTTGGCATAGCTTTACTGTTTATGAAATTGCATTAATATGTAATTTGTTCTTTCCCCCCCCCCTTTGTTTTTGTAATGAAATACAGAGGCATGAGCTAAGGGTTCTCTCAGCTTTAGCTGCAGCCTAAGTTGTATGATGGAGCTGCCGTTCAGAGTGGGGACCAAGCTCACGCACACCTTGGGTCCTCCTCACCCCGGGTAGGGGAAGGTCTTGGGCCCTAAGGAGCATCCCAGGTGTTTGCCACTCCTGACTCTTCTCAGGGACCCAGGCTGGCTGGACGGCCTGGGTCAGGGCTTGTGGGAGGAGTCTGAGGGACCGGGAAGGGCAAGATGACTCTCCAGCTTTCCAGCCGTGGTCCTTTAAGGCTGGAGGTTCCAGAACTCCTTCTGGCCGCTTGTGCCCTGGTGGCCCCTGAGGCCACAGTCTAAGGTATCGGGCCAGATTTATTTTTCTTCCGTGGTCCCCAGCAGTTCTTTCTGCTTACATGTCCCAGGGGACTGCAGGGGCCTGAGCTCCAGGAAAGAAAGAAAAAAAGGGACCTCCAGAAACATTCTGAGGCAAGTGCGGCCCTTTCCACCAGCGTAGGCTGGTTACCTCCGGTCCCCGGGAAAAACCTGCTGGATTTCAGGAAAATCGAGTGATTTCTGCTATCACTTCAATCTCTTCTTAAGAACTGGTTTTGTTGGAGTTGTTTTCGATGTCACAAAACTTAAAAGGGCCTCCAGGGCAATGGGTCATTGACCTGGTCTTCCAGGAAGTATCCTGAATAGGAGGTGAAATGATTTTCTAATAACACCCCAAATTAGTATACCAGGGACACTCCGGCTCTCTATTATACCTCACCCAGTTCTCGGAGTGTGTTTGTCCAGAGGATAACTTTCTTCCTTATAAGATGTACTGCTTTGGAACAGTCCTTTAAGAAGCAGAGAGATGGAAGAACAGAGGACGGCTCCTTGGCCATCAGTAGTGAAGGAGAAACAGGTGAACGCCATAGCCAAGTGCAAGTTCACTGGCCAGCTTTTATGGCGTGTGGATCCTCTCCCTCCCAATCTCATTTCCCAGCTCCCTTGTTTTTGTTCACCTCCTTTCCTCTTTTCCTAACCCTCCCATTTTTTTTCTTGACTTGGTCTCTCCCTTTCTCCCTGGGTCTCTTCTTTTTTGACCAGGGCAGCCTGTCAGTCTGTGTCTGTCTCTCCTCTCTCTGACTCTTCCTCTCATTGTTGGCTCTGCACCCTTGCCTTGCCTCTACCTTAATTTGTCATAATTAGAAAATTAACTACATTTACATCCTTGCTGTATTTTTAGTATTTAGTGCTTTCTGTGCTGAATTTAGTATTTAGTGCTTTCTGTGCAGAGGAAACAAGAGTGCATATTTCCTCCTTTCAGGGTGACAAGAAAATTACAACCCAAACAACAGCCCTAAACTAAGAGGCTTTCTGTGTGGGATTCCTGGGTGGGTTTTTTTTTTTTTTTAGGGTTTGATAAAGGGGTTCCTGTAACCTCTGGGATTGTTAAAGTTTTAATTCTAACTCTGATTTCAGACTTTGATTAATTTAATGATTATATATTAATTGCATTGCTGAAATAGAAGTAAGAGGGGTTCAATTAGGCAGATCTGGCCCTTCCTTCTTAGCAACCCAGTAAGTGGTGCTCTCTTCCTGTCAAGATGTTCTGGGGGTGCGAAAAGACAGAGAAGTGGCCCTAGAGTTGAGAAATCCAGGCTTGAACCCTTGCTGGAAGAGTTGTGTGACTCTGGACAAGCCAGTGTCTCTGAGGTTCAATTTCCTCTTGTGTGGAATGAGATCAATAAAGCGACTCTGTAGACTTGTGAGGATAAAGTAAGAAAAATTATACGAAAATGTATGACTCATCCTAGGGGCTTAATAAATATGAATTAATTGTCCTTTCTTGCCCTTTCTGTGCCTCTCTCATTCCATCTGGTACACGTTGGAACTACCCTAGACTCTGGGGATTTGTGGTATTCCAGGCAGGACCAATCAACTCAACCTCAGACCGTCCTACAAAATTCAGTTTAAATGTCACCTCTTTCAGGAAGCTCTCCATGACTTTTTACTTCCCAGGCTGGTTTGGATGGGCTCTCTTTGTCTCCACAGCACTCTGTACTTAGCCTGACTCAGTTTTCTGTGTCTGTCACAAGACTGTGCCTTCCCGTAGGCATAGGTGATGTCATCCCCATTTCTGTTCAGTCCCCAGGGCAGAATAGAGCCCTCTGGCAGGCCACAGTGAACATGGAAGCCTCTATGAAGACTGGCACTGGCTTGGGCACTTTACACCTTTATAATTCTATCATTTTGACCTCGTAACTGTATGAGGTGACCACTATTATTATTCTCATTTTACAAACAAGGAAACTGAGTCTCATAGGGATTAGGTAATTTACCCAAGATCACACATATGGCAATTAGCAGAGATAGTTTTGAACCCAGACAATCTACCTCCAGAGCTCATGCATGCCACCACTATCTCATACAGCAGAAGAAATAAAAGAATGAATGAATAAAAGAATAAATGCATGAGTCTCATGGCCTTAGAGGACCACTCGGGGTCTAGTGATATAATTAACTTCAGTTTGAACTTGGCCATAGTGAAGTTATAGCAGCCTGAGAGACCAAATCCTTGACACTTTCTTCCTCTCTGGTAAGAGATTTGAATAGCCTAAAATCCCTTACCTGTCTTGATAAATACAAATACAAAGAAATAAATAATGCAAGAGCTTTCCCCCCACCTCGCAATTGAGACTTTGCAGTCATAATTCTGCTTCAAGCCAGCAAATTCAAGGAGGTAGGGAAGGGGGGATGATGTGGCTTCTTCAGCCGTCCAAAATAAATTTCCCAGGATAATTACCAACCAGAGTAAATTCCATAAATTTGATTTAATTGGCACCAAGCAAATGATACAGGGAAGGAAAATATTCTTCTCCTTAAAGTCATTGGGGGGATCTCAGAAGCAGAAGATGGGAACATCAGGATAATGTAGAAGCCAGCAGCAACCGCTAGACAACCTTCACGTTTGGGGTAGGGGAAGAAAGGGCCTCCATTTACTGGCTTTCTCATCTGCGTCTGATGCTCTACTGGAAACTTACATATTGTCTAATGTAATTTGTATGACGAGCTTGAGAGGTAGGTATTATTGGCTCTTGCATCTGTTAGCTATTACTGTAAAACAGACCATCCCACAACCCAGTGTCTTAAAACAACCTGGTGTCAATAAACAATAGTTTATCATCAGTCACATGTCTCTGAATTGGCTGGAGCTTGACTTGTTCAAACTGAACTAACCTTGCTTCTTACTGAAAGTCGGTAGGTTGGTTGATGTGGCTCTGGTCTACATGTCTCTCTTCTTCTCCTGTTATCAGTCAGCTAGCCAGACCATGTTCATCCTTGGTTGATAGCGCTTCCATTTGTATATCACTGGCCAAGACAGTGACACAACCAGTATAAAACCAAAGGGCAGGAGAGTATACTCTACCCATGATGAAGTCATGGCTAGGATGTGGATGCAGGAAAGATGTTGAATTGAGGACAGTAGTTCAGTAATACAAGCATTATTACCTTCAGTGTGGGGATGGGCAATTTGAGTTCAGAGAGGTTGAATGAAATGCTCCTATCACACAGATAGTAAAGTGTGGATATGAGATTCAAATCCAGGTTTATTGGGCCCAAAGGCCATGCTTTCCCTCCCAATTCTGACTCTTTTTTTTTTTTTAAGATTTTATTTATTTATTTGACAGAGAGATCACAAGTAGGCAGAGAGGCAGGCAGAGAGAGAGGGGGAAGCAGGCTCCCTGCTGAGAAGAGAGCCCGATGCGGGGCTCGATCCCAGGACCCTGAGACCATGACCTGAGCCAAAGGCAGAGGCTTAACCCACTGAGCCACCCAGGTTCCCCCAGATTCTGACTCTTAAAAAGAACTCTATGGATCCTAACTTTAGGACCTCGTTGACATCCTCCTTGACATCAATCCTTGTCCTCCTATGTCCTAGAGTTCATCTCAAGTGAGTGAGAAGTTGAACAAAATTTAAGATTCATGTCCTATTTAGATTTAGATCTCCCACCCTTTCCATGACACTCACACCTTGACCTTTCTTGAATTCATTGTATGCAAAACCAAGGTCAATTAGCAGCTCTGTTACCCCTGCCCTCACTCCACTGACATTCCACAGGTAGATCCATCAAGGGAGGCTCTCCCTGGATCACATCCTATAGTGGATGGTGCCGGAAGTGTCCTGGAGCTGTCCAGTGTCCTGAAACAACCCACTGTGAGCCTGGCTTAGTGAATCCAGCTGTAGGCAATTAACAGCTCATGCTTGACAGGCCTCATTTGCTTCAGGAAGCTTCTGTTCTGGCTTTCTGCCTCAAGTACACTTGGGAACGTGAAATATATGGGTAACTGTTAGTAACTGTAAGCAAACTCTCAAGGCTTACAACATTTTGCTATGTGCATGTTAGAAGCAAGGGATTGGTGTGGCAATTCACAAAACCTCACAAGGGAAGTCAGTAAGATTTTTGTATGGTGTTTTGCAGTTTGTGAGCCCCTTTCACACACAACATCTGCTCTGTGGTGTTGTGGCCAGATCATTGTGCCCATTATACAGATGATGAAACTGAGACTTGGAAGACATTTCCTATTCCATGGTCATAGACTGAAGACACAGGGTTATGGACTCTGGGTTACCCACATTTCTCCTTCCATTTGTCCTCTCAACAAATACATTTTGATTTGTTCTAAGCAGAGAAAATAGCATGTGCAAAGGGCCTGTGGCCTGTGGCCAGAAAGAATTTGCCTTGTTGGAGGAAGTGTAAAAGTGCCCATGTGGCTGAAAAAATGTGAGTAGGGAAGTGATAGGAAGTGAGATGATAAAGGGGAAGGAGCCAGACCATGCTGGGTCTTATAGGCCCACTGCTGGGAATTTGACTTTCCTCTTTATATTATCAGTTGTTTGGCAAAGAATCTGGTACAAACTAGGTGGCCATAACTGGGTGTCTTAGATTAGATACCCTGGAAACAGACCCTGAGACAAGAAAGTGAGTGCTAGCAGTTTACTTGATCCCAAGAAGCACCAGTACAAGACTGGGAAGAGGACGGGGAAGAGAGGAGCCAATACAGGTGCAACATGGAACAGGTTACTGCCGTGGGCAAGTGGGGCTCCTCGGGAAACCTCTAGGAGACAGAGTCCAACACTCTTAGTTATTCTAACTGAGGTGCAAAGGAGCTGGAGTGTTTATGCACCAACTGCCATCAGTCACTGGTTGAAGGCTGCTCCTGGGGGAGTATGAGGTATGAACTCTTACTTCCAGCTTGCCTGAGGGCCAAGCAGGCAGGAGATTTTCAGGAGTGTCTCAGGAGTTTTCATTTGAAGGTGTTCAAGTCTGTGCATAGGAATTGGCAGTGCTGAGGGACTATTGGGAGGGTGCTTATAGTGTTTGCTGCAGTGGGCATCCAAGATCCCTTCTATAAACCATGATGTATTGGGAGGATGAAGGGAGCAAGGACACAGGAAGGAGGAAATGTCACAGATATTGGCAGAAAAGAGAAGAAAGGACCTACACTTTGGGGGAACACCCTCCCCAGGGAAGGCACTGGGGAGTAGCTGGCCCAGGTGCTTATTGAGACCAGAGAAACAGGCCATATCCCTGAGGGTCACATTCTTGTCTTCATGGGAGTAGGCTTTGCTTCTCAGCTCTCCTCTTGGTGTCAGTCACAGAGGCTTCTCCTCTCTGAGACTGAGAGCAATCAGTTCTATTTCCTTTTAGAATGAGAGCTCCTCTTAAGATCAGCTGTTAAGACACTAGGGAAGGGGCAAAACCAACCTATTCCATGGGTGTCCCATACCCGGCACTTTTTGCCCAATTCTGAGGGAATAGGTTGGACTTAGGGACTGGACCAGGGATGTAGGAAACCCCTTCAGAAGCACATTCAAAATAAGAACTTGTGTTCTCTACAGAATCTTAGGTGATTAATGAGGAAAATCATATAGTCCTCCCTTGGCTATATAGGTAATAAAAACCAACATTACTGAGCTTGTTTCTGTAGCTTGTGAAAGGCTAGCTAACAAATGATCTCATTTGCTCCCACAACAACCCAGGGAGGCAAATAATACTGTTAGTCCCACTTAACAGATGAAGGAACTGAGGTTCAGGAAGCATTAAGTGCTTTGCCTCAAATCCCACAGGCAGTGAATAGCAGAGACACTCTGTGTTTTTCTTCCAGTGACAGCAAGCTCTTGACCTTAGGGACACGTCAACATTTTTACAATGAAATGACAACTGATTCACTATAGTACTATTTATAATAAGGATATTGGAATTGACTTACGGGTACCACAATAGAGCATCAGATGCCATGGAGCCAGTAAATTTGAGGGTTGAGGTCCATGAACGTGGACCTCATGAGAGGCCCATGAGAAGACCCTGTAGTGTAAGGCAGGGTCAGCAGATTTCTGCAAAGGGCCGGATAGTTAACTGTTTTAGACTGTGCAGGCCCTTTTGTCTCAGTCACAATTACTCAACTCTGCCATTGTTTTTATGAACAAAAACATAATCAAAAAACAGCCGCAGACCATTTGTAAATGAATGGGTGGAGCTGTGTTACAATAAAACTTTATTTACGAAATCACGCAGGGGACAGATTTGGCCTCCAAGCACGGTTTGTACTGATCCCTATTGTGGACACTTCAGAGATGGTATTTCTATTTCCGTCACTAGATGGCGCCCCTCCATTAGCGAGGTGAAATGGAGGCCCGGCGGCCTGACTGGGAAAGGAGTGGATTCTGGCAGGAATTACCCTACGTGGGTGGGACCCAAGAGTCAGTATAATTCAAATGACAGAAAGCACGGGTACAGGCACCCGCACACACACACAGACACACAATATTTACTGTGTTCAGGCACAGTTCCAGGCAATAGTGTGCTGGTAAATATTTTATTCTTAAAAGAAAGAAAGAAAAAAAAAACACCCTTGATTTGTAGCTTTGTTGATTTCTGTAGTGAAATACTCACATCACGGCTGTTTTCAAGCTACTAACTTGCCATCAATCTGTTCACAAAGTTCCTAACGTTAAATAACAGAGTCTCGAAATCTCCCAAGCCAATACAAGCCAGCTTCCGTGCACCACTGGCACAAGATCTTTTATGTTCTTACATTCGTTGTTTTTATATTCACCTGCTGGGGTAGGCAATACATAATAATAGCAACGACTAACATTTGTGGAGCAGTTGCAACATGCAGATATTCTGCTAGGTGCTTTACATATATTGCCTTATTTTGCGGTCTTCACAACTCTATATAGCTATAACTATCAGCCCACTTTGCAGATGAGCAAACTGAGGCTTAGAGAAACTCAGTAATTGGCTCAAGGTGATATCACCAGGATCCAGCTATTGCAGTTTGACTCCTAAGGGCAAGCACTCAACCAAACCATACTGCTTTGCCTATGCTGTGGTTGGAGGAGGTGTGGGTGTTTACATCTGTTTATAGCTAAGGGAAAGGGTTTTAAAAAGTCACTGACCTATCAGACAGCTAGTTGCTGGTCACATGAGGACTAGAACGCAGTTCTTCTTGACTTCACCGTCTACGTTTTTTTCCAAGTGCTAAGGAGCTAAAGAGTGGGCTGAGTTTAATAGTTTATTAGTTACTGAGGAGATGCGTCTGAGGTATTGAAGGAGGAGAGGAACCCAGATAGACAGAGGAGAGGGAGACATGTATTCTTATTGAGACAGAAGCACGCCCAAAGCAAAAGAAGTTAGAAAGTAGAAAGAAGCAGAACTATATGCCACCTGGGAGGTAGTGAGAAGGTTTTCTTGGTTGAGTCAGAAGGGGTGAGCTGGAGATGATAGGGGAAAATGAGAAAGGTAGAGAGGGGTCTGGTTTTTTGAGTTGCTAAATTAGAGGGGGACATGAGATGCTCTTCCAAGCAGAACAGGTGTGGAGGGTTGGAGCCAGGGAGACTGATGGGGGTAGGACTCAGAGCTGACTGCTGAGGATGCACCAGGGATGAGGTCAAGTGTCTGGTGTGGAAGGAGGCAACAGTGGACTTTGTAATGCCCTCCCTCCCTCCGTTCTGTTTGCATGTGGGAGCTGGGGTTTTCAGGCTCCTTGGGATATTGCATGTAAAGGAAAGAGCATCGGACTTGAAATAAATACAGATTTGAGCTTCAGCTCTGTCCATTACCAGCTGCATGACCTTGGGCAATTTCATTAATTTCTCTGAGCTTCTGTTTATTCATCTTTAAAATGAAATAATGAATGTTAAGACATCTAGCCCAGTGCCTGACACACAGTTGGAAGTCTAGTAATCTTGGCTCATTCATCTGTTTCCAAATGCTGATGTCCTTGGCGGGGGTGGGGGGGGAGGGATGGGGCTGTAATATTTCCATGGTCTCTGTAACACACACACACACACACACAACACGCATGCCGGGAGTGCTGGCCCAGGCCCTGACTATTCCTGTTTTACTGAACTCTTTATTGTAAGGGCTTGACTGAGAAGAGACTGTGAGTGGAAATGAAGCCGGGTTTTACCTTTCAAGCACTGAGCATATTTAGAAAAGGTGTAAGAAATAATATCAGTTGTGTATACACACTTTTCACCTGCAGAGGAAACACTCATGGATATAGACTTTGGGAAAGCTGACCTCACATCTCTGTGCCACTTATTCCATTGCACAATGAGAGCTGAGGAATACTTGTGGGGCAGCAAATTTCAAAATGTCCTTAGTTTCCTTAACTGTCCATTATGGTGAGATCATCTAGGATTTCATTTACCCAGAAATCCCTTGTTCAGCAACCTCAGTTGTCTAGAACACATCTCAGAACCAAGAAAGAAGCAAACTATATCCCCTCCATTTCACCACCAACACAGGCATACAGACTCATTGTGGGGGCGCCTGGGTGGCTCAGTGGATTAAGCCTCTGTCTTCAGCTCAGGTCATGATCTCAGGGTCCTGGGATTGAGTCCCGCATCAGACTCTCTGCTTAACGGGAAGCCTGCTTCCTCCTCTCTCTCTCTGCCTGCCTTTCTTCCTACTTGTGATCTCTCTCTGGGTCAAATAAATAAATCAAATCTTTAAAAACAAAAAACCAAACTCATTTGTGGCAAAGGTACATGTCCTCAAATTCACAGACTCTGAATGGATCAGTCATTTTCTTTGTAGAGCTCAGCTCTTCATTCAGAACATACTTAGTTTTATGTTAATATAATTTGGATGAGAATGGTTATCAGGTTTTCCATCCCAGAGGAGACTAGAAGCAATTGATTAGAAGGAACAGTGGGTCTAAATTTCCTAGAAGCAAATTCTTTGGAGGCAGGAAGAAGGATCCTCTGATACTTGATAGTGGAGGGAGAAGGTGACAAGGCAATTTCAGAAGTGGGATATTTGGAGCCATTGGTGCAGGAGTAAATAGTTCTCCACACTTTACTGGATTTGAGGGTATTGCTGTCTCTGAGCACCATCTTTCATGATCATCGCAAACTCATTCAAGTCACCTGGAAGAATTTAAATGGTACTTAAGAAGGTAGGGCATTGGTCAATTCATTTTAGAATGTCTTCTCTCCAAGATGCTATTTCCCCCCTCGTTATCCTTAAAGAAGTACATCTTGTCATATGGAAATTTTATATGCACAGACAAATCCCTCTCCTGGTAGGGTCAGATGCTGGGGCATTGCCGTGGCATCTTCAGTTCCTTCTGATTAGCTGGAAAAGGTGACAACCCTCTGTGTAAAACAGGCCTTTTCTCGTCTGCTCTAAAACACTCTCTTCTCACTCCTTGGTCATGGGATTTGATGAGCAAATTCATTTCCACCATCTCCCTTTATGAATTTGTGCACTTTGATTAGGACCCTTTTTAGATGACTTCTTCATGGTTTGAGGCAGTTTGATTCTTAAAATCTGTTCTTCCCCATAGGGCATTCTATCTAGTCGCCCATCTCCTGCCCCTTTATTGTGGCTATGATGCCTCAACACTTTGACTGGGGGACATGTCCTCTCTGAAGACTTCTTTGAGGTGCCATTTTTGTCCAAGTAAGCTAGTGACACATTCTTCACTGCTACATGTGCCTCTTCTCATATTCGTTTCATCGTTTATGATCTCCTTCCTTTAAGAGAAAGAAAGTTCTTTAAAAGGAAGTAGTGAATCTTAGGCAGGTCTGTGCTTTTGGAATTTAAGAGTGCCTATGGCCGCTCCCTCCAAGAGAACCTGCTACAGGGTGACTTGTAGCCTCCTGGCTGCAACTTTGGCCTCTCCCTGTGGCTCAGACTAAGGCTGAGCTTCCGCTGGACTGCTTCTAGCCCCACACCAAACATTTCAAGAGTCTAGAGCCACATCATTCCTGCCCCAAATGGAGCTCCTCCAAGGGGCAAACTTTGGGTTTTCTCCCTTCACCTGGATGACACGATCTCAGGCATGCCTGTGATCTGAGCTCTTCCTCCCCAATCCTGCATTTCCTCTCCCACAGGCGTCAGCCTTGAATCTCTGTCTGAGGGCTCTCCTCATCTACTCTTGCTCCCTTTCTCCTTCAGAGGCATTTCCCTCAGTCATGTCCTGAGCATCTAAGCCCATCTTGGTGTCTACTTCTCAGCGCCCAAACCAAACTCACAGAGTATCTGTTGCATAGTAGATACCAAAAAAAAAAAAAAAAAAAAAAAAAGTCAGTTGAGTTGAACTTATTTGGGTTTTATTGGTCACCAGCCATGGTCTTCAACAGAGTGTCCCTCCCATATGGGGGTTGTATAGTTAACATGGCTAATCAGACAACACCAGCCAATGCCTCCTTAAACCAGACTGAACTGTGTCTGGATGACTCGGGATCCTCACCACGGAGATTCATTGGCTGAGTAGTGAACCCACTGGTACCCTCAGAACCTACTGAGATATTTAAGCCCGTGTATCCATGTGTGAGTGGCCCTTGGTGGGTGTACCTTGAGTTATTGTATCTGTCTTTTCATAGTTTTATTTTTCTGTCACTGCTTCTCTATTGATTTTTTAAAATACTGGAGCTGGGAGAGACTTCAAAGATCATTCATAAGGAGATCTTCAGAGCATATAATCGCCAGGCACTAGTCAGGTGCTGGGAATTCAGGGGTAGATATGAAACAGTCCTTTCCCTCAAGGTGGGAGCAAATTCCAGCTTCTCATTTTACAGATAGACAAACCAATTTGGCAACATTTCTCAGCAGAACCATTATGAAAAGGAACATACAGGAAGTCAAAATATAATGACAGCAACGGATTTCTTCAAGATGGGCAGGTGTGGATTCGCTCTGAACCTTTATGGCGCCTTCTGGGCCTTGTGTCTGAGCCAATTCGTGATGGCATAGAATCACCTGCATCCCCAGCCCTCACAGGAAGCTCGAGATTTCTGTGACTAATCAACATACTGAAAAAGATGTTACTGTGCGCTGACTCCATCAACAGGGACCTCATGCTGCTCATTTAATTGTTGATTTACCCTTACGAGAGAATAAGGAATGCAGTGACTTGCGAATGATGCCAGGCATTAGCTTGGAGGAGTATTGCCTTTCCTGAGTGGTGCAGAGTAATTGGGGTCTGGAGACCTGGGTCTACTCCCAGCTCTGTCACTAAGTCTCTGTGTGACCTTGGGCAGGACATTTAACCTCTTTATACTTCAATTATCTGCAAAATTGGATCATAATAAATAGTACCTCATTGCAAAGTTGTTACTAATAAGGGAAAATCTCTATATGAAAGCATTTCATAAATAATTCAGCACCATGTAAGGATATGTGATAGTAATTATCAATTTTATTCTGGCACATTCTTTGGCAGGATCATTTATTTGTCGAGTACGCACCTTTGTAATGCTGTGTGTCAGGCACTGTTCTAAGAATTTCATAAATCTTCCCAATAACGTGAGTTGTGTTATATGAGGTGTGTATACTATTATTATCATGATTTTACAGATGAAGAAAGTAAGGAACAGGGACATTGAATGACTGGCTTAAGGTCACACATCTAGTAAATGGAAAACCTGGGATTCTAACCTAAGCAAGTTGATTCTATAGTCCATGGGCATAGCCACTACACTGAAGGACAGAATGTTTTGGCTTTCTTTCAAACTGGAAACTGGGAAACAATAGAAACAGACACAGTCCTGCCCTTAAGGTACTTATAGTCTGGTACCTGGAGGAGGGAGAGAGATAAATAAAAAAGTATAATGTCTTCATCATGGGAAGTGATTCTGGCCCCAGCAAGCCTTGAGGTCTGCTTCCAGTGACTCCCTTCTCTTGGTATTCACATCCTTGTGTAATCCCCTCTTTTTCAGTGTGGACTGGATTTACAGACTCACTTCTAATAGAATATGGTGATAGTGATAGATATCACTTCTGAGATGAGGTTATGCAAAGACCGTGACCCATGACACATGTCTCTCTCTCATATCACTCGTCTTGAAGGAAGCAAGCTGCCATGTTGTGAGGAGTCCTATACTCCCAAGGATTGGTGAGGAACCGAGGGCCTCCATATAGCAGCCCATGAGGAAGCGAATTCTGCCCACCACGTGTGGGGTTGGAAGTGGATTCTTCAACTCTAGTTGGGCCTTGAAATGACAGTAAATCCTGCTGACAGCTCGACTGTAACCTCAAGAAAGATCGTTTGCTGGAAGAACCCAGCTAATCTCCTCGAGAAATTGTGAAATAATAATACCTGTCATTTTGTGCTTCCATGTTTGGGTTAATTTGTTACACAGTGATAGATAACTAATACATGGCAGTACACAAGCTTTTCCAGAATTGCTTTATAGGGGAACTTATAGTAAAGTTGTGATTTAAAATCACAGATGTTTGCCAAGTAGACAGGGGTATTCCAGATACTAGAACAGTTGTATTCCCAGAGGGGATGGTCAAAGTTTGACCAGACTAGAACACAGAGCATGGGTTGGGGCAGAAGTGGGAGATGAGGTTGCAGAAATGAGTTAGTATATACAATGGGCTCAGGAGACTGGATTATAAAGCCAGATTCCCCCTGTTGGGTCACCCTCCAGAGATTTTTGTGGGTTATCTGAATGAGCAAGTATAAGAAGGCCAAGAATCTGAAAAATCCTTGGAATATTGGACCCTGTAAGCCTATAAATTCAGCAGCCTTCCCTGCAATTGATTTCAAGGCTACAGTTCTCTCTGCCTCAGGGGTTTTTATTTTATTCTTCCTCTAATCATTCTTTATTGTCATTAATGTTATAATAAAATGCAATGCATGTAGCTTATTGCATGATTATGGGGCTCACTCAAGACTTACTGTGCTCCACCCCCCAGTCTCAGACACGGATCCGGGAGGGTCCCTGCGGAGCTGCTACACTTCACATGGATGTGGGGAGTAGTCTGGGGTGGGTCCTTGCCCTCATTCCCACAGCTTCTAAAGGCCCCTGCCCCATATGTGGCCTGGGCAGGGTGATACTGCAGTGATTAAGAGGCTAGGTTCTGAAGTCAGAGAGGCCTGGGTTAAAGCCCTCGTTTTTAGCACTAGCTTTGTGGGCCTGGATGAATTACTGAACCTGTCCAAGTCTTCGTGTATCATCTGTGAGGCAGGAAGTGGGCAGTGCCAGCATCATGTTGCGGTGTGGACTGAATGAGATGCCAGGAGGGGTATGTGTGCAAAGGACGCACCTGCCAGCGATGTTGGTTACTATTATTTGTATTGTCTTGGAAGGGTATTTTCCACTCAGATTCCTTTTCTTTGTCTTACTTTCCTCCTGTTCCTGACTGTAGAATGAGTTTGTGTAAAAATCACGACTCTAAGTCCTAATTATGGCCCCAGTACTTTCTCAGTTAGCAACCAATAGGAGCCAGCGATGTTTGCCTGGTGTCAGAATCAATGTATTGGGTATGCTAGTCATCTATTGCTGCCTAACGATTTATTCCAAAACCAAGTGGCTTAAAACAGTGCCCATTTATTATCTTGAGTTTTCTGTGGGTTAGGAATCTGGGCATTCCCCCATCTGGGACTTTTGTTTTTGGCTCTCTCTCGAGCTGCAGTCTCACTTGAAGGACTGACTGGGTAAGGACCATCTTCCCAGCTCACGCGGCTGTGGGCAGGATTCATTCCTTCGAAGACTGTTGGACTCATGGCTCAGGTCCCTGCTAGCCATTGACTGGAGGCCTCCCTCTGCTTCCTGCCACACAGACATCTCCAGCTGTTTCATCGAGGAAGCACACAAAAGCCTGGTCAAGAGTGTCAGAGAGAGAGAGAGAAAGAGAGAGAGAGTCTTAGTCTCTTGTGTCCTAATCTCAGGATTGACATCCCACCACTCTGCCATATTCTATCCATTAGAAGCAACTTCCAATATGCAGCCCACACTAAGGGGAGGGGATTACACAAGAATGGAAATGCCAGAGATCATTGGGGCCACATCAGAAGCTCCCTACCTCTCTGGGGGGGTCCCTATTTGCATGCCAGTAAAACATACTGCCTCAAGGATAGGAGTCCAGTTGGCATCTAAACTACCACCAACACATTAAGGTTTACTGGGGATAAGAACTCAGGTCTCTATGACACTTGCTTCCCTATTGGGAGTCCGTACTCTCTCTTAGTCTCCTAATATTGGAAGATTGAGTCTCTGGTCAGAGGCTCTGGACCTCATTGTGACAAGAGTCTTTATTTAGGGTCCTCTCCACAGTGATGGCTAGAGGGGACCATCTCAGCACTCACATGGGGGCTAAGCTCCAAGGCCTTCTACTCCTGTGCCCACCCTCTTCCCAGCTCTGCCCAATTTTGGATGTGTTGTGTGCGTTAATAGGAAAGATCATTTCAGACAGATCAGATGGTTTTGCACAGGATAATCTTTGGCTGAAAAATTCAGTGAGAAGTTTAAATCATTTGATAAAGCTACTTCTGTGTCGTTGGTTTCCATCTCTCCTACCAGAACCAGTGGAGTCAATGTCGTGAAGGTCACTGAAGGTCTTAGGCCCTTCCGGAGCTTTGATGCTGATCGCTCTCTGTGTTTGGAATCTGTGGTCACAGCCTCACATACCCCCCACCATTGGTTCCTTGATTCCCAGTCCAGTCACAGCTTTGGGACTTTGATGGGGGTTTCTCCAGAGCTGGCTTGGGGGTGGGGACTCATTGAGGGGTTGTGACCCTGGAAACCAAATCAGGTTTTGGAGGGCAGTTCCTATCTATGACACGCGGATGCCATACCCAGCATCCCTCTCCAGTACAGTTCTCAAGAAGCCCATGTTTTGTTTGGGACACGAGTGGTCAGCTGAGTCCACGTTCAAATCCGCACTCGGCACTTTCCCACAGCACCCGCTGCTTTCTCAGGTCCTGGTCAGTCACTGTTTGTTGACAGAATGTATTTCATCCGATCTGCATGACAGCCAAGAGAGGTGTATGTTTGACTCCAAGTTATGAAATATGAGGGAACTGAGGTCCAGAGCATTGAAGTGACTTCGATGTCAAGAGGCCAAGCTAGGACTGGAATTCAGGCTGGTGACACTCTGAATTCTAGGCTTTTTCCAACATACAGCTCAGCAGCCGCCCCTGAGAACCAGAACTGCTGAACTGTCCTAACTGTGGGAGAGGTAGCATTGACCTCTGTCATCCCTGGCAATGACTCTAATAGTGTCACTGGGGTCTCTATAAAGGAGAACCCCAGCCCAGTGCCCTCTCCCTGCCCCCAACCCAGCTGGTGTTAAGCACCCGCTGGGCTTCTACACCGCAGTCTCGATGACAGCCTCCATGCCCCAGCCCTGCTGCAGTAGCAAGCGTGTTGACTTACAAGCGTTTGCTGCTTTCCCCAGGTGGGTGGGCTGTGGAGGACAGGCGTTTAGCCCTAATAGCACCGGATTGCGATACGAATGTTTACTTGTTTGCCCCTTAGCTTGTGTTGTTTCCAAAGTCAATCCTGAAACAAGGGTTTGGGTGTGAATAGTTTATGGGGGAGGGGATAACAGAGCAAACTGATGACGGGGGTGAGCAAAGAGGAACAGGTTGTGGGTAAATGGGCTCAGTCCCCCTGCAGCTTCCCAAGAGGTGGTGTGGAACAGATCATTCTACCGGGGTGAGAAGGCTGGGAAATTCATTCACCAACTCCTGTCCCTCAGGGACTGTCCTGCGGCTATTGGTGCAGACAGAAACTTTGGGGAGATGCCTTCTGGGGGAGTATATGGGAAAGCCCAAGCAGGAGGCCAGGAGTATCTATCTGCTCACCTCTTTGTTGGGGCAGCAAGCTCTGTACTAAAACTCATAGCCAAGGCTTACTGAGAGCTTGCTATGAACCAGGCATGTGTACCTGGGATTACTATCATCAGGCCCATTTTACGGATGGGGAAACTGAGGTTCAGAGAAGCTACCTAACATGTCCAGGTTTGGTGGGTGGGTCTGATTCCTCAGCCAGTAGCCATTCCACTGCATTGTACCTCTGACGGTGCTTTACGAAGAAGACGATGATAGGGTTTAAATGTTGGTAGAAGCAGGATTCCGGAGATCACTTAAAAGTACAGCCTGAGAAGGTCCAGGTCCTGGCTAGCCACAGGCTGGGTGAGAAGAAAAAAGGCAAGGAAATGGGAGAGTAGAAGCTGCAGGTGGCAGGTCTAGGTCAAGGGCAGCAGCCTAACCCAGACAGATGGCAGTGCGGGTCAGGAGACATGGGGAGACCTCAGTGTGAGGCAGGGAGGGTGGGGAACAGCCTGTACCTCCAGATACACCAGGAGCCCCTTGCAAATCAACAGAAGGAAGTTTTTATGGAATGCATCAAATAGAAGAGGCAGTAAAGACTCTGTGGGACCCCGAGATCTCCAGCTCGAATGACTCATTTGGGTTTTGCTCCAGTGTGCCGAGCCTCTGGGATCACCCTTTGGTGACAACATGCCAGAGTTAAAAGGACCCTCCCTTGGAGATAGTTTGGCTGGGTCTTCGCTGTTCTGATGGGGAAACTGAGTGCGGCCAGAGGAAATGGCTCCCCCATGGCCACAGAGTGGAACCTGCTGGGCTTCCCAGCTCTCACTCAGGGATCAGTCGCTTCCATGTACAAATGGACTCCTGTTGCTCTGAGGGAACTTGCAAACTGGGGCTGGTCAGTTCCACCACTCATAGCCTCATCATCATCTTCTGTATGGAGAAGCAAGATTCTGCCTGGTTGTGTGGCTGTGAGAGTCACAGGAGGTTCTAGATGGGAGCCCGTGCCCCCATCCCATGGCTGGTGCAGTTCAGCATGGTGGCCCCTAGCCCTGCCCCACCCAGTCTTCATGGGATGCTGGGCTCAGAGCTGGAGCTGACACTGTGGGAGGGACACGGGGGACCCCTGCTTTGCCTGCACCACCACCAAAATAAGGAGGCTCTTGTATCAGACCCCTGTCCCCTCCCTTCCCTTCCTGAGAGAGAAGATACAGTTGCTGTGTGATTTCAGGGGAGTCCCTTGGCCTCTCTGCTTCTCCATCCCCACCTGAGAAGTGAGCACTTGCATGCACTGCCTTAACATTCTGATTTCTCACCCTGTGACGTGAAGATGGATGATGGAAGGATGCGGGTGACGTGGGTAAGGACATGGGTGTTCTCTGACTCTGTCCCTGCAGGCTGGAGGCGTGTGGCTTGGAGGAGGGGTGGGATGGGCATTTGTGGTTTGATCCTGTTCATTTGTTGTGCACCAGGCTTGATGCCAGGCAAGGTGTGGATTGCTGAGGTGTGGGAGGCATGGCCCTGCCTTCCAGGAGGGGTGTGGGGCTGCCAGCTCCACTTTACCCAAGGGACTCTTCTAATACTCTACGTGTGCTAACTATGCGTGCATCACTACCACACGTTATGGTGGATTCTCTTCTTGTTCTCAGTTTTTAAAAAATTTTTATTTTTTTGATTTCAATGTTCCAGAATTCATGGTTTATGCACCACACCCCAGTGCTCCATGTAATACATGCCCTCCTTAATACCCACCACCAGGCTCACCGAACCCTCCACCTCCCTCCCCTCCAAACCCCTCAGATTGTTTCTCAGAGTCCACAGTCTTTTATGGTTCATCTCCCTCTCAGATTTCCCCCAATTCACTTTTCCTTTCCTTTTCATAATGTCCTCCATGTTATTCCTTATGCTCCACAAGTAAGTGAAACCATATGATAATTGACTCTCTCTGCTTGACTTATTTCACTCAGCATAATCTCCAGTACCATCCACATTGATACAAAAGTTGGGTATTCACCCTTTCTGATGGAGGCATAATACTCCATTGTATATATGGACCATATCTTCTTTATCTGTTCATCTTTTGAAGGGCATCTTAGTTCTTTCCACAGTTTGGTGACTGTGGCCATTGCTGCTATGAACATTGGGGTACAGATGGTCCTTCTTTTCACTACGTCTGTATCTTTGGGGTAAATACCCAGTAGTGCAAATTGCAGGGCCATAGGAAAGCTCTATTTTTAATTTCTTGAGGAATCTCCACACTGTTTTCCAAAGTGGCTGCACCAACTTGCATTCCCACCAAGAATGTAAGAGGGTTCCCCTTTCTCCACAACCTCTTCAGCACACGTTGTTTACTGTCTTGTTAATTTTGGCCATCCTAACTGGTGTAAGTGTTCTCATTTTTTTTTTTTTTTTGAGAGACAGAGAGAACGTGACCTGTGGTCGGGGTGGGGGGCAGGAGGAGAGGAGATAGAGTGTCCCAAGCAGATGCCCTGCTGAGCATTGGCCCAATGTGGGGCTCAGTCTCACGACCCTGAGGTCATGACCTGAACTGAAACCAAGAGTCAGATGCTTAACTGACTGGGCCACCCAGGTGTCCCCCTCTTGTTCTCATTTTAAGAGCAGGAAAGTGAGGCACAGAAAGGAGGAGTAGCTTGTCCAAGGACACACAGCTAACTGAAGAGTTACTGAACCAGGGGCCAAATCCAGATGGTCCGACTCCAGAGCTGTCCTCTTAAACCCTGAAGGAGGGGACTTCACTGACATCCCTTGAGTGACTTCTCTGTGCCAGACACTGACAGGTGAATTACACACATGATCTGCTTTTATCTCCCCAGTGATGTGGAACATTTTATAAGGGAGACAAGCTCAGAGAGGTAAAGTGGCTTTCCCACGGCCAGACAGCTCACCTGTGTGGGGAACCTGCATCGGAATACAGGCGGCTCTTAACAGCCTGTGAGGAGGGAAGAAGCCCAGGGTACATTCCAGACTGTTAAGAATCCCAACAGGAATACCAGGTGTGATGTAAAAAGGCAAGAGTGAGTCCAGTTCGGGGGGATGGGGGAGGGAACTTTGGAGAAGGTGGGGTTTGAATGATGCCTGGAAGGAGAGGTAAGATGGGATGGGGTGGAAGGAAATCTGCGCGAGGGCAAATGCACAGAGACAGGTGAGTTGGGCAAGCAGGAGGGTGAGGAATCTCAGGCAAACACGGAGAGCCTTGGGTTCCAGCAGGGGAGTCTGGACCTGATATGGCAGCAGTGGACAGCGGTGATGAGGGAGCCATGGGTGACAATTAGGAAGGTGCTTCCGTGGTCCCCTGCATGTGGGAGAGCTCTTCCAGAACATCTCTTCCCTGTCCCCCCTTCCTCTCCTGGATATTACGTCCTGCTGTGTTTAGGGGTGTGGGAGGACTCCTGGGGGTTGTCTGACAGCTGAGACTTGGGTCGCTTGGAGTTAGCTGCCTGGTGGTTTCCTTTGTTTCTCCGAGGACAGTCTCGAGGAACTCCCTTGCTTTTCCAGTCAAGTTCAAAGCACTTCCTTCTTACTGGGGAGGTTGCTGCACGAGCCGCCTTCCAACCTCGTCATGGGTCAGCTGTGTGAGCAGGTTCCACCTCCCCTTGGCAGCCTTGGAAACTCCCATGGGACATCTTTGTGCCTCTGCAGGGAGGATGAGCGGCATAGGCTACTGGGGGTCTTTTCTGGCTGGGGTTGGCCAGCTTGGGGTCTGCTTATGAGAATTTGTTTAAATTGAGCCCAAACCCTTTTTGCTTTTGCTATGATCCCAAGCATTTTCTGCCCACAAAAGAGAGCCTGCAGGGTGGCTGCAGAGATCTAAGCGTCTGTCCCGGTGCTCTGGGAATGCCTGATTGTTTCCCTGCAGGTAGGATGCAGTCAGGGCTGGCTTCATGGTTCACACTGGGATGGCACCAGGATATTTAAAGAAATGAGAGCAAAACAGTGGAAATTGAGAACTCAGTCTTTTAGCAGTAACATGTATTTAGTGTTTGGAGAAGAAAAACAGCCTAAATTGTAGGAAAGTGTGATGAGCGAGATCTGACATAAATATATCAACAAAGATGAATGAAATGCAGACCTGGAAATTGGGAAAGCCGCCCTCGCATGCCATGGGGGATCTCGCCTTGTGGTCTCCCTCGCCTGGCAGAGATGTAAGGACTCATCCTGCACCTCTGGTGGACCTTATCTTGGCTGGGGCACCAGCGAAGCCTAAATTGCTCTGATCTTTGGGCCTGGGGTCACCTGGAGGAAGGGTTTGCAGTGTCATGGTCTAAATGCTGGGCAAAGCCTTTATGTCTGGAACTGGGAGCTTTCCTGTGGATGGAGCTTTGCAGCTTTGGTGACAATTTCTGGGTCTGATCCTTGTGTTCCTGGCTGTGCTCACAGGGGGCACTGACTCTGATACTCACTGGTCCTTTTGCTATCTCCTGGAGACCTCTGAAACGTCTGTGTTAACTTCCCTGCTCTAACCAAAATCTTCCGCTGTTCACTGATCGCTGGTGCTGAAAAAGCCCAACCCAGGACTGACCCTCTGTACTCCTGTTTTGTCTTCTCTGCCCGGTTCTGTGACTTTGAGGGCATAGATGATGCTTGATCTGGTTTATAGCCATTCCGAAGGATTGACTGATTCTATTTTTGTTTTTGATCTGCCAAAGAGAAGTAGCTGGAACAGCAGTTGTTACCGTGCAAGAGGGCTGAGATGGTGGGCACGGTGAACACGGCTGCCCACCTGGGGAAGGTCGCAGCTCAAGTGGGAATATCTGAATTGCACTTTTTCTCTACCTCCCAGAAAGTCCTCAATTCTTGGGTTGGTTTTTGATTTCTTCTGTTTTAATATCTTTCGTCTAGACATTCAGGAGCCTGGTGATACATTGCATTGCTCAGCACTTTAAGCGTTATTTAATAGAGCACTTTTACATTTATTAGAGAGCGCTGGCTTAGCATGGAGACTTTGAAGACACGCTGCCCGAATTCAAGTCATGGCTCTGTCATTGCAGGTTGCACGACCTTGAGCAGCTCGCTTTTCCCACAGTCAGTTTTCTCCCCCGATGGAGGTAATCGTGTATAGGAATCGTGCGTTGTTGCAGGTATAGCTAAGTTCATAAAAGAGACCCGCATGTAGCAGGTCTACACAAATGTCAGCTACTGCTGCTGCTGTTATCATCGTCGTTACATTTACTCTCCTGGCCAGCTGTGTAGGTTAGTGGAATAATCCACGTGACCAGGGCCTCCAGCTCTCTCCCTTGCTTGCGCTAGCTCCAAGCCCCGTGAGGTATCTGGAGAGCTCCCAGGTGCTGGCTCACCTGCCTTTAGCACCCAGCCCACGTCCTCTGTAGCGAGCTGTCATTACAGGCACAGCCTTCGGTGGGTCGTTGCTCTTACTCTCACCTTGACCCTGGTGTTGCCTCCTGCCTTCTCTAGGAAATAGTGCCCCTCCCTTGGCTAATGCAGGCCCATCAGTTCTTCTAAGACCATTTGGAAGGTCCAGAGCCTCTCCTGCAGGGTGACCCAGTGTGAAACAGGGAGAATGGCTCCATTCCCTTGGATCTGCTCTCTTGACACAGGACTCCTGCCTCTTCAACCTTCCTCTCCAGCCATACAGAAAACCCACTCTGAACCATCAGCAAACGGATGGAGCTTTTACCTGAGGCTGGATCAAAGACCTGGTTTCATCGCGCACTGAACAGTGAAGCACCCTTTGAACATTTCTTTAGCTTACTGGGATTATCTAGTCATCCCCCCGCCCCCAGGAGCCCCCAGCCCTGCTCCTCCTTCCTCCTCCTTTCTTTAGTGTTCAGAACCTTTCTATCTTCTGCCCGATCCCTGGCATCTTGCTCACCTCAACCCCCAAGGTTCTCATTAGGACTCTTTTTTTAGCACAGAAGTCCTCTCCCTATGAATGAGCTCTCCTGCGAGCAGCTCAGTAAGTCTGTGTTTCTTCATTTGTTGCACAAAATAGGGTTGCCACTCCTTTGGGTCATGGGTCTCCTCACTGACCAGCCCTCCAGTCAATCTGTGTTTTCAGTTCTATTCGGTTCTGGATTCTTTTTCAACTCACACAAGCTCGTGCTGTTGCTCCGTCCAGTGCTGCAGGCCTGCTGGCTTATAGAAGTGCCAGGAGTGTGGTATCAGGCATCTCCCTGGGGAGGGGCGGCCCCCACGTGGCTGCACTTGGCTCTGTGACAGGTGGCCCATGCTCGAGCTGAGAATACCAGGGAAGGCCTCCCTTCTTTCCTTAAGAGAAGCCCATCAAAGTCTGTGAAGTTTACGAAAACTCACAGCTTTTTAGAGATGCATGTAAAGGCAAGTGACCTCAGAGAGAAATCGGGGGTCAGCCCGAATCTGGCACTGGAAAGGCCTAGCTGTTAGGTGGGAATAGCTTGTCTGGCTGGATCCAGTCACTAGTCATTGCTTCTCAGAACGCACACCGTTGACCACCTGGCTCTGAGTCACCTGGGGAGTGTGCAAAAAATATCAGCACCTGGGTTTTCCCACCACCTACCAGATCAGAGCCTGGGGAAGTAGGGCTAAAGAATCTGAAATGTTAACGAAGGTCCTCCTCATGCTATCGGATCCTTAAGGTTGAGAATCGCTGCTCTAGGCTGTGCACTCCATTCAGGCAGGGACCTCCATTAGTTTTGTGAAGCAGACCATCTTGGTTCCCCTTCTCCCCTTGTAGGACACAAAGGAAGAGCCCGTCTCCCAATTCCCTTGCAAGGAGGTGAGACATGGAGTCATTTCTAGGTAATGGGCTGTGAGTCGAAATTAATTTTATTACTTCTGGGCCAAAGTGTCGAAGAGCAGGGGTGGGTCCTCCATCTTCTCTTTCTGTGGCAACTGAGGAGGCCGGGGGTTCCAGCTGGGCAGGTACAAGATGGTGGAGCCCCATCATGCCGGCTCCCTGAGCGGCCTTATGGAGCAGAGCCTCCTAGTTGACTCCCACCACCCCCCGTGGACATGGAAGGCGGGTGGAAAATGAACGCCCACAACGCCAAGCCCCTGAGATTTCAGGATTAATTTATCACAGCATCACCTGCATTCTTCTCACCTAGCTACAAACCAAGCTCATCATCTTTCAGTGATGTCAGACAATTGATTTATTTACCATTAAGGAGTTTGATGAGATTTGCTTCAAGCTCCAGTAGCAGTTGTTGGTGAAACGGTATCTGACTGCTGTGGACAGGGCTGGGATGAGGGTGTGGCAAAGTGGGGCAAGTCAGTGTGATATTGAAGAAGGGGCTCGTTCTCAGGTTCGCGCCAGCAAAGGGTCAGCCCCGAAGAGTGAGCACCTCCTGCAGTTTTATACCCTAGCTGCCTCACTTGCCTTATCCCAGGCTGCATGGCAGCACGGGCAATGAGTAAGGGATTGCAAGCAGTGGGAGGGGCAGAGGGAGAGGGAAAAGCAGACTCCCCACTAATCAGGGAGCCTGATGCGAGGCTCCATCCCAGGACCCTGAAATCATGTCCTAATTATGTCCTAAGTCAGATGCTCAACCAACTGAGCCCCCCTCTCCCCAGCCAGGTGCCCCTGAAAAGGCCCAGCCTGTTAAGCTAAGCACAGCTGGGTAAAGCTCCTGCTTTTTAAAGGAGGAAATAACAAAGCAATGAAGACTTGCTGAGACCCAGGCTCTGGCCTGATCCTCAAGGAGCTCACAGTGAAATGAGAAAGCAGACAAATATGGATGCCATGGTGGTTCCAAGGGAGGTGTAGACGAGCCAAGAGCTTGGGATCCCAGATGAGGCAGAGCCCTGTTCACCCGGAGCTGGGAGGGCAGCTCAGCTTCCCTGGCAGATGGTGATGGGGAAAATGCCAAGCAGAACAGGGCCTCCTGCTTGAGTTTGGAGGAGGCTTGTGTGATCCTGAGAATACTTGCTCGAAAGCCCCAAAGGACTGATGGTTTGTAACTGGGATCTTCCAATAATGTGTACCCAGACTTTGTCTGATTTTCCAGGACAGGTGGTTCCAGACACTCACCAGTTGACAGGGCATGTGCCAAGTGCTATGCCAGGTGCCTGGCACCATGCCTCATCATAGGAAGTGCTCAGGAAAAGCCAGTTCTTCTCCTTCCTCCAATGCCGTTGGCTGGATCTGAGCTGTAGAAATGGCCAAAGAGAGGGAGAAGGCAAGACTCTCTACAATGAAGAAACTGATGACAGAATAAGATTAATTGAATACTTATGATGTTCCAGGTATGGGTCTAAGCACTTTACCTGTTAGAACTCACTTAATCCTCAAAAAAGGGTCTGTGATGGGTTTCCACAAACTTGGTGGCTTAAAACAACATAATTTATTATATTATAATTCTGGAGGTCAGGAGACTTTCTGGAAGCTTTGGGGGAGAATCCATTTCCTGGCCTTTTCCAGTTTCTTAGAGGTCACCTGACTTTCTTGGCTCCTGCCCCCCTTCCATCTTCAGTGTTGGCTGAGTCCTCCTGAGTCCTCTTCTCTAGTTCTCTTTGCTTCCATCTTTCTTTTTTTAAAGATGTTTATGATTACATCGGATCCAACTGGATCATCCAGACTCATTTATTTGTCTTCAGGTCAGCTGGTCGGCATCTATAGCCGTCATTCTCCTTTGCTAGGTAACCTCACACACTCATGGATCCCAAGGATTAAGACTTGGACAGCTTTGGTTGGGGGGCATTATTCTTTCTACCAGAGAGTTCACTGTTAGTGAAGGCTGTGCTGTTAGTGGAAAGACAAAGACCACCACGGTGACTGGAAGAGTGAGTGCTGAGTTTACTTATCTACCAGCCAAAGGGCAATGTGCTGGGGAGGGAATCACCAAGGGCCTCCTTGAAGGGAAGATATCAAGGAATTTTATGTGCTAGGAAAGGAAGGTTCATTGTGATTATGCTGATTAAAAATTGTCATTTTTTCCTCTGGATTGGACAGAATGAATCCATTTGTTCATACATCGTCAGTTAAAGTAAGTCTCATTGTATATTAGTCAAGAAAGAGTCTTAAGTTAGTCTACTGTCCTATCTATAGATATAAAAATCTGTAGATATTTATTAGCTGTAGCCGGTTAGAGCCATTTGGTGAAACCCAGCACTCAGTGTTGCTCCAAATGAGAAGGTCCCCACTTTCCCCCCTTCTTTTAAAATCTAGTATTGTTTGCAATTTATAGAGGAGGAAATTCCAGCTTGGAGAGTTCATGTCCTTGTGAATAGTAGTGCCAGGAGGTAAGCCCGAGCAGTCGAATGCCAAGCCCCCTTCTTATCCATTTTCCTCTAGGACCCCAGTGCCAGGCCTGGCTGGCGCTCTTCCGTATCCATCCAAGCGAGAAGAGCCTGCTAGGGGGGATTCAGCCATGGCGCCTCCTAGAGGTTGAGAGGTTCAGACGGGGAACTCAGTGCATATCTGTGCCGGGAGCTTTGGGATAATGCATTTCCTGAGTGGACGGGACACTTGTGGTGTAGATGAAACTCACCAACCATCAGGCAGTGCGTCTTGCAGCAGAAACTATGCTCAGCTTCTGACATTAACCCCGGGGCAGGAAGGAACAGCTCATTAAGCTCTGGCAGGGTTGCTGACAGCCGCCGACGTGAGACCATGTTTATAAACGACGTACAGTAGGGACCAGTGACACCTCATTACGGGCTCCCATCAAGGGCCTGTTCTTCCCTCTTCATCTCCCCCCATCAATCTCCCAGTGTACAACTTGTAATTAGGACCTGTATTGACTCTTGATCAATTTGTTTTGTTAGACCAAGGGAGAACACTGCTGGTTATGCGTACACATGGAGAAGGTTGTCAGATAAAGTGTGTGGGTGTGTTGAGGGGTGTGGGAGGAGGTGGTGGAGGGGCATCTGGGATCTCTGGCTCTGCCTGCAGCCATAGACATGTGCCCGAGGGACTCATTTCTTCCGGGGCCGCCGTGGCAGCTGGGGCCCAGCAGTTCTGGGGATGAGCTGAGACATCCAGTATTGTCACTCGTGTATCACATACAGTGGCCGGCTGCAGTTTAGCAAGTGCCTCCTGTGAGCCATGGACTGTGCGGTGTGGCTTACTTCCTGCATCAGCCCCACCAAGTCTCTGCAATGGAAAAGTGGAGGCTCACTGTGAAAGTAAGTTGCCAGGGTCAAGAGAGCCCTGTGGCTATTTGGGAGGTCGCCTTAAGTACGTGATGTCATTTAGACCAGAAGTGGGAAAAGATCTTTGGCACAGCCCAATGGGTGACACAGCCATATCTAAAGAAAGCTGTCATCAGCTGGGCAGGAGAAGGGGGCTAGGATCAGTCCCAATCTTGACCAAAAAAGGAGCCCGGGAGGCTAAGTTGGCTGAGGATGTGTATCCATCCTGGGGGATGGCTGCCTAGATGATCAGAGATCTTGTCTGCTCCTGAGAAAAGCACCTTCTTGGGAGATAGACCACCAGGCCCTCTCCATCCAGCCTGTCACACATCCTGACGGCATAGCCAGCTCCCTTGCATTGGGCCACTGTCACGTGACAGCTGGTGGTGAATTGGCCTCCAGTGCAGATTCTCTGTGGATAGGTAATGGTTGATTTAGCCATTGCATTTCACATGGTGAATTCAAATGTTGGAATCTGGGGGTCTGCATCAGCTTCTTACAAGCTTGGTAAATGTGAGTCTTGCCTCAAGGGAAGGCTGCACCACTTAATTCAGGGCAAGGACAAGATAAGATCCTAAAATTTGGAGCTACAACTAAACAGGTACATTTGATGAATTCTTCTGAGAAATCTGCTGGTCACCTTTTCTGGGTAACACTGGGTCCTTGTGGTCTTATCTAAAAACCCAAGGCCATTTTCTTGTAGTATCGAGGGCAGCAGGACTTGATATTCTATCTTCTGACTCTGTATCCGGTACTCTCCCTGATGCTCCACATCACCTTCCTCATCTTGGTGTCTCAGTATAGATAGTCAGTATCCAGGGCTCTTCCCTGGAGAAGATGGGTGGACACAGAGGTGAGGATGGGAGCTTTAAGACTTTCCCAGTTTCGTGCAGGAGAGGAAAACAACAGGAGGCAGGTTCCTTGGTCTGCTCACTGGGTTTCATAAGCTTGGGTTCAGAGTTCTGACCAGGTCCTAGCTTTTCTCTCCAAGGAGCAGCTCAAAGCCTGGACAGGGCCAAAGGGTCTTCAATCCAGGCCCTAAGGGAGATGAGAAAAGGCCCAAGATGAACCTCTGACTAATACAGTTCCTAATAAAACACAGACACGGTGTTTTTCTTATGGAAAAGTCAAGTTTTCCTGAGTCTGGGGAGGAACACAGATGGAGGCTCAGAATTTACTTGCAGATTTTCTGATGGTCCTCCTGTTGCAAAGTAGGGTTTGTGTCCCCATTCTTTGAATTTGGGATTCCCTTGGTGACTGGATGGCCAGTCAAGTAGGATGGAAGTGATGCTCTGTGGCTTCTAAGGATGGGTCAGAAGAGGTGATAGTGCTTCCTCCTGGTTCTCTTGAGACCCTGAGCTGCCATATAAGAATACTGATCGGGGGGAGCCTGGGTGTCTCAGTGGGTTAAGCCTCTGTCTTCAGCTCAGGTCATGATCTCGGGGTCCTGGGATCAAGCCCCGCATTGGGTTCTCTGCTCAGTGGGGAGCCTGCTTCCCTCTCTCTCTCTCTGCCTGCTGCTCTGCCTACTTGTAACCTATCTCTGTCAAATAAATAAATAAAATTTAAAAAAAAGAATACTGATCTGAAGCTGCCATATTGTGAGGAAGCTTAGGATGCGTGTAGGGGCCACATGCAGGTGTTCTGGCTTACTATTCTAGTTGAGATCCCTACCAACAGCCAGTGTCAACCATCAGATAGGTGAGAAAGAGGATATCAGCCACTAGCCATGAGTTACCCCCAGCCTTTGAGTCTTTCCTGCTAAAGCCCCAGACATGGAGGACTATATACAAGCCACCATCCCTCTGTCCTGCCTAAGTCTTGACCCACAGAGTACATGAGTATCCTAAAATGGTTGCTTTATTTCACTAAATTTTAGGGTAGTTATTTATGCAGCATAATATAACTAGAATGGTCACTAGTTTTGTGGCTTGGAATTAGACCCTTATCTGAACCAAACACAGGATGGTGATCTCCACTTTACAGGGTTTGAATGTGACAATATATATTGAAGCTGCTGGCACGCAGTAGGTGCTCAGGAAATCATGGTTACCTCACCTTCTAGAAGGATCTCTGCATGTCTCATGTCTCTTGGCCTCCCCGTTGGGGAATACTGGCCTTTATTGCCAAGTCAAAAGGAAGGTTTTACATGGGCTCCACTGCCCGTTTCTAATTAAAATCATAAAAACCCTCTGTTAGCACCGTAATAACTTCTGTCAGGCTGAAGGCAAGTTTCATAAACAGACTTCTTCAAGGGAATCTGAAGCTACTTTTGTAAAATAAAACTTAAAACAAAATCCCCCCTCAGGGCTTAAGCCACCAAAGCAAAAAATAACAAAGTATCCATATTCCTAGGATGATGGTTATCAAAGCGTGTTGGAATCTTGTGGGAGAGCTGGCTGAATATGCAGATTTCTGGACCCCTTCATAGAGTAAACCATTTTTGTGGGGTTCAGAAATCTGAATTTTTAGCAAGCACCCAATTCTGTTGGATTTTTAAAACAATGGCTTCATTGAAACAGAATTCATGTATCACAGAATTCACTCATTGAAAGTGTACAATTCAATGATTTTTAGTACATTCATGGAGTTGGGCATCCATCATCACAATCAGTTTTAAAACACTATCATCCAAAGAGAACCCCTATACACTTTGGCGGTCACCACCCCCATTCTCCCTACTGCCCCAGTCCTAAGAAACCACTAATCTACTTTCTGTTTCTATGGATTTGCCTATTCTGGACATTTCATATAAGTGGAATCACATGATAGATGGTCTTTGGAATGATTTCTTTCCCTTAGTGTAATGTTTTCATGGTTCATCCACACTGTAGTGTTAGTGGTACTTCCTTACTTTTTAATGGCTGAATAATATTCCATTTCACGAATGTGCCATGTTTGGTTCATTCATCAGTCGATGATCATTTGGATTGTTTCTACTTTGGGGCTGTTATCAATCATGTTTCTGTGAACGTTCATTCATGTACAAACTTTGATGTGAATGTGTGCTTGTGTTTCTTCTGAGTATTTATTTCTACGACTGGAATTGCTGAGTTCTATTGTTATTTTGCGTTCGATCTTTTGAATAACTGCTAGATTCCCTCACAAAGTGGCTGCACCATGTTACATTCATATCAACAGCATATGAAGGTCCTAGTTTTTCTACATGTCCACTGATATTTGTTATTATCTGTCTTCTCCTAGCCATCCCAGTGGGTGTGAAAGAGTATCTCATTGTGGTTTTGATTGTATTTCCTCGGTCGCTAATTATGTTGAACATCTCTTCAGAAGCATATTGACCTTTTCCCCATCTTTTTGGGAGAAATATCTCTTTAGATACTTTGCTCCCCCCTTTTTTATTAGAAGAACACTGAGGTCTACCTCTTAAATTTTGAAGTATACAGTACTTCAAACATTGTTTTATAGCAGATCTGTAGAACTCATCTTCCATATAGAACTTTTATACCCATTGAACAGCAAGTCCCTATTTTCCACTTGTCCAGCCCCTGACAACCACCATTCTACTATCTGTTTCTATCAGTTGGTCTATTTTAGATCTTCCTATAAGTGGAATCTTACAGCATTTGTTCTCTGTGAGTAGCTTACTTCACATAGCATAATGTCTCTAGGTTCATCCTTGCTATTGCATATGGCAAGATTTCTTTTTTTAAGGCTGAATAATATTCCATTATATTTATTACTGCATTTCCTTCCTTTATCTATTCAGCTGCTGATGGACATTTGGGTTGTTTTCACGTCTTGGCCATTGTGAATGATGCTGCAAAGAACATGGGAGTATAAATAAAGAAGACAAAAATAAATGAAGTGACATCCCATGTTCATGGATCAGAAGATGTCATATTGTTAAAATGTCCATACTGTTCAAAGTGATCTACAGATTTGATACAATCCCTCTCACGATCCCTTTGGAGTTTTTTTTTTTTTATTGAGATAGAAAAAAATCCTACACTTTATATAAAATCACAATGGACCCTGAATAGCCAAAACAATCTTGAAAAAAAGAAGAAAGCAGGAAGCATCACACGTCCCGATTTCAAAGTATATTACAAAACCACAGTAATTAAATCAATATGGTACTGGCATAAAGACAGACATACAGAGCAACAGACACAAATAGAGGTTCTGGAAATAAATCCACGCATATGTGGAAAACCAGTCTTTGATAAGAATGCCAAGAATGCACAATGGGGAATGGGTGGTCTCTTCAACAAATGATATTGGGAAAATAGGATATCCACATGCAAAAGAATGAAATTTGACCCTTATGTCAGGCAATACACAAAAATCAACTCAAAATGGATTGGATACTTAAATAGAAGACTTGAAACAATAAAACTCCAGAAGAAAATGTAGGGGAAGACTTCAGAATGTTGGTCTTGGCAATGATTTCACTGATATGACACCAAAAGCAGAGGTAACAAAAGCAAAATTAGACAAGTGTGATTACATAAAACTCAAGAGCAGAACAGCAAACAAGTAACAGAGTGAAAAGGCAGCCTATGGAATGGGACAAACTATTTGCAAACCACGTATCAGATAAGAGGTTAATATTCAAAGTACATAAAGAACCCCTACAATTCAATACCAAAAAACCCCACAAAAACCCAACCCAATTTAAAAAGGGCAGAGGACTTGCATAGACTTCAAAGGAAGATACACTAGTGGTCCAAAGGCACATGAAAAGATACTCAACATCACTAATCATCAGAGAAATGCAAATAAAAACCACAATGAGATATTATCTCACAGATTTTTTTGATAATGGCTACTATTTAAAAAAATAAGGGTAAGTCGTATATTATTGGTATGAATGTTAAATAATGTAGCCACATGGGAAACAGGACAGAATTTCCTCAAAAAAAGGTGCACGGGTGCCTCAGCCCCACCACCGAGAGACCAGTGCACAGGCTTGGCTCTCTAGGCGGCGTCCTTGCTTGTCACTCTGGCCAGAGTACCAAAGCTGGGCCTAGCCGGGATTCTTCCCCAACCCCTAAAAGCAGATGGGGCCAGCAGGTTCATTTGGGTGGTCTGTACTAGGGGCCAGGAGAGGAAGGGGGACGTGGCCCCAGTCTCTCAGTGGGGCTTCCATGGGCGTAGGTACCACCGTGGGTACCCACCGTGGGTACGATGGTTTACTGGGGTGGTGGTCCCAGAAAGCTTGCAAGGAAATAAAAAGTGAGACAGGAAGGAAGATAATTATGAGAATTCGTGCCTGTCTTGCCTTGAGAAGTCTAGGGTTCAGCTGCCATTGCCACAGCCTCCGGCAGTGGGTTCATGGGACAATAAACACCTGCAAAATCTAGCTGGGTCCCCCAGTGAGGGTGGCTTGAGGCGCAAGGGATAAGCTGAGACCGGCAGTCAGCATGGGTGTCAGACCGCCCGGAAACTGGGCATAAACCTCCTTCTGAGGCTGGGGAGCAGGGGAGAGGGAAGCAGGAAACGAAGGTGCACTAAATACTGAGATCACGTTCCGGAGTCCTGTCTAGGCCTGCCATCCGTACGTAGGCAGAAATAAAGCTAACGTTTGTCTCGACCCTGACATTGCAATGAAGTCACAGTTTTCCCTGGGACTAGTGCAAAATCGCTGTGAGTTGTTTTCAAGTCCAAGTGACCTGGTGTCTTCGTTTGCAGGAGGCCACCTTTCCCAGACTCTTCCTGGGCAAGTAGCTATTTCTAGATACAACTCCCTGATTGTTGGGTTCCTGGTGGCTCTGTTTGATCTGGAATTTCCCCCACGGCCTTGCTCCATTTGCCAGCCGAGCAGATTACGTTGACTGGCGCGCGCGCGCGTGCGTGCGTGCGTGCGTGTGTGTGTGTTTCAAGTCATTTTTAAACAACTCAAACCTGTCTACACTCCCAGAACTGACTGTGGTTTGTTCCCGGCATGGGGTGTCGTGGGTCTGGGCGGGCATGGAAGCACCAGCAGAAGGCAGGCCTGGCCTGGCCAGTTTCAGGGATGCCTAAGAGTAGGAACAGTGCTGGGCTCCCGCATGCCCAGCCAGGCACTCTGGTATCCACAGGCCCGGGGACCCTTGGGCCCTGAGTGGACTCTGCTGGCCCGTGTCTACCTCTGAGCACACGGCAGATGGCAGACCTGCCTTCCCAGGCCCCAGAGAGTGATTGATAAGGCAGGTGGCTGGGGCCACAGTTGGCCTGGGTGGCTTCTTTTGCCCTCAGAAATCCTGTAGGTCTGGTGATGTCCTGAGTTCAGTGATTCTACCTGCTGATTTCTTGAGTTTTGGAGAATTTGGAGCCTTGAAGGGCTGCCCCCAGACTGCTTCTCTCTTTCCTTTCTCCCCTCCCACACTTCCTTTCATCCACCAGGCAAGTCTCGAACAGAAGAGCGGAGGTGTGGGAATTTAAAGTCAAGGAGCTAAACTCAGCTCTGTGCACACCCTTGCACTCACCTCACCAGGACTCGAGTTGTGGAGACCCGGAGCCTGGTTCTCAGACAGGCCTCACGCTCAGCTTAGCCTCTGGCTCTCATCCTGCAGGTGCCCTCCCCTCTACCCGAAAGTGCCAGCTTACATACTAGGGCCCTCCCCATGCCAGGCAGCCTCTGGGCTCCTACAGCCTGGTGCTCTCCTGCTTTCTTTGAGTACAGTGGTCAGAAATAATGTGCCCTTCTCTACTGAAAACCCTGGGCCAGCGTCAGACCCCTCATCCTACTTACCTCCTGGAAGCACCTGTAAATTACAGCAGCAGTCAGTGGGCTTCTTCTGTAAGGGGCCAGACAGTAAATATTTTAGGCTTTTTGGGGTCATACGGTGTCTGTTGCAACTGCTCAGCTTTGCCACAGAATGTGAGAGCCGCCATAGATAATATGTAAATGGCTAGGCATGGCTGTAGTCCGTTATCTACAAAAATAAGCAATGGGCTGGATTTGGCTTGCCTACCGTATTTTTGCTAACTCCTGAATTGGAGCTTAGGTTCTGAGAATAATTATATTGGTTGCATTCTTTGATTGAGTGCTTGTTAAAAGTTCTAGGTCCCCTATCTGATGGTTCTGCATTGGTGATCCTAGAGTAGGACCCAGGAATCTGTAGTTTTGTGAACTTTGTGGGTAATTTGGCAGTGCAGCTAGAGGTGTGGGCCAGCCCAGTTCCTGCTGGGAAAGTGACAGCAACACAGTTGGACCGGCAGCAAAGCTGGAAGCAGAGCTCTGCTCTTCCTCCTGGATCAGGATCTCTTCTGTTTCCACCTGTTCCTTTGGGGACTTCTGGGGACCCTTCCTGGAATAGAGAGGTGTGATGAGCTCAGCTGTGGGCATCAGTGGGCTTGGATAATGGGAGCATTTCTCACCTCATTAGTTTCCAATTGCCTGCCATTTAGCTCAGGAGGAACTGCCCACTGCACAGTTAAGCCCAGTGACAAGAATATTAATAAGTCACACAGAGAAAAGCTTGGAGCCTTCCAGAGTGGACATAAGAGAGGGATACCTTGAAAATAAACCCATCTCCTTGGCCCCATGTCCTTGAAAAATCAATCTGAGCCATTTCCAACCCAAACCTACTTACTCATTCACCCATTCATTCATTTAGTTTTTCCCTTATGTATTTTTTTTAAGACTTTTATTTATTTATTTGACACACAGAGAGAGATCACAAGTAGGCAGAGAGGCAGGCAGAGAGAGAAGGGGAAGCAGGCTCCCCGCTGAGCAGAGAGCCCGATGTGGGGCTCGATCCCAGGACCCTGAGATCATGACCTGGGCCGAAGGCAGAGGCTTAACCCACTGAGCCATCCAGGCACCCCTTCCCTTATGTATTTAATGAGCATTTACTTAGCACCCATTTGGAGCCAGCTCCTGTCCTGGCATCCAGGAAATATAGCTGAGTCAGCCATTATCATTGTCTTCACTTAACTCTGATTCATGTGGCCAAGGGAATACATTTATGAGTGACTGTGGAGAAAGAGAGTCAGTTTTATCAGAATCAGGAATCAGTTTGGGGCAGGAATCTGGGCTATATCCTGGGGCCCAGGGTCAGGGGTCAGTCTTTGGTCAGGAAACATAGAGAAGGTCATAGAACACACAGGTCCATCTCCTTGAGCTTCACTGCCACAGAGAGGCCTTGGATATGGGTGGACATCCTGGGTGGTCTTTCTCAGGACCTGCGCCATTGAGCTCAATCGTGATAAGGCCCGTTCCCAGGCAACAGGGCCATATGATCTTGAACGTGTTGGGGAAGGGGCTCAGTAGGACAAAGTGTCTTCTTACCTTCTCATTATTTTCTACTCACTGGAGTGAGGGTAGGAGAGTAGTCTGGTCAGAAAGACCATTTCTATAGAACTGGTTTTGGGATGAAAGCCAATAAACTGGTTTTGGGATGAGAGCCAATGAAAGATTTAAAGATCAGCCCGTCTTAAAGGATGAATCACAATTCCAAAGCAGAAAGATATTTTGCACTTTAGAGAGACAGTATTTTATTTCATAAAAAGGAATTGCTAAGCCACCGCCTAACCATGCCATTGATTTTTAGCTGAATATTTTTCCACATTAAACCCACAAAAAATGGGCAGAAGTTATGAACAGACACTTCTCCAATGAAGACATACAAATGGCTATCAGACACTTGAAAAAATGTTCATCATCACTAGCCATCAGGGAGATTCAAATTAAAACCACATTGAGATACCACCTTACACCAGTTAGAATGGCCAAAATTAGCAAGACAGGAAACAACATGTGTTGGAGAGGATGTGGAGAAAGGGGAACCCTCTTACACTCTTGGTGGGAATGCAAGTTGGTGCAGTCACTTTGGAGAACAGTGTGGAGAGTCCTCAAGAAATTAAAAATAGAGCTTCCCTATAACCCTGGGTATTTACTACTGGGTATTTACCCCAAAGATACAGATGTAGTGAAAAGAAGGGCCATCTGTACCCCAGTGTTTATAGCAGCAATGGCCACGGTCACCAAACTGTGGAAAGAACCAAGATGCCCTTCAACGGACGAATGGATAAGGAAGATGTGGTCCATATACACTATGGAGTATTATGCCTCATCAGAAAGGGTGAATACCCAACTTTTGTAGCAACATGGACAGGACTGGAAGAGATTATGCTGAGTGAAATAAGTCAAGCAGAGGGAGTCAATTATCATATGGTTTCACTTATTTGTGGAGCATAACAAATAACATGGAGGACAAGGGGAGATGGAGAGGAGAAGGGAGTTGAGGGAAATTGAAAGGGGAGGTGAACCATGAGAGACTATGGACTCTGAAAAACAACCTGAGGGTTTTGAAGGGGTGGGGGGTGGGAGGTTGGGGGAATCAGGTGGTAGGTATTAAGGAGGGCACGTATTGCATGGAGCACTGGGTGTGGTGCAAAAACAATGAATACTGTTACGCTGAAAAGAAATAAAAAATTAAAAAAATAATAAAATAAATTATGTAATCACCAAATTAAAAAAAAACCCACAGATTGTCAGAACTGGAGGATTGTTCTGGTTAGTTGTCTTTCTGTGGTGTGCTCTGAACTCATCCATTTCTCTTGTGGTGCCTGGGGAGACGCTTGAGTTGGGGTGTGGGTGTCCCTGTATGGGCTGACAGCAGGGTAGTTAGAGAAGAACGCTCCATTCTCTCTCCCCTCCTCCACCTTCCACCCCAGCCCCCTTCTGCCCACATTCCCTCTCTCCCTTGGGAATTAGCATTCCTGCACACTCAGAGAAGACCTACTGGACTTCTCACTGGTGTCCAGGGACACTCACCTGAGATAGGTGTATAAGAAGATATTCAGAACAGGTGCCCTTACCATCTTTCTTATGGACAACTGAGCAGTGAGGGGGGATAGACTGGCAGAGATCTGGTACCTGGAGAAACCATATGGTCTTTCCATTTTCCAAAGACATATACTGTGGAAAAGGGATTATTTTAAAGAAAGTTCTGTTCACATGACTTCCCTTGCTTTTCCCTAATATTTCGATGGGAAGGTGCGCCGAAGGTGAATGTACAGGTGAGACTCCGGCATTGCCACGTTCTGTTAACCTTTTGTTTTTCCACGAGACAAGTAAAAGGACGTCTCCAAACGGCACTTAACATTTTGAAAGATTTTCTTCCAGTTTTTGTGATATCTCCTCTTTTAGGTAGGACCAAGAACTTGGTTTATCGACTCTTCTCATTCTTGTTTTAAGTTTATTCATTCTTTTGTTGATTTACTCTTTTGCTAACTATGCCAAGGGCTGGGAGCATGGATATTAGGGAGAATGGATTCCTGTCTTGTCTTAAAGATTCTCAGAGGTGAGGGGAGGAGGAGAGAGAAAGAGAGAGAGATGGGGAGAGAAGGAGAGAGGGAAGAAGGAGCTGCGGTGTCTGTTTTTTGAAGAGCAAGTTGGAATACCTGAGTTCTGGGGGAGGCGGGGGTGGGGTAGGCACCATTTGCATAAACCACATGTGAGCAGCACCCCCTGTAGTTGGGCAGTGCAGCCTGTTCTCACAAGCAAGGTATCTCCTTCTGGTCTTCTGGTCGCATTTGGGTTCCATGCATGACTCCTGGACATGGTACCAGGGCTTGCAGAAAGGCATGGTTTTTTGGGGAAATGGAAGGCATCATAGAGGAATAAGAAAGAGGTGCAGAAAGAAAAAAGGAGCATTTGGAGCAGGAGGAACTGCATTTGTGGAGGCCTGGGAGCTCCACCTGGGTAGGAGAACATACTTCTCTTGGCCCTCAGGGGAACCGGAAAGCACAGAGTAGTGGGTGAGGGACTTTGAGGAGCCCAGTGATCCGTTCAGCCATGTTTACTCTCCTGCGTAGGGGGCCAGCTGATCATTCTTGATCCAAGAGTGGGTGTTCTGCTCTGCATTCTTTATGCTGCCTTCCAGAATATTCCGCCCTTCCCTGTCCCCCTCTCAGTCCTCCAACAGCGCTGTTTATTGTCCCGTTTTGGTTCTGGTGTTCTTGGAAGCTTGTTTCTCTCATTCTTACTGAAGTTCTAATTGTGTTGAGAAGAATTTAGGTTGGTTTGACCTGAGATGGGCTTTTAGAAGCCAATGAGGGTGTTTCTCTTCAGATATTTAGCAGTAATTGTCTCATGAAGTACTCTCAAGTCCACACTCAGAGAACAAGCCTATAATTTCTATTCAAATAGCCTCTAATGAGATGATGCTTTTGTCAACTTCTGAAGCCAAGTCAGGCCATGGAAAAAAATATATTTCAGATCTCTTGGCCTCTGGACAAACTCAAAATATTCACCAAATATGCTTTGGAACATTGTGGAGGCATGAGAAACAGACAGATGAGGTGACATGGAGGGCATCAGACATGTGGGAATTTTTAGAAGCCTTATCTCCGCACAATATATTCACTTAATCACAATACATCCGCCAGACAGCGGCCATATGTGTATGTGCGGGACATCAAAGGATGAATAAGATTGAATTCTGTGCCACCAGTATGACCCGCAGCCCTTTGTGGTGAGTGTTTGGATGCACATGTGCTTTTGTGTGACACGGAGTCAGGGACGAAGAGCATCATTCATGCGGGGACTGTACCATTTATCACCCAACTTCTGACATCTTTGGGACAAACGCTAGCCCCTGGATAACAAGCATGGACTGGGACTGTCCCAGGCAAACCAAGACATGTGGTCACCTTACAGAACACCTGGCACAGGGAAGAGCAGAGGACTTCCTGGAAAAGTTCCCTCTGGACCTTCCAAATGGCTTCTCCTCATCCATTCCTGTCTGCCTCAGTTACTCAGGTCCCAGTCCATCATCCCTTCCTCTGGGAAGCCTTCCTAGACCTGTCCCCACCAGAACAAATCCTCCTCATTCACACTCACAGCCCAAAGAACCCCCTTCCCAAGCACTCACCCCTGAGATGACTTTCTGTGCATTCATGGGATCATTTCATAGTTTATCTGTTTCCCTCACACCGTGAAGATGGGAACACCCATGGTGGTTCCATTGGCCATGTACGGGTATTCAGTAAATACTGGAAGAGTGTGTGGTCGGAGCCTTGAAATGCTGCGCTACTGAGCCAGGTGACCAGGCACCTGAAGAGAGAAGGGGAGGAGTGGGGCGGGAACTGGAAGCATAGTATTCAGGCGGAGAGTGGAGAGGTCTGGTGACAGGATAGGGTGCGTGGGAGGTGGACGCAGCTCAGCATGGCTGTATCCCGGGGTTAGAGAGTATTGTGGGGAAGGTCCATGGGGAGACTAGGCCACTTCCTGTGGGGCTCGTGAGCCACACTGTCGACCCTGGTCTACGGACCCCTCACCCTTCCCTATGTGGAATTTGATGAAATGACCTCTAGGGCATGTGCAAACAATCCTTCCTTGTCCTTTCACTGATCTGGCTAATTGTTTAAGGCCATTTCTCCTAACGACCCCTACCATTTTATACTCCTTGTCTGGATCAAGATTTCCCTCAGTGTTGGAAACGTCGAGCAACCCAGGAAACCCATAAGAGATGCTGGGGCTGACTGAAAACAAGTCGGGGACGTTGGAAATGGATTCACGCGGTCAGTCTCTCCCTCCTACCGAACATCCGGGGCAGCGGCTTCCTGTGATCTGAGTACCTCAGGAAGGCTGCCTCTCTCCCACACGCCAGGTACTCACTAGATGACCAAGGAGTGCTCTTGCTGGCCTGGAGAGTTCACGGGCTTATTAAATATGCATCAGACAGATGCCAGCTTCCATTTCTCTCAATCTGTAGGTATTTTGCGAAAAGTGTGTGCGTGTGTGTGTGTGTGTGTGTGTGTTTCCCCTAATAAGGATCTCTTGGTTCAAGATGTGGCAGAGCCATCCACTGGGCCCCTGGAACCTGGGTGGCTCTAATGACACTCGGTCGGTCCCAGAGCACCAATGTGCCCCGTTCCACAAAGAGGCACTAATCCACGTCACCACGTCCCAAAGCCAAGAAGCCATTTCCTTAAGTGTACGATTGGTTCCTTGCAATCTCAGCCACTCTAGCATCTTCCGAGTCCCCCACCAGCCCAGAAATTGCATCAGATAACAGCTCCCACATCCCCCTCCCGTGCCCTCCCTCACCATCTCCGCTGACAGAGTCTGTAAAGGAAATGAGAACAGAGGCTCATTTCCAGTGGCAGCGACAAGAATTTGCTAATTAAAATGAAAAGCCTCAGTTCCCTGGATCAGTGAAGGAGGCCTCTGAGAGGCGCTGAGAAGAAATCTTTCTCCAAACGAAATGGCCTTCCAGCTGGGCCCTGATGGAGCCCAGGCATCCTTCTAACGGCAGGGGGCGGGAAACTGGGGCTCAGCACACCTGCTCCAAACTCTAATGAGGTCTCGGACCCGTTTCCGAGGGCCTGTCCCTTTGTCTTCCCCAGTCCGGGATCTTCATGCGGATTCACACACTCCTTCAGAGAGTTCATGAATGTGAGAGTCGGGGGGCCTTTGTATCATCCAGTCAAGTGCTTTTCAACCTGGTTCCATACTTGAATCACCTGGTGAGGGTTTAAAAGAGACCATTACCCAGACAGTCTCATGAAAAATGAACCCCTGGAGGGGGGGCTGAGCACCTGCATTTGATAAAAGCTTCCCAAGTGATTCTGCTGCCCAGTGAGCAGTGGGGGCTGCGGATCTCATCCTTACAGCCCTGTCTCTGGGCGATGAGGACTCTGAGGACCAGAGAAGGAGATGAAGTTGCCCCAGACCACACAGCAAGGCAAAGGCCGAGCCCTGGGTCCCTGACTTGCTTGCCCTTTCCACGACACAGGACAGCTCCCTTCTCTGCTTTCTTCACCCCATGGGTGTGAATGCAGTGACATGAAAGGGGGATGGAGAGGTGTTTAGCCTGAGGGCGTTGGTGGGACCGAGAATAGCTTTGGAGAATAGTCAGCAGGAGTCTTTGCATGAAGACCAAGGAGCCTCATGGGAAATGTTCAGTCTAAGGGAAAGGGTACGTGAGATGTATAAGGTGGTGCAAGCATCAGGGTCATGTCCAAGGATGGGAGAAACACTGGAGGTTCCCGACATGTACCACCGTATTTCATTAGGTTGAATCATAGGAAATTGTGATATCTGGTCATTTTTGACCTACAGAAATGGCAATTTCCTATGCTTGGACGTCATAGTTCCAGCAGCAGTGCAGAGGGGATGAGACCCAGGGACCACCACGGGCTCAGATGCGAGCTTAGGTGTGTCTGATTCTAAGTCTCTGAGCCGCTACGCTGCCATGTTGGCCTCAGAGCTTCGATTTCCCACATGAAGAAAGCAGCTGGGAGCTTTGTGATCATAACTGTGAGAAAAGTCATGTCTGGGTTGCCAAGGGTCGGGGTCCTCGTGCCTGGTTCTTTCACTTCCCCTTTGTTATTACCATTATTATTGTACTAGGAACAGCCTCATCTCCCGGGATCCTTTTTATTCTTGGGCAACATGCCAAGACCTCAGTTTTCCCAGTGACATGGGGGATAGGATGTTGGAGGGACTTTCCGTCTCCTTAATTCTGACGGTCTAGTGAAAGCGATGATTTACATGTGCCAAGCGTTCTACAGTTTCCCAAAGCATCATTGCAGGTGTAGTTTGGTTTGAACTTTCCATAACGCAATGAGATAGAAATCCTCATTCCCAAATTTTAGATGGAGACACCGAGGCCCAAAAAGCCATTAGGCAATGTTCAAATCCTACAATGTTTTACTCGCAGATTTGGAACTAGAACTCAGATTTCCTGACTCCTGAGAGTGAGGGCCTTTCTGGACATGAAGTGGCCTCCAGGGGTGCAAGCTCTCTTTGCTTTTTCACAAGGGGATTGGCGGGCTTATCCCAGGGGGATGGGAAGAAGGGATTAACCCCTTAGTTTACCTTTCTAGGGCTGCCCTGCCTCCTTCCTCCCCTACTCTGCCCTGTTTCAACACCCCCAAATCTTCCATAAAAGAAGGTGATTGGCCGTGAAGTCCTTTGCATTTTCCTTTGAGAAAGCCCTATGAGTGAGAGCCAGCCTGGCATAGGGGTTAAGAACAAAGCCATCTGGATTGGAATCCAGGGCTGCCACTTACCAAATAGGAGACCTGAAAAGAGTTATTATACTTTTTCTCTGCCTCTCTCCCCTTAATGGGGATAATCATGATGCCTATATTGTAAGATTATAAGGAGGATTAAATGAGCAAATTATAAGCACTTGTATTAGTCCAAATATGCTGTAGTAAACCAACCTCCAAAACTCAATGGCTTGGGGCATCGGGGTGGTTCAGTGGGTTGAGCCTCTGCCTTTGGCTCAGGTCATGATCTCTGGGTCCTGGGATTGAGCCCGTGTTGGGTTCTCTGCTTGACAGCGAGCCTATTTCCCCACCCCACCCCCGCACCCTGCCTGCCTCTCTGCCTACTTGTGATTCCTGTCTGTCAAAAAAATAAAATTAAAAAAAAAAACTATATATACACACACACACACACACACACACACACGTATATATGCATATATATATATATATATATATATATATATATGTAAAACTCAATGGCTTAATGCATTAAAGGTTTGTTTTTCACTCACCTGGAGTCAGATGGGGGTTCAGTAAATCTCCTGGGCCCTCCGTGTTCCATTCAGCGATCCAGATTCCCCACATCCTGTGAAACGTCTTCATACATGGTTTCCAGAGCCTCTCAAATAGCTCATACGGTTGCCGCCCAGTGGCTACTGGCCAGAATCAGTCACATGTTCTCAAATACAGTTATGAAGGATCCTCGGAAAGGCAAGAACCGTTCGCTGACCCGCACTGGCTCTGCCGGCAGATTTTAGTTTTGTTAAATATGAAATAAATGTTATTTTTAAAGAAGTCTCATTTTGATGTGTGGATCGTTTAATCTTCTTACTGGAAGCATGTGTTTGATTCCTGCTTATTATTTCTTACTTTACTGTCAATTTAACATTTTATCACTTCTTGTTCTTTTATGCCGCTCACTGATTTTGCCTTATCTTTATAACAACCAATAAGAAGTAGTTTGGCAGGGACAGTAGGAGTGAGAAACTCTCCCCACTACTGGGAAACCTAGAGGCCACCATCCTTCCCATTCCGGCTACTTCCGCAGCTGCTTCTTTGGGTCCCCTTGGGTCAGTAAGTCTTCTAGTTATTTCAAACATCTCGCCCTGGGTGCTTAGGGGACCCATGGTTCGGCCTCCCCAGGGCTTTGACTCTTCACCTACAGAGAGGTGCTATGGCTGACATTTCCTCCAGGCCTGATGCAGGGAGGTACCCTACCCCATGCTGCAAAGAGCCACGTGGTGATGACCTTTCCTATAGCTACCCACAGCTGGATGGCACTACTCAGCTCCTAAGATTTCCTCCTGAGTTACCCACCTCCCACCTCAGCAGGTGTGAAGACATGTCTTGCTGGGTGGGCCCCTTGACTCTCTTCCCTTTATGGGAAGTGTTAAGAAGAAGAGGGGCAGACTCTGATTTTTTTGAATGTAGTCATCTGGGAGCTGAACTGCATTTGTCAGGAACATAGAAAGCAATGTGAGCTGGCTGAGAATTCTAAAATCTGAAAAGAAGGGAAGCTTATTCCCCTGCAGAGTAGGGGCCTAGAGTCCTCCTGGGAAAGCTCTTGGAGCATCAGGGGAAAAATCAGGATTGAGGCTCTCTGCTCTGGACCCATCGTTTTAAAGGTTGGTAGATGCCCTTCTGGGAAGCTTGGGGGGCAGTGTCTCCGCAGGGGGATTTTATCAGCTTGCAGAGTGAGACCCTAATGACAATATGCCCCATGTCATGCACATCTCTTCCTTCCCTCTGTCCCTGATGAATGCTAAGGATGGTATTTCTGTCACACAAATGGGACCTCTGATCCCACCACTGAATGAACTCTTGCCCAGACCCAGAAGGAGGTCTCTCTCCTGTCTTTCCTTTCTTTGTTTTTCATTTTTTAAAAGTTTTAATTTTAATCACAGGTACCCTCCCTAATCCCCATCATCTGTCTCACCCATTCCCCCTCCCTCCCCTATGGTAACCAGCAGACTGTTCTCTATAAGTAAGAGTCTGTTTCTTGCTTTCTCTCTTTCTTATTTTTTCTCCCTTTGCTTGTTTTGATTCTTACATCTCCCATATCAGTGAGATCATACAGTATTTGTCTTGCTCTGACTGGCTTATTTCACTGGCATTACACTCTCTAGCTCCATCCAGGTCATTGCCCATGGTGCAATTTCATTCTTTTTTATGGTTGAATAATATTCCACATACCTTCTTTATCTAGTCATTGATTGAAGGACACTTGGGCTGCTTCCTTATCTTGGCTATTGTAAATAATGCTGAAGTACACATAGGGGTGCAGGTATCCCTTAGAATTAGTGTTTTTGTATTCTTTGGGTAAATACCCAGTAGTGTGACTATTGGATCATAGGTTAGTTCTCTCTTTACATTTTTGAGGAACTTCCAACTGTTTTCCACCACGGCTGCACCAATTTGTGTTCCCCTTTCTCCACAACCTTGCCAATACCTGTTGTTTCTTGTGTTTTTTATTTTAACTATTCTGACAGGTGGGAGGTGATATCTCATTGTCGTTTTGGGTTTGCATTTCCCTGATGATAAGTGATGATAAACATTTTTCCATGTGTCTGTTGGCCACCTGGAGGTCTTCTTTGGCGAAAACGCAAGTCATGTCTTCTGAACCATTTTTAAATTGGATTATTTGTTTTTGGGTGTTGAGCTTCATAGGTATTCATATGTTTTGGATACTACCCTTTATCAGATCTATCATTTGCAAATATCTTCTCCCATTCAGAAGATTACCTTTTAGGTTTTTTTTTTTTTTTATTGTTGTTCTTGCTGTGCAAAAGCTTTGTATTTTGAGGCAGTCCCAATCATTTCTTTTTGCTTTTGTTTCCCTTGCCTCAGGACACCTATCTAGAAAAAAGTTGCTAGGGACGATGTCAAAGCAATTACTGCCTGTGCTGTTTTCTAGGTTTTTATGGTTTCAGGTCTCATAGTTAGGTCTGTTATTCATTTTGAATTTATCTGTAGTAGAAAAAAGTGGTCTAGTTTCACTCTTGTACACGTGGCTGTCCAGTTTGCCCAACACCATTTGTTGAAGAAACCGCTTTTTTAACCATTGGATATTCTTTCCTGCTTTGTCAAAGATTAATTGACCCTATAGTTGTAGGTTTATTTATATATTTTCTGTTCTGTTTCATTGATCTATATGTATGGTTTTTTGGTACTAGTACCATACTGTTCTGATTGCTACAGCTCTGGAATATAACTCGAATCTGAAACTGTGATGCCTTCAGCTTTGCTTCTCTTTTTCCAGATTGCTTTGGCTATTTAGGCAAAGTCTTTTGTGGTTCCATACAGATTCTAGGATTATTTGTTCTATTTCTCTAAAAACTGATGTCGGTATTTTGATATGGATTGCATTAAATGGGTATGTTGCTTTGGGCGCTACAGACATTTGAACGATATTTGTTTTTCCAGCCCAGGAGCACAGAATATCTTTCCATTTTTTTGTCATCATCTTCAGTTTCTTTCATGAGTCTTTTGTAGTTTTCAGAGGACATGTCTTTCACCTCTTTGATTAGGTTCCTTCCTAGGTACCTTATTATTTTGGGTGCAATTGTAAATGGGAAATTTATTTCGTAATTTCTCTTTATGCTGCTTTGTCATTGGTATATAGACATGCAAGGGATTTCCGTATGTTGATTTTGTATCCCCTGACTTCACTGAATTCCTTTATCAGGACTAGCAGTTTTTTGGTGGAGTCTTTTAGGTCTTCTATACAGAGTATCATGTCACCTGCAAATAGTGAAATTTTTACTTCTTCCTCACTGATTTGGATGCTTTTTATTTCTTTTTGTTGTCTGATTGCTGTGGCTAGGACTTCCAGTACTATGTTGAGTGAAACTGATGAGAATGGACATACTTGTCTTGTTCCTGACCTTAGGGGAAAAGCTCTCAGTTTTTCTCCATTGAGGATGATTTTGTGGTGGGTTTTTCACTTAAGACCTTTCTTAAATTGAGATATAGTCCCTCTAAATCTACTTTGTTGAAGTTTTTTTTTTTTTTTTTTAAGATTTTGTTTATTTGACAGACAGAGATCCCAAGTAGGCAGAGAGGCAGGCAGAGAGAGAGGGAGAAGCAGGCTCCTTGCTGAGCAGAGAGCCCGATGCGGGGCTCGATCCCAGGACCCCGAGATCATGACCTGAGCCGAAGGCAGAGGCTTTAACCCACTGAGCCACCCAGGCATCCCAGGTTTGTTTTTTTTTTGTTGTTGTTGTTTTGTTTTTTTTAATCATGAACGGATATTGTACTTTGTCAAATGCCTTTTCTGTGTCTATTGAAATGATCATATGGTTCTTATCCTTTCTCTTATGGGTCTGCTATATCATGTTGCTTGATTTGCACATATGAAACTGCCCTTGCAACCTGGGAATAAATCCCACTTGTTCGTGGTGAATGGTTTTTTTTAAAAAAATGCATTTGTGGCTTCAGTTTGCTAGTATTTTGTTGAGGATTTTTGCCTCTATGTTTACCAGAGATATTGCTTTGTAGTTCTCTTTTTTTGTGGTGTCTCTGTCAGGTTTTGGTGTCAGGGCAGTGTTGGTCTCAGAATGAATTTGGAAATTTTTCTTTCTTTTCTATTTTTTTTTTGGAATAGTTTAAGAAGAATACATGTTAACTCTTTTTGAAATATTTGATAGAATTTGCCTGTGAAGCCATCTGGTCCTGGACTTTTGTTTCTTGAGAGTGTTTTGATTACTGATTTGATGTCTTTGCTGGTTATCAGTCTGGTCAAATTTTCTACTTCTTCCTGTTTCAGTTTTGGTAGTTTCTAGGTATGTTTCTAGGAATTTATCCATTTCTTCTAAGTTGTCCAAGTTGTTGGCATAGAGTTTTTCGTCAGATTCTCTTACCCCTGTGTTTCTGTAGTGTCAGTTGTTATTTCTTCTCTCTTGTTTGTGATTTTATTTGAGTCATTTCATTTTTTTTTCTTGATAGTCTTGCTAGAGGTTTATTAATTTTAGTGATTTTTTTCAAAGAACCAGATCCTGGTTTCATTCTCTGTTTTATTGCATTTTAAGTTTCTGTATCATTTATTTCTGTTCTATCTTTATTATTTCCATCCTTCTGCTGGTTTTAGGTTTTGTTTGTTGTTCTTTTTTCCAGCTCCATGAGAGGTGAGGGTAGGTTGTTTGTTTGAGATTTTTCTTGCTTCTTGAGATAGGTCTGTATAACTCTTAACTGCCCTCCTAGAATAGCTTTTGCTGCATCCCAAAGGTTTTGGACTATTGTGTTTTCATTTCTTGTTTGTTTCCATGTACACTTTTATTTCTTCTTTTATTTACTGGTTGGCTTCTTCATTGTTTAATATCATGTTATTCAACCTCCATGTATTTGTGGTCTTTCCAGATTTTTGCTTGTGGTTGGTTTATAGTTTCATAGGGTTGTGGTCAGAAAAGATGCATGGTATGACTTTGATCTTTTTGAAATTGTATTGAGGCTTGTTTTGTGGGCTAGTATGTGATCTATTCTGGAGAATATTCCATGTGTAGTTAAAAAGAATGTGTATTCTGCTGTTTCAGGATGGAACATCCTGAATATATCTGTTAAATTCGTGTGTCCCAGTGTGTCATTCAAAGCCACAGTTTCCTTGTTCATTTTCTGTTTAGATGATCTGTCCATTCATGTAAGTGGGAGGTTAAAGTCCCCTACTATTATTTATATTACTTCTGGTGAGCTCCTTTGTGTTTGTTATTAACTGTTTTATTTATTTGGGTCCTCCTGTGTTGGGTGCATAAATATTTACAATTTTTATCTCTTCTTTTTGGATTGTCTCCTTTATTATTATATAGTGTCCTGCTTTGTCTCTTATTATGATCTTTTTTTAAAGTCTGTTTTGTCCAGGGGAGTCTGGGTAGCTCAGTTGGTTAAGCATCTGACTCTTGATTTTGATTCAGGTCATGATCCCAGGGTGGCGAGATTGAAACCTGAGTCAGGCTCTGCACTCAGTGTGGAGTCTGCTTGAGAATCTCTCTCTCTCTGCCCTTCCCCCTACTCACATGTGGTCTCTCTAAAATAAATAAATCTTTAAAAAAATAAAGTCTGTTTTGTCCAATATAAGTATTGCTACCCCAGCTTTCTTTTGACATCCATTTGCATGACACATATTTCTCCATCTCCTCACTTTCAATCTGCAGGTATCTTTAGGTCTATAATGAGTGTTTTATAGGCAACATTTAGAATCGTCTTGTTTTTTATTCATTTTGTCACCCTGTGTCTTTTGATTGGAGTGTTTCATCCATCTACATTCTAGGTAATTAGTGATAGATGTGTATTTATTGCTATTTTGTTACTTGTTTTGTAGGTTTTTTTTTTTAAGATTTTTTTATTTATTTGAGAGAGAGACAGAGTGAGAGAGAGCATGAGAGGGGAAGTCAGAGGGAGAAGCAGCCTCCACACGGAGCTGGGAACCCAGTGAAGAACTTGATCCCAGGACTCCGGGATCATGACCTGAACTGAAGGCAGTCACTCAACCAACTGAGCCACCTGGTGCCCTCTTTTGTTGTTTTTTTAATGAAGATTTTCTCTGATCCTTTCTTATCTTTCTTTTATGTGTTATGATTTCCTTAGTGATGTGCTTGGATCCCTTTCTCTATTTTTTGCATATTTGTTACTGACTTTTGATTTTTGGTTACTACTGGTTGTGTATATAACTTCTTCTGCATATAACAGTTTATATAAATTGATGATCATTTAAATTTGAACCCATTCTTTACTCTTCTCGTCTCCACATATTAGTTGTATGTTGTCATATTTTACATCCTCTAATTTTGTGAGTCCTTTGACTGATTTTTTGACAGAAATATTCACTTTTCACCACTTTTGTGTTTCCTACCTTTATCCTGTGACTTTTGTTCTCTCCTTTCCACTTGAAGAGTCCGCTTTAACATTTCTTACAGAGCTTCTTTAGTGGTCATGATCTCTTTTAGTTTTTGTTTGACTTGGAAACTCTTTATTTCTCCTTCTATTCTGCATGATAGCTTTGTTGGATAGACTATTCTTGGCTGTGGGCTCTTCCCATTCAGCACTTTGAATTTATCATGCCACTGCTTTCTTTCTTTCTTTTTTTTTTAATTTAATTTACTTTAATTTTTTCAGTATTCCAAAATTCATTGTTTATGCACCACACCCAGGGCTCCATGCAATACGTGCCCTCCAAAATACCCACCACCAGGCTCACCTATCCCCCCACCCTCTCTCCTCCAAAACCCTCTGTTTCTCAGAGTCCACAGTCTCTCATGGAAGATTTCCCCCCCCTTCACTTTCCCCTTCCTTCTCCCAGTGTCCTCCATGTTATTCCTTATGCTCCACAAGTACGTGAAACCATATGATAATTGACTCCCTCTGCTTGACTTATTTCACTCAGCATAATCTCCTCCAGTCCCATCCATGTTGATAAAAAAGTTGGGTATTCATCCTTTCTGATGGAGGCATAATACTCCATTGTATATATGGACCATATCTTCTTTATCCATTCGTCCATTGAAGGGCATCTTGGTTCTTTCCACAGCTCGGTGATCATGGCCATTGCTGCTATGAACATTGGGGTACAGATGGTCCTTCTTTTCATTACATCTGTATCTTTGGGGTAAATACCCAGTAGTGCAATTGTAGGGTCATAGGGAAGCTCTATTTTAAATTTCTCAAGAAATCTCCACACTATTTTCCAAAGTGGCTGCACCAACTTGCACTCCCACCAAGAGTGTAAGAGGGTTCCCCTTTCTCCACATCCTCTCCAACGTTTGTTGTTTCCTGTCTTGATAATTTTGGCCATTCTAACTGGCGTAAGGTGGTATCTCAATGCGGTTTTGATTTGAATCTCCCTGATGGCTAATGATGATGAACATTTTTTTCATGTGTCTGTTAGCCATTTGGGCAAATAATCTTCAACAAAGCAGGAAAAAATATACAGTGGAAAAAAGACAGTCTCTTCAAGAAATGGTGCTGGGAAAATTGGACAGCTACGTGTAGAAGGATGAAACTGGACCATTCTCTTACACCATACACAAAGATAAACTCAAAATTGATAAAAGACTTCAATGTGAGGCAGGAATCTATCAAAATCCTAGAGGAGAACATGGGCAGTAACCTCTTCAACATTGGACACAGCAACTTCTTTCAAGATATGTCTCCAAAGGCAAGTAAACAAAAGTGAAAATGAACTCTTGGGACTTCAGCAAGATCAAAAGCTTCTGCACAGCAAAGGAAACAGTCAACAAAACAAAGAGGCATGGAATGAGAGAAGATATTTGCAAATGACACTACAGACAAAGGGCTGATATCCAAGATCTATAAAGAAATGCTCAAACTCCACACACACAAAACAGATAATCACATCAAAAAATGGGCAGAAGACATGAACAGACACTTCTCCAAAGAAGACATACAAATGGCTTTCTTGTTTGCAAAGTTTCTGCTGAAAAAGCTGTTGATAGCCTTTTGGGATTTCCTTTGTATGTAACTGTCTTTTTTTTTTTTTCTCGCTTTGTTGTTTTTAATATTTTTCCTTTATCACTGTATTTTGACATTTTAATTGCTATATGTCTTGGTGTGGGTCTGCATTTATTGATTTTGATGGGATTTCTTTGTGCCTCCAGGATCTGGATGTCTGTTTCCTTCCCCAGATTAGGAAAGTTTCCTGCTATTATTTCTTCAAATACATTCTCTGCTCCCCATTTCTCTCTCTTTTCCCTTTGGGTCTCCTATAATATGAATGTTATTACAGTTGATGTAGTCACTGAATTCCCTAAGTCTATTTCCATTTTACCTAATTCTTTTTTCTCTCTCTTGTTCAGCTTGATTACTTTCCATGACTTTGTCTTCTAGGTCACTGATTTGTTCCTCTGCTTCTTCCAGCCTGCTATTTATTCCATCAGGCATGTTTCTCATTTTGTTTATTGAGTCCTTTATCTCTGCTGTTATTCCTTATCTCTGTGTTAATGGTCTTACTGATGTCTTCCACCATTCTTCCAAGTCCAGTGAGTATCCTTATGATCATTGATTTAAATTCTCTCTCAGACATGTTACTTATACTTGTTTGCTTAGATCTCTGACTGTGGCCTTGTCTTTTTCTTTCATTTGGGACAAATTCTTCTGTCTTCTCATATTGTCTAACTCTCTATGTCTACTTCTGTGTTAGGAAAGTCAGCTACATCTCCTATTCCTGAGGCCAATGGTCTTATAAAGAAGAGGTCCTGTAGTACCCTGCAGTGTAGCATCCCCTGTCCCCTGTAGTTCCTGCCACTTCTGGGAGTGTCTCCACTGTGTGCTGTATGCACTCTGCTGTGTCCTGGCAGCTTTATCTTTCAGGCCAGTTGTCTATAGAGGTTTTCTGCCTATTTTGGGCAGTGTTTGGTCCCTGACTTGAATGTGGTGTGTTTCAGCTGGGTGTGCTCTGATCTGCTTGTGAAATGAGACCTGTTGCTGCTGCCACCAAAACTAAGGCCTTGCAAAACTCCCGAGTAGGGAGAGGTGGTTTTGGTAGGGGTTTAGACCAGACTTCTGGGGAGGGGGCCCATTGCACTAGGACAGGCAAATGTGACTGGGAAGGGCAGGTTCACCAGAGTGTGCGGTGGGGTGGGGCATGGTGTAAGCCAGTTCGGTAGTGAGTGTCCATACTGCGCTGCTTCCCACAAGTGGCCCCGTGTTTATGCTGAGGGCCTGTGGAGGAAAGTGGCACCAGCCAGTTCCTTTATTCCTCAAGGGGTCTCTCTATGAACGCTGCTTCCTGGGACATGCTCTGAGATGAACAACTAACCTCTCACTCTGTACCCCAGGTGGTCTTCAGATTATTATTTACTGGCTGTGTGTTGTGGGTTGTTTGCCTACCTTCTCTCCAAGAGCAGCACAGTGCCTCTGGGGTCTTTCCCAGCCAAGCCTACTGACCTTTAAAACTCCAGACTTTAAGCTCTGCTGGTTGCAAGAACTCATGAAATTCAGGCCCTCTTAATTTCCAAGCCAATTGCTATGGGGATTTGTTCTGCCTGTGAGCTCCCCTGTGTGCTCGTCTGTCTCTTACCCTTCTCTGTGACAGTGGCTCCCTCCCCACTATAGCAGCTATGATCCATTTCTCTCCCAACCTGCATCTCTGCACTTTCTGCCTTCTTTGATGTGGTCTCTTTTCTACCTTTAGTTGTGGGGTTTGTTCTGCTAGTCCTCAGATTGATTTCTGAGGTATTTAGGATGATTTGATAGTTATCTAGTTGTATTCATGGCATGAGGTGAGCCTAGGGTCTTCCTACTCTGCCGCCATCTTCCCCTCACACTCGTCTTCTGTTTTTTCCTGATGTAGAACATGAACTCATAGGCCTTCCTCTTGCCCATGGCCTACACTACCATTTCTGGGAATTTTTTTCTAGTTGGCTGATTTTCCAATACTGCTCACTCCAGTGTAAAAACCTCTAACTTCTTAACCTGCTTCAGGAACTGGCAAGCAGTGCATGACTTTGGACCAGTTAGCTGGGCTTGTAAGATTCTAGATGAAGTGCTTCATGGGGATTTAGGACTTTTGTAGGTAACAAGGCCTCCTTCTTCAGATGCAGTGAGCAGTCTGGGGTACAATCCTTAGAGACAGGGCATTTCTTCTGGACTTATTGGTTGGGATTATAAAGGCATCTTTATATATTATTTTTTATTTTTATATTTTTATATATTATATAATTTATAATAATATAATATATATAATATATATTATATAATTTATATAATTTATATATATAATATTTATATATTATATATTATTTTTATTATTTATTATAAAGGCATCTGGATCCTTTGGCTTTAAAAGGTTTTAATAATTTTTTTCAAGAGGTCTAGAATATGGAATATTCATGTGGTCACATTCATGGTTGCAGATATTGTATTTCTCCAGTGGCACAGATAACAGAAAATTGGCTAACATTTTCCTTTCTGCATATATCATATGACTCTCTTTGGCTCTTGTGACCAGGACCTTCTGTCTTTCTGGTTCTGACAAGAAGGACATGAATTGCCTTAGCTTATTTCCCCTCTGAAGGCACCCAAAGTCTGTTTGGACATATGGTGCCTCTCTGAGGATCTTTTAGCTTGCACTGATTCCACAACCCCAGGTCAGAATTCATTATCTCTGGGGAACTGGTTGCCAGAACTGTCTGGGTGTCCCTTGGGGCCCTACTTGGAGCCATTAGTGATGGCTGATTGCTCTCCAAGGCTAATCTTGAAGAGACAGATGTATTCACCTCCAAGGAAAATTCCTCACCCAACTCCTTGTTTTGGACACAACCAGCTGGAGCTCAATTGTGGAATGTGGCATAAACCCTAGGGGAAGATTTGCCCATCATCCCAGCCTAGGACACAGTATATTAATGTTGGCCCCTCTCTGTTCGCTTCTGTTTTCAGGTGAGGTGTTCTCAACCAGGTAAAACCACTACTTTTCCTCAGAGTAGTGCCTGGGAGCCCATTTGCCCTCACGGTTGCCTGGAGACATTGTACCAGAGTTAGTAAGATGGATCAAAGGCTTTTCCTTTTCTACTGGGGAGAGGCTGGGGCTTGGGGATGGTGACCAAAGTGGGCCTAACTTCATTGGTAAGGTTCTGATTATTTTAGCAGGGGAATGTTTTTGTGTGTTATTTGTATAATTAAAAACTAAGCAAAGGAATAATGCGAACACTTTAGGTCTTCGACATTAACATAAATGGATGTCCTGAATACAATAAAATGCATTGAACTGAACTAAACCCAAAAGACAAAAAAGACAACAAACACTCGCTTTGGTGTTTTGTCAGAGAGGTTTTCCCTCTCATTTTCTCTTGCCTTTGATCCATGGATTCTTGATAATATCAAACTACTTTTATTCAAATTATATCTTAACAGATGTGAAACTTGTCTTACTAATATCTAGCGTGACAAGAAGTCCCAAGGAATTGATTAGATGTATTCCTGCATCTGGTAATACATAGTTTCCATTACCGTAGCTCATTTAAAGATTGGTTATTCTTGTATGTTAGTTTTTTTTTCAGATAAACTTTAATGTGATTTTTTTTTCATGTTACCTACCTACTAAAGGACTCATTTGGGTTTTGATTGAAATTGAATTAAATTTATTCTTTTAATTTTGCTAGAATTGGCATTTAAGTATAATTATTAAATAATTATACTTTAATTATTATTAAATAATTATTTAAGTATAATTATTCTTTCCCTCTGCTGTATCTCTTCATTTATTATTGTCTTCTTTGAGGTCTTGAGATAGGACTCTGTAGTTTTCTTTACATTTTACATTTACATTTTACATTTTCTCCACATTTTTAAAGCTGATTTCTAGATTTCTAATACTTTGTGCTACTATTGTGAATACAATATTTCTTTCTCATTATGTTTCCTAACATATAATTTATGCTAGATCAATGAATTAATTCATTATTTCATTCTGCAAGTATGAATAGGGAAACCATTTATTCTGCATACTTATAAGTTGTACCTTTGCTGAATATCCTTATTATTCTTAATAAGTTTGGAGTTACTAAGCATACATCATTGGCCGTGATAATTCTGAACCTTCACTTACATAGTAATCGTGACAATTTAAAAACATGTATGCAAATTATTTGACACTCCTTTTATAAAGAGGATGATGTCCTCTTCCTTTGAATCGGGGTTGACCTCAGTGCATGCCTCACAACCAGTAGAATCCGATAGAAGTGATGTGGTATAACTTTGAAGGTGAGGACAGAAAAAATCACTTAGTTTCCACCAGAAATTGTGGGACACTCCTCTGGGTGAAGGCAGGGTCTAGGTCATGAGTTTGACTACCCTGAGACCACCATACTAGAGAGGCCCCCTGTAGATACCTTATTTGATAGCCCAACTGATCTCCCAGCCAACAGCCAGTGTCAACAGTAGTCATGTTTGTGAGCCATCCAGAACATCCTGCCCAGTCAAAGCTTAAAGATGACTACAGCCCTAACTGACATCTGATTGTACCCATAGGAGAAATCCTAAGTAAGGACTGGCCAGATGATCCCTCCCTGAATTCCTGACCCGGAAATAATGAACAAAATAAAAATGGTTGTTTTGGGTGAATTTTTTGTACAGTAATGGTAACCTTGGTAGTAACCTCTCTTTTTTCTTGTCTAATTGCATTCATTCCATTGGCATCAGCCAAATACTAGATAATAGCAACAATGTAGGCATTCATGATTTTAATAGAAATACACTTACTTTTTCTCTATTATTGGCTACATTGACTATTTATATTAGATATTCTGTAGTCATATAGAGCTCCAGACACTCATTGGCTAAGTACCAGAAATCTCTGTAGGTCCAGGTAACCCCCAGGAGCAAGTGTCCTCCTTGTGGTGATTCAGTGATCCAGGCTGATGGGGGTTCCCCCCTTCCTTGGCTGTACCATCTGGATCACAGGATCACTCCTTGACTGATAAGACAGGGAAGAAAATGTTGTAGAGTCTCTTCCTAGCAATGTGATACTTTGGCATAGAATTGATACGCATCATTTCTGCTCAAGCTGATGGGCTAGGACTTGTCACACAACCCAACTAATTTCAAGGAGGGTAAAAGGTGTCATCTTCCTTTATGTCTGGATGGAAATGAGCAGCAGATATGGGTAATCTCTAGTAATGCCTACCACTCATTACTTATGCTAACAAAGTGTCTTATAATTTCTAGCTTACTGAGACTTATATTTAAGCAGAAATTGGTACTAAATTTTGTCAAATACTTCTTCAGTATTAAGATGATTGTATGTCTTTTTCCTTTTATCTGTAGACGTCCTAATATTGAATTACTCTTGGATTTCTGACATATAGACCACTTGGACATGGTATATTATTTTAAAAAAGCAGCTAAATATAATAAAATTTGGGGGAAAATCTTTGCATTTATAAATGTGACTGGTCTAAAAGTTTTAGGCGTGTGTGTATGTGTACCTTTTCAGATTTGGTATCTATGCCATTTTAACTTCATAATATTCATAATATAAGTTGGGAAGCTTCCCCTCATTTGCATTGTTCTAGAATAGGACATACAACATAAGAATTATATTTTTGTTCGAAAGTTTGACCAAGTGCACTCATAAAACTATCTATTCTTGTATCTTTGAGGGAAAAATTAACAATATAAATATTTTTTTCTGACAACTGGTCAACTCAGCTTTTCTATTTCTTGAGCCAATTTTGGTAACATTCATACTTTCCCAAAATGATCCACTTGATCAAGATTTTAAAATTACTCTCCAGGGTTGTTCATAATACCCTTTCATAATGTTGTATAATTTCCCTTTTCACTATAATATCCCTTTTCTATTTTCCTGATTTTGAATATTTGTGTTTTATTTTGGTGAACACTGTCAGCCATTTGTTTTGTTGGATATAATAACAAAAAATTTCTTGGACTCAGTCATGAAATCTAGTGTTTTTCTGCATTTGTATTCATTGTACAATGTCTTCCTTTCCCTGGCAAGAACCTTGATTTCATGGGCAGACACTTTCTCTGATTTCTCAAAGTGAACCTTGGCTTTGAACTCCTGCATCTTTTCATGTGTCTGGTGATGTTTTCCTGTTTGTTCTTCCTTGTAAGTGGAGTTCTGAGCTTGCTCAGAGTTGGGAGCTGCCACAAAACATGGCAGGGGAAGAAGGGGGGAGGGGAAGGAGGTGGGACTTGGTTATTTCTCTCTGACAGTTGAGAAATCGGACATACCGTGAGGACCGGGGGCTTAGCCAGAGCTAAGCTTCATCAGCCCTGAAGTGGCTTGTGTCTGTGTTAAATGTTGGCTGGACATCTCCTCCCTACCTCTGCCTGGCACCATTTCCCCCATTAGGAACTAGCTGTCTACAGGGTTTGTCAGGAGCCACGTCCTGTCAAGGACAGGCTGGAAGGAAGTGTTGCTGCAGGTTCCCGGTTCTATGGGCATTTATTCCCCCACTCTACCGGCCAACTCACCCCATTGTGCTTCTGCTCACAGTAGGGCTCCCGTGGGGTCACTTCTGGTCCTTCTTGCTGTCTGTTGGGCAGGCTTACTATTTTCAGCAGAAATATGGGAAGGCAGATCTGAGTAGCAAATTAACATGACACTTAGGATATATCTAGGAGAGGACTATAGATTCTCCCATATGAATCACTTTACACCAAGTCCATTTTTGTCCCTGCATTAAAAGCTGAAGTGGACAGCTGGGAGCCTTCTCTGTGTGTTGGCAGGGTCCCATTTCAGATTAGCAGCTGGAGGGTGGGGTGCTGTGCATAGCTTAGCCCAGTTTCCTAGTTAGTAGCCCCATCAAAGCCAAGCCTAGGATAAGGTTTTATTTGGAGATAGGATTCCAAGCAGCAATGAGAGTAGGAGGTGTAAATCAGAGAAGAGGGAGGGAGAAGCAATACAAGGTTGTGTTAATGGAGTTGGCTACTCCTGCAAGGGTCTGTTTGCTTATTCTGAAACCATGTAAAAAGTCATGAAATAGAGCTCAGAATTGCCTTCAGAGGCAAGAAAGGAGAAAGTGTTTGTTTACCGGCCCGTTCTCCTATTGGTCAAGGTTTGTCCCCTGGCGGTGGCAGGTGGGGGGTGGTGGGCAGGTAGCTCCCCAGGCATCTGGGGGCATGCACATGACTGCTAAGTGGGTTCCTGTGGGCATCCGAGAGCACACATCAAAAGCTGGGGGGCAGGAGCAAAAGGTGCAGAGCAGGTCTGAACGGACGCCCCGTGGCTCCTCCTGTGTAGAGTCAGCAGAAGGCCACTTGCTCACAACAGTCACAGAGGGGATCGGAGGTGGGGCTGAGGATGATTGAGGCAACCCAGTAGGCATCTGCTTTACCGGCCTCATACGTATTCAGATGACAGCATGCTCTCCTCTCCCTGTCTCCGTCTGGGCTGCTCTGAACAGATTGGAGGCCCGAAAGCAACAAATCCTCAGCACACCCAGCTTCTCCCTGCCATTCCTCCTCCCAAAGAGGTTTTTATTAATGTCATTTCATCTCCCAGGGGGTAGAAATGGACCATTGGCCAATTTTCTGAGTGAGTGCAGACCATCTGCGGGGAAGGACTGCTTCATCTTCTCTGGGGCTCCCTCACCTGGTTTAGGCAGCAAACCAGGATTCAGCAGCAACCACCGACGATGATTCTCGTTCCAGCTCCTCGTGCCTCATAATCAGAGGAAACTCGCCCCAGAGTCACTCAGTGGCTTGGCAGCCAAGTTTTCAGCTCTTATGAATGTGTAGGTATTTGAGAGGGAAGTAGGATCAGATGGAGTCAGCCCTGGCCAGAACTTGGGATGAAGATGGCTTCTTGGCCTCACCCCACGCCACCCCAAAGAGGGATGAACCCACCTTCTCTCTGGGCACGTATAGCTGTTAGGGTCCTTGTCATTCAAAAGAACGTGTTGATGCCTATACCTGGCTCCAGCTGACTTTCAGATAACTTTAGAGTGGGGCCCCTTCAATTTGGTCCTCCAGTAAAGAGCTTTCACCAAGTTGTTCCATGGCAAGACGCCATCAGCCTTCAGGGAGGGAAATGTTGCATTCTGCTAAGCTGTTCTTTTCATTAAGGGGACTCGTGGAAAAAAATTAACTTCTTGCCTCTGGAACACTAGCAGGAACACTTTATTTATGCTGAGCAACTGGTTTATTTTTCCCTTTTGGACATTAAGTTAATGGACTGTGTTCTCCTTCTTGGGTGGCTGGGCAGCGCCAAGTTTTTGAACCTCTTGCTCCAGATGTACGGCAAGCCATTGGGTATGATCCCATTCTGGCTATCATCTTGTCTATCCTGCTTTCATTTTCCTATGTTCTGCTCTCCCCACCTCTTCTTCTTCTTTTTTTTTTAAGATTTTTTTATTTATTTCTTTGACAGAGAGACAGAGATCACAAGTAGGCAGAGAGGCAGTCAGAGGGAAAAGAAGGGAAGCAGGCTCTCTGCCAAGCAGAGAGCCCGACGCAGGGCTCGACCCCAGGACCCTGGGATTATGACTGAGCCACCCAGGCGCCCCCTCCCCACCTTCTTATGTCATTGGGTTTTTCAAGTTATGAGAATAGTATAATACTTAGAAAATAGAGAACATGAAGAGGAAAAATCACTAATGTTCTCTAGCATTAGAGATTATCGCTATTAATATACCGATACAGTCATTCATTTGTACATTCCATTTATTTTCTCTTTGTTTTTTTTCTGTGTTTCTCTCTCCTCCCATGCACTCTGGATGACCTGGAATAATTAGTTCAATTTTGTTCCAATGGCTAATCCAGGGACTGTGGAAACTGAAATCTTCCTCAGTTTCTCCCAATTTCCATGGGTTTATTGCTATGCTCCTCTCTCTGGTTATTGGTTTGTGAGTGTCGTCTGTCTGTGGGTGCTAGATCTCTACCGCATGCCCTAGACCCTGCCAGAGGAAATCAAATTCCCCTTGCCACCTCTTGCATGGCATGTTGGTGAACTCGTGTCATGTTCTTAAGGGTCTGAGGACTTCTAGGTCCTCCCAGAGTTCATAGGGAGAGCTTGAACTCCTGGGTTAGAGAAAGCTCTTAAGCCCAAACAAAGCCACCATCAGTGTCCAACCAAGGTGCTTTGAGGTTTGATGTGGACCCACAATCCAGGTCCAGCCAGAAAGGAGGGCCAGGCAGGGCCAGACCCCACCCGGGTGGCTAATTGCTATGGAAAAGAGGGTTGGGGTCACTGTGGCCAGTCTCCAGGTTGGAGCACACAGGGGTTGGTGTCCCTCCCTGTTAACGATGGCTCAGAGACATCACTGTGAGAGCACCTGAGTCTTGACATACTCAAACCAGGTTACCCCCAGGTTGCAGGAGTACTGGGAGGGGGTCAAGAATGCTAACAGGTATGTTAGCAGAGGTCCACGGAAATGGTGGTAAGCATGTATAGAAGCATGTCCACAGTGTGAAGTTAGGTGGAAGGAAGCCTATCAGCATGTGTATGTATGTATGTATGTTTACGTATATGCAGAAAGGTCTGGAAAAGCATGAAAATATTAATAAGGCACCTTTGAGAAGTGGTGACTTTCACCTTATGTCACAATTTTGTATTGAGTTCTTTCAAGTGAACATATGCTACTTTTATAATAACTCTTAAAAAGAGATTTCCATGTCGGGGGGGCAATGATATGCAACCAAAGTATTTTTGTTATTAGGAGATAACATGAGATTTTTCCTTCTTTCTTATTTTCTCACTGTTGACTACCACATTTGTGGCAAAAGAATATATAGCAGGCAGAGTGAGTGGGATTAACACGACCAAGGACGAGGGGACAAGGATTACAAGCTGGCTGGCCACCAGGTTCCCCACTCAGGACCCAAGCTGGGAAGGACCTGTTCTCCAGGCTCTGTGGCTTGGGAAGGGCGGGGGCGGGTCAGGGGGGCACCACATGTTAATTCCTTAGGTTGAAGAACCCTGCCAGGGTTCCGAAGGCTGAATGAGAACGAGGGAGCCCTGACTCGGGCCCTGGGGCTCAGGCTTATCTCTGGCTATGCACAAAACCCTTGGGAACCAGTCAAATCCAACGAACTAGTTGTAGCTGTTTTGCTTCCCCAGAGAGAGTTTTGCACCCAGCTCCAAGACTGGCCGCCTGGCACCCTCGTTTGGGGAGGGATTTGTCTCCTTACAATGCTTGGGCCCTCTCTAACAGCCACGGCATCTGGAATGGTGCCGGCCCAACTTCAGCACGTGTTACAGTCACCTGGGGCACCTGTTAAGCACGCAGACTTCTGGGACCCGTCCTGCCCCGACTGAATCAGACTGGGCATGTTTCGAAGTTTCTCCCATGAGCTGATGGAGGCGATCTATGGAGCACACTCTGAGATGAGTGGGTTCAAGGGTACACCTGGCACCGTGGGTGTGGCACCTCATGCCACCATTTACTGGAACACTGAAAAGCAGGTTCTATGTCAAAAGGTAAGTATATTTCCAGGCCCCTTGATGCCATGGAACCAGCTTTCTCCAGTGGGATGTTGCAGACAGGTCTCAAAGCAACTTATGGGATTGGACTTTCTTTGTTACACTTCTGCTATCACCATGAGCTAGCTTGTTGTCCCCGGGGCAGGAGGGGAGCTCCGTGGAGCAGACCTGCCCTAGCTGAGTTGTCTAGGCAAGTCTGGCCCAGAATAGAGCCTGACACCTGGGTGGGCCAGCTGAGATAAGTTGAGCTGGGCCTAGGTCAGCTGTCCACCATACACGACTATTGTTCTGTCACTAAATTTGGGGGCTGGTATATTCTGCAGCTGTAACTTCTGTATCCAGGGAGTTTGTTACTACGCAGATCTTGAAGCTGTGACTCTGGAGGGGCTTAAAAACTTGTTCATAAACTTCCTGAGTGAATCTGGTACCATTGTTCTATGAACCAGACTTGGGGGAGAAACTTTTAGAATCAACCCTTTTACGAGCTCCATATATAATCATGGAAAATCCCTTAACATTTATGAACCTCCAGGTTTCTCAACTGCAAAAAAAGGGGCTAACACAATTCCTGCATTGTAGACTTGAGGATTAAATGAACACAAAGAAACCCTATGTTTTTCTCCTCCTCCTCCTTCCACTTGTCTTCCCCACACCCCTTCCCCCAACCCCAGGAAGACACCAGTGCGAATATCTTAGGAAAACATGAATCTCAGGGTCACAGGTTTATTGTATAGATTTTCAACACAGCCATATTACAAACATTGTCAGGGAACATTTACAAGAATAAATAAGATGGACTTGCCGGTGTAAAAAGATTACACGTCACTGTAATGTACAGTCAAAAAATATATCTGATATTCATTGACCTGACATTATTTACCTTCTGCTTTTTTAAGCTAGAACTGGAAAGGAAAAAGAAAACAAAACAAAACAACAAAAAAAGAACATAGACAGCACAGTGCTGGCTTTTTTTTTTTTTAAGTTGATTTATTGTGTTTTCTCTTCTCATACGTGCTTTATCTATCAAACACCCAAACTGTACAAGCGCAGGCCATTGGGATTCACGGAGAAGGCTGCAAACAGTGTGGAGACTTTGGTCTCATGCAGTATCATATGCCCAGTGGATGTGACGATGTCAGTCTCCCTAGAGTTGAGTGGGAACCCCATGATGGCCCTTAGAGGGCGATGATGGCGTCCAGTAGCCAAGGCAACGCTAGAAGCCCTGACTCTTTGCCTTTTGTTGGCTAGGTGATGTCGGGTGAAAACAGAGGGTAGAAAAGTGCTTTTGAGTCTGACTGCCAACAAGGGGTGGCCTGGATTCACCTGGGCTAGCCCAGGATCCCCCTGGCAAGGAAACGGATGCCCTGGGGATGAGTATAGTTACGTGCCAATAGAGTCCCTGTGCTTTTTGCCTTTGCAGTCTGCTCCAAGAGGCCTCGACTGGGGAGTGGGGAGAAGTGACCTCTGCAGATACTGTGTGTGGTAAGCAAAGCCCTGCTCTGAGTCCTTCTTGAACCTTTACTAGTTCTGGCTGTCCCTGATGGCCAGTGGGCCTGACCTTGGTTGGTCTCATCCCAGATCTCGGTGGGCATTTGGTCTATGGCAAAGCAGCTGTTCTTTCTGGAGTTCTTAGTGATAACTACCCTGGATGAAGGCTGGATAGGGGGCCAGAGCAGTGTCTTGGCCTGCATGGTCGGAAGACTTGGTTGGGCAGGAGAGTAGGGGACTTCAACCTGCACAGACCAAACACAGCCTTGGCTTTGTGCTCTACAGGAATGACGGAGTTCAAATACAGTCCCAACTCCACAATAAATCACCCATCTAGGGTGGAGGAGAGTTCAAGGTCATCTCAGCAATGCTCTTGGCTGGCCTCTGCTGAGATGGGCAGCTCATCCTCTCTGGCACACAGCTAGTACTTCCTTACAATCATCAAGCTTTATGCATTGATCCTGCTTCCACTCAAAAGAGTGGCCAAGGACAAGCAAACCGTGCTTGAATTTGTCCAATGACCTCTAGGCATATGGGCACTAGCATTCTGCCTGACCCTTTGGAAGTCTGATTTGACCTGGGATGACACTGCTTGGCCCTCTGAGCCTCCAGACTGCCCTGGGGCTTTGACCCAAGAAATACCTTCCATCACTGATCTTCCACAGGAGGGGCAGGGGCACGGTGAGCACTGAGAGCTTGTCAGATCATCCCATAGGAGGTCTATGGATTTGTATCCAGAAGCCCAACCCACTGAAGTATGCTTCCAGGGACGTGGTTGTGCACTGTTGGCAGGTTATTTCACATTCCCCTTCCTTCCCCAAATCTGAGCTCCACTTGCGAAGGAACCATGAATTATATGAATTACCCTGAGCTCCAGGCTTGCACACCAATACCCTCCTGTCAGTGCTCTACCGCCCGCAGACTCTCATTCTCTGAACATCCCAACCAAGGATCAGGGTCCAAATCCCATCCCCGAGAGCAGCACCGTGTTCCATGGTGATCCAGCCCCCAAAGGTCTTCCCTACAGACTCATCCTGAGCTCTCTCACATCCCTTGTATCAGCCCCAGTGCCCTTAGACAGCCAGGATGCCAGGCATGCTGTCTACCACTGTGGATGCTGACTCTACCTCTTGGGGACCTAAAATTTATGAGTGGATTTCATGGGGGTGAATGTGGCCCTTTTGATGACCTATTCCCATCTTTTCTGAAGGCAGGAGGGATGCAAGAGGTGAACTTGGTCTCTACAGGATAGAGTCACAGCCAGTGGTATACAAAAGTCTATCTCTGGTTACCAGCAAACCAGAAGAAAGTCTTCTTGTGTGCATCAATATGGCTTAGACATCTCTGCTGTGCTTCTGCTGGTCATATCCTGAAATATGCATCAGAGGAAATGAGCACAATGGCCCCCTCCACTCTTTGCCATGGACGTCTCTCCCTGCTGCTCAGATTGTATACGCCCTCAAAGGCAGATCCCTGCTAGTGACACCAGTGCCACAAATTTGATCACTTTCAGTTATGTAGACGTGGAAAACATCCAAGTTTGAATCCTTGCATGGGAATATAGGAACAAGGATGAATCTCCTCTCGTCTCTAGTTGGAGTCCCTTAGTCTTTTTCCTGTTTTATTGGGCTATGATTTGGTGCTGACATCAACTGAGAAGGAACTCAGACTAGTTGGATGAAGGGGAAGGCAGGTCAGGGCTTGGAGATGAAATGGCCATCCATGGGACTCATGGCTCATCTTCTGATGTGCCCTGCAGCTGGGGTTGACTGTTGGTCCCCACAGCTCTGGCCCAGCACAATCTGTTAGCATCCTGCTCCTCTTACTCTTGGACTGGTTTGTGTCTCCCGTGGCATTACTGTTGACTTACCTGGGTGCTGATGGCCTGTCTGTCTAGCCCAGGGGTGGCCAGGTACAAACTCAAGGAGGGTGGCTTTCTTCATTCTGTTCTACGGCAGTGAGGTGTAGGAGAATTAGTGTCTCCTTCAATGTCTCTGTGTCTGGGTAGGGCAGTCACTCCTGCTGAGATGACATGGTGAGCACCTGGCTATGGCCCCCGGGGTCTCACTTCTGCCTGCAACAGCCTAACTAGACTGATACCTACATGCACACAATGGGGATTCATACCAGAGTGGAGGAAAGTGGATCCTCACGAGAACATCCGACAAGAGCTAGCTTAGCAATGATGATTGAACAGATGATGATTAGATATGATTTGATTGGTCAGAGGGAAAATTATCATCTTTTCTCCAGGATCCTGAGACTTGTTCTAAAGCAACATCCTTGCTTCCAGAGGTCCTGGCCAGCCTTCCCCATCCCCATCCTGCTGGGCCACAGAAGTGACCACTTTGCCTTGTAGTCTGTGTGCATCCTTGAACATTTCTGTTGGGTCCCAACTTCTTGGCCTTGCCTTCCTGTTTTCTTGCCCAAAGCTCTCCAAATCTATGCCTTCTACCTGGCCAAAGCTGCTTTTTTCACATCTTTTTCCATTAATTGGTTGGCCCAACCTTGTGTAGCTAAGAAATGGCCAACCTGACATGTGAACTTAAGATTGCCTCGCCAAGGGATGAACTGGGCCATGATAACCTGTGCTTCCCGGAAGTACCCCTCCCGGGGCCCTGGCCTGTTGCAGGAACCCAGTAGGTATGTGTAACTGAAGTAAAGTGAGGAGCCTTCCAGACCCCAGCCCCTCATGTGAAGCATGTCCTGAGATTTGCCCCTATTAGCAACCATGTGACTCCTCCTAGACAAAGGGTATCAGCTTCTAGAAGCCCCAGCATTCAGAAATCTGCTCAGAAAGGCTGTGTGCATCTTCTTCTTTCCCTTTAGGGTATTATGGGCTCAGCCTTCACCATGCCAGATGGGCACATCCTCAGCATTCCAGGCTATGCCAGTGGGTTCCTTCCAGCATCAAACTGGAAGAAACTGGAGTCGAGATTGACCCATGAACGGTGAGGTCATGGTACTCCCACACCAAAGCATCTTTCTAAGGAAAGCTGAGCTGGTCTTGAGCCTGAGTCTGGTACTGGTCTCAGGAGGAAGCAGTATGGCCAGACACCATGCCTCTCTGACTGGGATGTGATTCCCTAGGGTCTGTCATAGGGAGTTGAGGGGACCAAAATCACTGGAAGGACCAGAGCACATCATTTAAAAAATAGTCCTATTAAAACAAATCAGGTAAATTAGAGTGGCATGCAAGTTTTGCATGAATTGTCAAAGTAGAACAAGAAACTGTGAAGGAATTTTAAGCTTGTCTGCTTTGGGCTTTATGAGACCCACTGGGTTTCTGTTCCACTCTACTCTTTGCCATTACAGGTAGACCCGTGGGAAAATCTGAGACACGATGGTGGAAAAATATGGTTTTTGAAGCCAGAAGGAATTGAATTCCTGGCTCCCCCGTTCACTTAACTGGGGAACTGTGGGCAATGGATTTCTCCTCTCTGTGCCTCCGTTTCCTCATCTGTAAAATGGTGACAATCACAAACACTTCATAGGGATGCAGGAAGAATTGAGTGAGCTCACTGGTTAGTGTCCTCGACACACTCAACTCGCCTGGTTCCGTGGGAAGGCTGCCATTTGGCAGGCCATTGTTCAGGCCACATGCAAAGGGAGGGCCAGTGGGAAAAGCCATTGGATCCCTCTGTCCCCACAAAGGGGGATGTGCTGTGGTCATCCAGAGGCCCAGATTGTTGTGAAAGGGCACACATGGAGGCACAGCCAAGATTCTTCCTAAAGCCATCTAGGCCACAAACACAAGCAGACTGGCGAGGGTCCCTCACATCTCTGAACAGGGTCCATAACTAGGTGACCAGGAGGCTCTGTCCTAAGTGGGGATGCTCTCTTGGGCACCCTGGAGACAAGAGGCTGGCTCCTGTTCTAGAAGCTCAGAGAGCACGGATACGATTTTCCTCGGCCTTCTGAAAGACAGCCTGCCCTCTAAGTGAACTGGGGTGGGAAGGCAGCTTGGGGGAGGTGATGTTTGCTCTTGTTTCCCAAGGACTGGATCAGGTCCAGATTCCAGGGGACCATTGCCCCATCTCATCCAGGCCCTGCCACATGCATGCCATGTGGAATCTTTGGGAAGATATCCCCGTCATGAGCCTTAGTTTCATCCCTTGTAAAGTGGCCCAAGACCCGTTCGCCGCCCTGCCTGCTTTGGAGAGTGACTGGGTGTTGAGGAAATGGGGGCTTAGCTGGGGGATCCATCACTGGCCCTGGTTGGGTCAGGTACCCCACTGTGGCCTGAGTTTTTATGATTTCCCTTCTCCCTGAAGTCCCATTTTAGATTCTCACCATTTGAAATGACAGAAGCCAGTGTCATTTTCATGTGCCAGCTCTGTCACCCCGTCTGGAGCAGAATCAGTCTGAGGCTTTGTGTTGGCTAGCTCCCCTCCCCCGTTCTGCACGGACGAACCAGGATCTGAGAAAAGAGCAGATGACAGGCTGATTTGCTCTGCTACGGGTTCCTTGCAGGAGGCACGAGGGCTGGCTGGAGCTGTGGACTGGAGCCGGGGGACCTGCTCAAGCCCACCCGGGAAGGGACCTAGCAAGGGAGAAGAGTGAGTTCCCGGCGGGGGGTGTGTGGGGAGGTGGGCTCCTTTGCCTTCCTTCCCTTTGAGATGCTTCCTTTTGAACTGCCAAAGGGACAGCCCTTCCGGGATCAAGTCTGGTGTCCCTGGACTTCCAGACAGCTCCAGAGCCCAGGCCAAAGGCAACGGCTTCTGTGGGCTCCTTTCATGTCCCAGCCTCACGGGTCTGGAGGCCTGGACTGGCCACCCTGCTCCGTGGTAGAGCAGAGACCCTGAGTGTCTCACAGAAGCCGGGTCTCATGACCCATTGCGTATTTTGTTCCAGCAACAAAATAATGAGCAGACAGACACATAGATGGGATATTAAAAAGCACGCACTTCAGGGAATGTCTTCACAGTGTCTGATGAAAGGAGGAGAGGCAGCCCCACTGGGCCCAGAGAGTGTCTCTCTAACACTGAGTCGAGCCCATCACTCAGGAGCTTGGCTCGCCCCCTGTGGCCCACATGGGTGGTCTGTACTCCAGGTAGGCTCTCTTCTCCCGGACCCTGCTCATCTGCCACCCCTCCTGCGGTGCCGTGCTCGGGCTGGGCTCACGGCCCACCCTACTGCCTGCCCCCTGCCCCCAGCCCAAGGACTTGTCACACCTCTGTGCCACCGTACACCCTGATCCCTTGGACTGATTTCCTTTCTTTCCTTCTCCTACCTGTTGAGACCCTACTGGGACGGATGCCATCTCCTCTAGGAAGCCCAGGCAGGCAGAGTCCTGCTCCCAGGTTCTTATAATACTCATGTGCTCTACCACCTTGGCACTGGGCGACAATCTCCCCAGCATATGGTAAGCTCTTACGTGCAAATACTGTGCCTTACTGAATTCTGTGCTCCTCATCCTCTGTCTGGGGCGAAACCAGCTTCCAAGCGGAGCTTCCTGGATCCCAGACCACCCCAAGGCAGTCAGATACTGTGCTTGAGCCTCTAGTAGAGACCAGGGTAGGGAGCGTGACCCTGGTCAGCAGACCTCACAGCCAGAGGGAACAGGCAGCTGTTTTCACTGGCGGAGAAATGAGAAGGGACTAGCTTTCCTGGGGAGCCGGGAAGGAGTTACTGAAAGACATCTGAAATTCTGGGCTTCCCAGAAGAACTCACATCAGAAAGAAAGAATTCAATTTCCACTGTGGAGTTCTTTGCTTGGAAGTTTCTAGCCTTATTTCCCTCTCTGTAAAATACCTGCTTTGCTGAGAAAGACGAAGACAACAGTATGAAGAAGTCTTATCACCAATGTCTGCCTTTTCGGAACCCAGAATTTCATCACGGAAGAAGATGCCTCAGTTTCCCCCCATTGTGAAGTGGAGATGTTGACAGGTTGGTAGTTCTCTCAAGGGGGTCTAGACCACGTGAAATGTCATATGGAACGTGCCAAGCCTACAGTAGGTGCTTAGCAGATGCTGGTTCCCTGTCACTGACTCACCCATACTTTGGATAAGATCCTAGATCCATGGTGTGATCTCCTTGGCCTGTTTTAAACCAAAGGACACCTGGGTCCACTGTGGCCTTTCTCACGATGGCAGCTAGGGATTTCTGTAGGAGGGAGTTCAAATTTGGAGATTCAAGATGATGTACAAAGCTGGTATTCTATCTTCCCCGGAAACTGAAGGGACTGTCCTCAGATTAGCCTGTCTCCCTTGCTCAATGGCAGTGCTGTTCTGGGCCGGGAGTGGGGGGAGAGGGAATCTTTTAAGGACATTGCCAGGAAAGATTACAGGCCTGAGAGATTTGTCTTAGAGTTACACATCCGAACTTCCCTCCCCCTTTTATTTTGACATAACAGACTAAGATTTTACACCCCCAAAGAAAGTTTCTTTTCATATACACTTTGGAAAATAATCAAATCACCCACCATCCAAAAGACACAAGGTCAGCCAGAGCCCTGCCCCAGAGAGATGGTTCCTTTTCATGATGAGGACAAGGAAGAATAGCAAAATTCCACACTCCCCCTTCCCACTGATTACAAAAAAGCAAAAAGAACCTTTACCAAAGGCTGTGGACACAGTGGGCTGGCCAGTGAATGACAGGTGAAGGCCTGGGCTAGCAGTGGGATACAGAATGGTATTGGGCCAAGCCCCATGCAGGTTAGGTGTGAGAATGGGGGCCTCCACTGTGGTCTCGAGTTTCACACTGATCCAGACTGGCAGGTGTCCAGTTCCAGATATCCCTGAAGGACACTACAAGGGGCAGCAGAGCAGGGACCCCCCCTCCCCCAAGAGCCCAGTCATTTCTGCGACAGCATGGAGGAGTAGGACACACAGCCCCTCTACTCCCAGGGACAAGGAGGGCAGGGAGGTGCTGCTGAGGCTCTCACTCCCCAACACTCACACAGTCGGCTTGCCAGGAGATTCACGAACTTGAAAAGAGCAAAAGCAGGAGGTCTGGGAACGGGAAAATCCGGGGCCTTGCCATGGGCGCACTTCTGCATGGGCTCGTGGCCTCAGCTGGTTGAGTGTGGGAGGGGAGCCTGGGCCTTTCAGAGCAGTACCTCCCACAGCTGCAGGAGACCCCTCGGAAGGTGCAGAGCCCACCACGGGGCACGGGACAACCAGCATTCTCCTTGGAGTTGGGCAGGGTGCCGCGTCTTAGGCCCTGAGCCCAGTCACTGCCATTCACAGAAAAGAGGGCTTGGCTGCTGCAGCCTCTGGGCTCTGGCAGGCTCCCCATCCCATCGGGCTAAAAGGAGCTTAAATATTCCAGTGCCGCCTCATATACAAATTTATACTGTTCCTGAGAGGGGGAGAGGCAGAGGGAGCAAAGGAGACAAGAGAGAGAGATGAAAAGGAAAGGCGTTTAGGTCAGAGACACAGATTTTGGAGGAAACTTTAGCTACAGTCCTATTAACAGTCATCGCAAAATTGTCCACATAATTATCCCTATCTGAACCTCCCCCAAGTTCTGCCTGGTGCCTGCTTACACCCACGCCTTCCCAGACGCCCAGTGGGTCATTCCCTTCCTTGTCACCATTCTGGACTCGGGTGCCTCTCAGACCGTAAGGTGCCTATGAAGGACCCAGGAGTCTTTCTAAAATGCAGACTCTGACTGAGTAAATCCGGACTGGGTTGGGATCCTGCATTTCTAACAAGAGCCTAGGTGATGCTGACGCTGCCGGTCTGTGGACCGGAGTTTGAGTAGGACCATGCTTCGAGTAGGTTAAGACTCTTAGGGCAAAGCTCCTCATGTATGGTCCGTGTAGTGGGCCTGAGGATCTGGGCTCCGCCGGCCCACACGCTCTCCATCCCTTTCTGCACAGCGTTCGAGCCCCACGCTTACGCCGTGCAAGTCACGTACGCTAATTAGAACAGGACTGAACCGACTTGAAAATAGAATTCACACTCTCCTAAGCCAGAATCCCTAATCCCCAGGATTAGTGTATCAGGATGCAAACGTGGGCTGCCCAGCAGGAAGTAACAGTTTGCAGAGGCTGTGGTCCGTCAGGACCCAGTAAGCAGCCAGCTGCTGGGTTTGTATTATCTGAGGCTCTCAGATAGCCCCCCACAGCAGGAGAAGCCTCCTGGGACACTCACCAGGGTCTCCACCATGTTGGATTTGTTGTTCCGCAGTGTTTTCACGATGTGGAACACGTCGATGATGTTTTGCTGCTGGATCATCTCACACACGCTGCAGATGGCACAGAAGGTTCCACTGCGGCCGCCCCCATTTCTAGACACAGAGTGAAGAGGTAAGCAAAGAGGTAAGCACCCCAGGCACCTCCTGATCCTGAAACCACATCAGGAGTAGTGGGGAGTGGCTGGCTGGGTACGTGCAGTCAGGCTAGGGCAGAAGCCTTTGTGGTTGGAGTCCTGTCGGTGCCATGAACCTGCTTTGACTTTGGGCAAGTCTTTTCCTATTCATATAATGGAGGGTTGGACTAGATGCTCCTTGAGAACTGGATTAGCCAGATCCTTGTCCAAAAGGAGGTTCTGGGTCTTCCTACACATCTAGTGATGAACGTGGAAGGTTTCAGGTGGTTTTCATCCCAGTTCTTTCCATCGGCTAAGGACAAAAACAGCCTTGGGTCAGCCAGCCTAGGTTTGGAGGTGGGGCTGGGTGTGTCTGAGATGGTCTATCCTGAAATTATAGGTCTCTGGGCAAGACACTGCCGATCAGGAGAGCAGAGCTGGAGGGTTCCTGGCAGGTCATCGCTCTGTGTCTCCTTTCCGGTGCTCCATAACTCATGTTCGTGGAAACACCCCTCCAACTATTTACAGAAAGTCCCGTAGGGAATCTGCCTGATTCGGAACTCCTGGGCGTGTTGCCAACAGCAACTAATGATTTCATGTAATGGCCTGTGTCTAAAGAACATCTGGATGGAAACCAAGGCCCTCGGTTTCCCAGATGTTTTATCTACAGGACACCCAACAAGCAGCTGTTTCAGGTACAGACAGCTGCCCTCCGTTCGCTGGCCAGCGCCTGCATTTTGGTGTCTGTTGTGTCTCTGGCCTCCAAGGACACCGCCATCCCTGTTGATAGGAGGACATGCCTGTGCTTTCCTTTGGTTCAAACTGTGGGTCACCTTGGTGAGGGGGACCTGGATAAAAAGCTACTCCTTCCAAAAAGCAGGCTAAAAAACAATCACCTGTGGGAGGAGGACGGAACCCCCCACAGAAGGAGGGTTCAGTACTTTTTTGAAGCAAGAACGGCAGAGTCCAAGAGGAAGAGGTGAGTGGGTACAGGTGTCCCGGGGCCTGGTGGAGTGATGCCTGGGACGGGTGTGCCTGTGTGCCAAAGGGGAGGGCCCCTGAGTGTATGGGAGCGACGTGGATGGGGGGGCAGGGGCTCGGTGGCAGGGAACCAGTTGCCAGGGTCTGGGATGTGGGCAGAAACAGCTTGGTTTGGCTGACTGTGCCCATCCACGTGACTCTGACACCTCACGGCATCTTTCTGGTGCCTGGTTTGGGATCTGCGTCCTTGGGGAAGAAAGGATTGTGATAGGTGGTGGCCTTAAGCTATGCGTGTGCATGTCTGTCTGGTTTTCCTGACACGTGCATGCACCCCTTGTTTGAAAAAAGGAACAGTAAGCTCATTTTGTAAAGACTGAACTCGATTCTGAGGTCAGTAAGGTGTTACCAGAGCCTCCACTGGCTCCAGAAATATTTACTCTGCAAAGGGAAGATCAAACGTGTGTTCTTCTTTGGGAAATAATTCGAGGATCTGGTCGGTAGAAGCCACTTCACCCCAGCTTTCTTGTGATTAACAGGACACATCATGCCTCCTGGGGGGGCGGGGCTTACCCCCCTATTGGGAGTGCTGGGGAGCGGCCGGTCCACCCCCGATGTTTGCGAAAGGCCTCCCCGTTTTGCATTAATAACGTGTCATATAACCTTAGTTCAGGGCAACAAATGGGCAACCCCAGTCCATGAGAGATTGTAATTCCTCGAATACACACTCCTTGACCTTTTTTAAAAATAATTAAAAAAAATTTTTTATAAACATTTAATGTATTATTAGCCCCAGGGGTACAGGTCTGTGAATTGCCAGGTTTACACACTTCACAGGACTCACCATTGCACATACCCTCCCCAATGTCCATAACCCCACCACCCTTTCCCTACCCCCGGCCCCCCTCAGTTTGTTTTGTGACATTAAGAGTCTTTTATGGTTTGTCTCTCTCCCGATCCCGTCTCGTTTCATTTATTCTTTTTCTACCCCCCAAGCCCCCAACATTGCATCTCCACTTCCTCATATCAGGGAGATTATATGATAGTTGTCTTTCTCCGATTGACTTATTTCGCTCAGCATAATACCCTCTAGTTCCATCCATGTCATCGCAAATGGCAAGATTTCATTTCTTTTGATGGCTGCATAGTATTCCATTGTATATATATACCACATCTTCTTTATCCATTCATCTGTTGATGGACATCTAGGTTCTTTCCATAGTTTGGCTATTTGGACATTGCTGCTATAAACATTTGGGTGAATGTGCCCCTTCGGATCACTACGTTTGTATCTTTAGGGTAAATACCCAGTAGTGCAATCGCTGGGTCATAGGGTAGCTCTATTTTCAACTTTTTGAGGAACCTCCATGCTGTTTTCCAGGGTGGCTGCACCAGCTTGCATTCCTACCAACAGTGTAGGAGGGTTCCGCTTTCTCTGCATCATCGCCAGCATCTGTCATTTCCTGGCTTGTTAATTTTAGTCATTCTGACTGGACACACCCCTTGACTTTTAAGGAATGTTGAGATGTGGTATAGCCAGGCATGGCTATGGCCAGTGGCATCCCCTAGGACAGACACTGGTCACCCCCCACCCCGCCCCAGAGAGCCCTCCACGGTACTCACAGGCAGTGGACCACAGTGCGCCCCTCCCTCCCGTCGTACTGCTCCTGCCACTTCTCCAGCCGTCGGACCACTTTGAGCAGAGAGCGCTTGGAGGGGGGTGTGTCCCGGTAGGCAGGCCAGCCGATGTACTGCAGGTGCTGGACTATCCGGTACCCATCCTGAGGCTGAGAACAGAGAGGCCGTCAGGGCTGTTCTTCCAGGGACGCAAGCCCTTCACAGGCCCCAGGGCTGTGTCACCGGAGTGGGAGACAGACCGAATGGGGTCAATGCTGTGTCATTATGGGGACACACTCCTCTTTCTCCCTTTGTGCATATGGATTCTCCTGCCATGACGTCCCTGCACCTCCTTTCTCCCTGGACAACTACTGGTTTCCAAAATCCAAATGTCCCTTTCTCTAGGAAGAGCCTTCCCTGACTCTACTGGGCAGAATTCTTCTCTCCCCCAGAGGTTCATGTGCCAAAACATAGATCACCTTCCCACTGGACAGGGAACTGAGGGCAGAGATGGAGTTCTCGGACCCTGGGACCCCCAGGAAACGGTAAAGACCAAAGCCATTCTTTAGCCATTTCGCAGACTACCGATCTGCTCCCTCCCCCACCAATACTACTCCACCCAGCCGGTGAAGTACCCCCGGAAGCAACTAATCATCTTCCATCTTGATGTTCTCAGGGTCTAGCCCAAAGCTTCCTGGATCCAATCAAAGACCCCGTCAACTCCTGCCAAAACAGGATGGCAGTGGGGGAGCGCTGAATTCTGAGAAGTTTTGACGACAAGGCAGCAAGCGTGTCAGGGAAGAGGCAGATGGCAGGCTGGAGGCCTCCCCGTGGGTCTCTCAGTGTCAGGGCCACTGTTGGGTCTGAAGCCACAATCAGCGGAGGCATCGTTCCCCGAGGACGGGATGATCCGGAGAGCACAGCACAGCCTTCTGGCTGGACCCTTACCCGGGCCATGTTACAGATGCGGAATATTCTGTGGATGATGTCCTCGTCGATATCTGCAGACACGAACTCCACCTGGATGGGCCCGTAGCACCCGGACGTCTTCTCAGGCCAGTACTGCATACAGAGCTGGGGCAGGAGAGAGGTCAGAGAGAGAGAGAGAGGCTGAGGGAGGCGTGGGGGTCGTTGGGCTCATTTATCACCAGGGCCTTTCTTACTGCCTGCAGAACATGCTGGCTAGGAAGGAACAGTAGTAGGAGGAGAAATTGACCCCGCTCCCTTTGGGGAGCAGCTGCCCATGTCTGTTGTTGAGTCAAAGCACAGAAACACTGCACTTATAAAATATTTGCTCTGCTGATTCCAAACCATTTGTTAGGGTTGCTGGGCCTCAGTTTCCTCCTCTGTAAAGCAAGGGGAAATAATACCTCCCTTGAAATGCTGGCAGGATTGGAACAAGTACAATCTCTATTTCAACTCGAATCAAAGCAAACTTCCCCATTCCAGAAAAACCTTCCCAGTGTCCCTCTCATCATCAGATCCTCAGTAGCTTGAGAAACACACAGGCCTTGGCATCAGACTGGCTTGGGTCCCTATCCCGGCTCTGCTGCTCCCTTGCTGTGGCCCAGGCCTGTTTTCTCCCACGGAAGATCAGGTGACACGGTGCTGAGAGATTCTGCCTGTGATCTTTCCTATTTTTCCGGAATTGGATTTAGGACCTAACCCTGAGAGCAAAAGGCAATGGTTGCCCTCTGACCAAAGACGGTGGTTTTCAGCCAGAGGTGGTTTTGCCAGCCAGGGGACATTTGGCAAGGTCGGGAGACATTTCTGAAGGTCACACCTGGGGGATGCTATGGGCCTCCAGCACGTAGAGGCCAGGATGCTAATAGCCATCCTATAGTGCGCACTCCTCGGAGAGCAGTCCGGCCCCAAACAGAAATAGAGCAGAGACTGAGAAATCCTGGCTTAAGATCCTAATTTGTTTCCCACATTTATACCGCCATCAAGGAGAGAATAATTTATTCCCCTGTATATGTCGAGCCATTAGATGACTTCAGTTGGGGAAAGAATATTCAGGTAGATGGCATGGGTTGTGGCTCAGAGAGGGGCAAAGCACGCTTCTGCAAATCCCCTGTTTTGAAGGGGCATGGAGATGAACCCTGTGCAAGTTTATAGGCCCCAGAGTTGGGGCACGCAGGGGAGCTAAGACTGCAGCTGCGGGTTTGCTGGGGACCGCCCTCGTAGGGACAAAGAGGCTATCTGTTCAACCATTGGGAAGTTACCGAAAAATGTACCTGAGACTCAGGAAGACCCATTAAGGCTCCTGAGAGCAGCCTGAGATCGTGTCTTTCATTAGCAGCCACAGTCTATACTGAGCTTGCAGACAAGGAGCTAGACGACAGGTGACCCATGGAAATGGTGGCCCCCTGTGGCCACCATGGAAGCAGGATCTTCACAAAAATGATCCTTCTCCCTCCTGTTGAGAGAGCACAGCCAACCCTCCCTGGACAGTCACATGCAAAAACATCTTTAATTCCAGCCTTCCTCTAGAACCAGAACCAGAATGGAAGAGCAGGGGGAAAGGAGGATATAGGAGAGAGAAAAGAACCCAAATTCCAGCTTGGGAATAGCATGTTCACATGATGGCTTACAGGGTAAGCCTCCCCCGTTGGCTGATTTTGCAAATACAGTTTGAATGAAATACAGCCACCGTTACTAATTTATGTATTGTCTGTGGTTGCTTTCAAACGACAACAGCAGATTTGAGTAACTGAGAATACCCCGCATAACCCAAAGTTGCCCGCAAAACCAAAAATATTTCCTGTCTGGTCCTTTACAGAGAAAAGTTTGCCAGCCCTTGACCTACAGGGTTGTTCTAAGGATAAAGGAGATGATACATGTGAAGAAACCCTTCTCCCAGTGCCAGGCATGGAATAAGGATCCGCTGAATTCCAGTAATCCACATTATTCTGGAACCTATCAGTGTCCAGCACACATGACCGCCATGAAGGTAATAGCTAACATATACATCTGAAGGATTCTTCTAATCATTCCTCTTAAATAGCAAAGATGTGCAAGGCTAGGTTTCCTAATGCAGTGGTGCCTTGCTTGCCCATGTCCATCATGGGTTAATTGAGCACATTGAGAAAGGAGCTGGGTATGTGTGTGGTGGGGGTTCTGGACAGTTATCGGCTGAGCTGTGCAATAATGATAAACCCACAATCTGAACTTCATTTCTCTTTGCCATTGGCTCTTCTGGCTTGCAACCTTCACAGTAACGAGGGACTGGTAGAGATTAGTCGGTGGTGTGCCAAAGAAATCAGAATTAGTTAGAACTGCCCATTAAAAAAATAATAGCCTTTATCACCTGCATTGAATTGAGCTTTGCCAGAGGTTGGCTGTGATCCTGACATGAGGTACGTGGGTCACAGGCATCAGGGAAAATGTCTATTACCCCCAGTATTTTCAGTCCAGAGAGAAGGCGGAATGATTTGTCTCTTTTAATAAGATTTCCAGACCAATTTCTCAAGCTAATAGGTTCTACTATGCCTCAAACAAGACTCCTGTATTTCCAGACACTTTTCTGCATTTGATTTTCCAGGTCACTCTCCCGTGATGTCCAGAGGGCTAGGGAAGGGTGCAGGGTCCTTCTAATCCTAAATCAGAGCCGTCCTCTCCCTTGAATTCCCTGATTCATGAGATTGGAGCAGCAGCAGCAGCAGCACGGTGACAACCAGCGCAGTGATGTATGGGCAGATGGGCTGTTTGAGCCGCCAAGCATCATCAGGTCTCCCCACAGCCATGGATGTCCTACATAGTCCAGGTTTGGGAAACAGGAGAAAGATGGGGGAAGCCAGTGTTCTGTTCCCAGTTATCCTTCAGGGCTCAGAGACGATTCTTACCAATAAGAAATATCCTCTGTGGTTTAGCTCAAGGCTGTCCTGGTGCCCAAGTACTGGGATAGTGTCTCGGTGGGTGCTGTGTCTGTCGAGTAGCTAAATGTAGTGGGGCTCCCGCTTGAAGCACCCTGGCTTCAGATCCCAGCCCTGGTGCCTTTCAGCAGAGTGACTTGGCCAAATCTTTTTTTGTTTTTAATTTAAATTTTTTTATTATTTTATAAACATATAATGTATTATTAGCCCCAGGTTTACAGGTCTGTGAATCGCCAGGTTTACACACTTCACAGCACTCACCATAACACATACCCTCCCCAATGTCCATAACCCCACCACCCTCTCCCTAGCCCCCTACCCCCGCCCCCCCTCAGTTTGTTTTGTGACATTAACAGTCTTTAATGGTTTGTCTCCCTCCCGATCCCATCTTGTTTCATTTATTCTTTTCCTATCCCCCAAACCCCCAACGTTGCATCTCTACTTCCGCATATCAGGGAGATCATATGATAATTGTCTTTCCCCGATTGACTTATTTCGCTCAGCATAATACCCTCTAGTTCCATCCATGTCATCGCAAATGGACTTGGCCAAATCTTATAGCTTCTCTGGGTTATGAGTGGTTGGGAATCTTAATGTGTTACTTGATCTTTAGGGAGTACTAAATCAATGTGATTATTAGCAGTAATATTCAGTAAATTTATAATAACATGGACAAGACTCAATGTACATGGTGGTGTCTCATGGAAAGTAGCAAGGAACTGAGCTTTGCTACCTAGGTGACACAGAAAGGAAGCAGAGGCCACATAGGTGAACTGAGGAGCTTGACTGTGAGCACAGAAGCACCAGTGATTTACAGAAATCTTGGGAAGGGAGGGTTATGGTTTCTTTTTTCTTTCTTTCTTTTTTTAAATTCCAGTTAGGTAACAGTGTTATATTAGTCTCAGGTGTATAATATAATGATTCAGCACTTCCACACATCACCCAATGCTCATCACATGTGGACTCCTTAATTCTTGCCCCCCATTTCAGCCATACCTCTGCCCCCTTTCCCTCTGGGACCATCAGTTCTCCATAGTTAAGAGTCTGTTTCTTGATTTGCCTCTCTCCTTTCCTTATTTTTTTGCCTTTGCTTATTTTTCTCCTTAAATTCTATATAGGAGTAAAATCATTTGGTATTTGTCTTTTTCTGACTAGCTTATTCTATGTAGCATAATACTCTCTAGCTCCATCCATGTCATTGTAAATGACAAGGTTTAATTCTTTTTTCATGGCCGAATAATATTCCATTGTATATCTACACCACATATTCTTCATCCATTCATCATTTGATGGACACTTGGGCTGCTTCCATTATCTTGGATATTGTAGATACTGCTGCTATAAACGTACGGGTGCATGTATCCTTTGGAATTAGTGCTTTTGTATTCTTGGGGTAAGTACCCAGTAGTGCGATTGCTGGATTGTAGGGTTGTTCTATTTTTAACTTTTTGAGGAACTTCCATATGTTTTCCACAGTGGCTGCACCAGTTTGCCTTCCCTCCAACAGTGCAAGAGGGTTCCCCTTTCTCTATATCCTTGTCAACTCCCGTTGTATCTTGTGTTCTTGGTTTTAGCCATTCTGACAGGTATGAGGTGATATCTCATGGCAGGTAGATTAATTCGCATTTTCTGGATGATGAGTGATGATGAGCATCTTTTCATGTGTCTATTGGTCATCTGTATGTCTTTGGAGAAATGTCTATTCATGTCTTCTGCCCATTTGTTAATTGGATTATTGTTTTTTGTGGGGTTGGGTTTTATAAGTTCTTTATATATTTTGTATACTAAACCTTTATCGGACGAGTCATTTACAAGTGTCTCGTCCCATTCTGTAGGCTGCCTTTCAGTTTAGTTGAATGTTTCCTGCACTGTGCAGAAGCTTTTTATTTTGACATAGTCTTAGTAGTTTCTTTTTGCTTTTGTTTCCTTTGCCTCGGGAGACATTCCAGAAAGAAGTTGCTATAGCTGATGTCAAAGAGGTTACTGCCTATGTTCTTTCCTAGGATTTTTGTGGCTTCAGGTCTCACATTTAAGTTTTCATCAAACTTGAAGTTGATTTTGTCTATGGTGTAAGAAGGTAGTCTAGTTTCGTTGTTTTGCATGTGGCTCTCCAATTTTCCCACACCATTTGTTGAAGAGAGTGTCTTTTTGCTGCTGGATATTCTTTCCTGCTTTGTTGAAGATTAATTGATCATATGTTGTAGGCTTATATCTGGATTTTCTGTTCTGTTCTATTGATCTATGTGTCTATATTTGTACCAGTACCATACTGTTTTGATTATTACAGCTTTGTAATAGAGCTTGAAGTCTGGGGTTGTGATGCCCCCAGCTTTGCTTTGCTTTTACAAGATCGCTTTGGCTATTGCGGTGGGGTCTTTTGTGGTTCCCTACAAATTTTAGGATTGTTTGTTCTAGTTCTGTGACAATTGCTGTGGTATTTTGATAGGGGTTGCATTAGATGTGTACATTGCCTTGGGTAGTATAGAAATTTCAACAAAATGTGTTCTTTCACTCCAAGAGCACAGAACATCTTTCCACTTCTTTGTGTCATCTTCAGTTTCTTTCATGAGTGTTTTATGGTTTTCAGACGACAGGCCTTTCACCTCTTTGGTTAGGTTCATTTCTATGTACTTTGTTATATTGGGTGCAGTTGTAAATGGGATTGTTTTAATTCATCTTTATGCTGCTTCATTATTGGTGTATAGAAATGTAACAGATTTCTGTCCACTGGTTTCATAGCCTGTGACTTTGATGAATTTGTTTATTAGTTCTAGCAGGTTTTTGGTGGAGTCTTTTGGGTTTTCTCTATATAGTATCATGGCACCTGCAAATGGTGAAAGTTTTTCTTCTTCCTTATGGATTTGGATGCCTTTTACTTCTTTTGTTGTCTGATTGGTGTGGCTAGGACTTCCAGTATGATGTTGAATAAAAGCGGTGAGAATGGACAGTCTTGCATTGTTCTTGACTTTAGGGGGAAAGCTCTCAGTTTTTCTTCACTGAGTATGATGTCAGCCATGGGTTTTTCACATAAGGCCTTTACTATGTTGAAGTATGTTCCCTCTTAGTCTACTTTGCTGAGGGTTATTATGAATGGTACTCCATCAAATGCTTTTTCTGAGTCTATTGAAATGATTGTATGGCTCTCATTCTTTCCCTTATTGATACGTCATATCAGTTGATTTGTGAATATTGAAGCACCCTTGTAACCCAGGAATAAATCCCACTTGATCGTGGTGAATGATTTTTTAAAATGTATTGTTGGATTCAGTTTGCTAGTATTTTGTTGTGGATTTTTGCCTCTGTGTTTATCAGATATATTTCTCTTTAGTTTAGATATATTTCTCTGTAGTTTTTTGTGGTGCCTCTGTCTGGTTCTGGTATCAGGGTAATGCTGCCTGATAGAATGAATTTGGAAGTTTTCCTTTCTTTTCCATTTTTTGGTATTAGTTTAAAAAGAATAGGTATTAATTCTTCTTTAAGTGTTTGGTAGAATTCTCCTGTGAAGGCATCTGGTCCTGGGCTTTTATTTGTTGGAAGCATTTTGATTCTGATTTAATTTCTTTGCTGGTTATTGTATTATTTAAATTTTTTATTTTTTCTGCTTCAGTTTTGGTAGTTTATATGTTTCTAGAAATCTATCCATTTATTTTAGGTTGTCCAATTCATTGGTATATAGTTTTTTAAAATATTCTCTTCTGTTTGTTTTCTGTGGTATTGGTTATTTCTCCTCTCATTAGTGATTTTATTTAGTTGGGTCCTTCTTTTCTCATTGATAAGATTTATCAATGTTATTGATTTTTTTATTTTTTATTTTATTTTTTTTTTTTTTTTTATCGTAAACATTTTTTTTAAGATTTTTTTTTTTATTTTTATTTATTTGACAGAGAGAGAAAGATTACAAGTAGGCAGAGAGGCAGGCAGAGAGAGAGAGGGGGAAGCAGGCTCCCTGCCAAGCAGAGAGCCCGATGGTTATTGATTTTTTTAAAAGAATCAGCTCCTGGTTTCGTTTTGTTTTAGTTTCTGTAACATGTATTTCTGCTCTAATCTTTATTATTTCCATCCTTCTGCTGGTTTTTGGGTTTTGTTGTTCTTTTTCTAGCTCCTTTATGGATGAGGCTAGGTTGTTTATTTGAGGTTTTTCTTGCTTCTTGAGATAGGCCTGTATTGCTATAAACTTCCCTCTTAGAACAGCATTTGCTGCATCCCAAAAGTTTTGGACCATTATGTTTTCATTTTTGTTAGTTTCCATGTACTTTTTGATTTCTTCTTTGATTTCTTGGTTAAACCATTCATTGGTTAGTAGCATGTTATTTAACCTCCATGTATTTGTGGTCTTTCCAGATTTTTACTTGTGGTTCATTTCTAGTTTTACAGCGTTGTGGTCAGAAAAGATGCTTGATTTGTTGAGGCTTGTTATGTGGGCTAGTATGTGATCTATTCTGGAGAATGTTCCATGTGCACTTGAAAAGGATGTGTATTCTGTTGTTTTAGAATGGAATACCATAAATATCTGTTAGATATATCTGGCCTAGTATATTATTCAAACCCACTGTTTCCTTCTTCATTTTCTGTTTGGATGATCTGTCCTTTGATGTAAGCAGGGTATTAAAGTCCCTTACCATTACTTTAATGTTATCAATTCCTCTATGTTTGTTATTAGTTGTTTTATGTATTTGGGTGGTATCATGTTGGGTACATATATAATTGTTATATCTTCTTGTTAGATTGTCCCCATTTTATTTTTATTATATAGTGTCTTTCTTTGTCTCTTGTTATAGTTTTTGTTTAATGTCTATATTGTCCAAAATAAGTATGGCTATCCTGGCTTTCTTTTGACATCCATTTGCATGATAGATGTTTCTCCATCCCCTCACTTTGAATCTGCAGGTACCTTTAGGACTAAAATGAGTCTCTTGCAGGCAGCATATGGATGGGTTGTCTTTTTTGTATCTTTCTGACACCTTGTGTCTTTTGATTGGAGCATTTAGTACATTCACATCCAAAATAACTACTGATAGATATGTATTTATTGTCATTTTATTACTTGTTTTGTGGTTGTTTCTGAAGATTTTCTCTGATTTTGTCTACCATGTGGTGTGATTTTCTTTAGTGATATACTTGGGTTCCTTTCTCTTTATTTTTGCATGTTTGTTACTGACTTTTGATTTTTGATTACCATTAGTCTTGATTATAACCTCTTCTACATATAGAAATTTATATAAATTGATGGTCATTTAAGTTTGAACCCATTCTTTACTCCTCCCCACATTTTAGATGTATGTTGTCATATTTTACATTCTTTTATTTGTGAGTCCCTTGACTGATTTCTGACAGGAATTTTCATTTTCACCACTTTTGTGTTGCCTACCTTTATCCTGTGACTTTTATTCTCTCCTTTTCCACTCAAAGAGTCCCCTTTTACATTTCTTTATGAGCGTCTTTAGTGGTCATGATCTCTTTTAGTTTTGTTTGTCTTGGAAACTATCTCTTCTATTCTGAATGATAGCCTTGCTGGATAGAATATTCTTTGTTGTAGGCTCTTCCCATTTAGCACTTTGAATTTATCCTGCCATTGCTTTCATGCTTGCAGAGTTTCTGCTGAAAAAGCTGCTGATGGCCTTTTGGGTTTTTCTTTGTATGTAACTGTCTTCTTTTGCTTTATTTGTAATATTTTTCCTTCCTCACTGTATTTTTGCTTTTTTAATCATAATACATCTTGGTGTGCATCTGCTTTTGTTGATTTTAATGGGAGTTCTCTGTACCTCCAGATCTGGATATCTGTTTCCTTCCCTAGACTGGGGAAGTTTCCAGCGATTACTCCAAATAAATTTTCTGCTCCCCATTCTCTCTTCTGAATGTTATGTTTGATGGAGTCAGTTCTCTAAGTTTTCTCCTTTTGCATAACTCTTTTTTTCTCTTTTGTTCAGCTTGATTATTTTCCATAGTCTGTCTTCTAAGTCAGTAATTCATTTCTCTGCTTCTTCCATCCTTATATTTATTCCATCAAACATGTTTCTCATTCCATTTATTTAGTCCTTTATCTCTGTTATGTTATTCCTTACCTCTGTGTTAAATATTCCAGTGATGTCCTCCCTTCTTTTCTCAAGTCCAGTGAGTATCCTTTTGATCATCACTTTAAATTTTCTATCAGGCATGTTTCTTATATCTGTTTTGCTTAGATCTCTGGCTGTGGCCTTGCCCTGTTCTTTCATTTGGGATAAATTTCTGTGTCTCCTCATTTTGTCTGCCTCTTTGTGTCTGTTTCTCCTTGTTAAGGAAGTCAGCTGTGTCTTCTGTTCTTAGAAGTAGTGATATTATGAAGAAGAGGTCCTGGAATGCCCTACAGTGCAACATCCCCTTTTCACCAGAACCTGGCACTTAAGCAGAGTTTCCTATATTTGTTACTTGTACCCTGCTGTTCTGAGTCACCTTTCCTTTCAATGCAGTTGTCTGCGCTGACTCTCTGCTTGTTCTGGTCCATGCTTATTCTCTGGTGTTAGCTCCAAGGGGGCGTGCTATTGGGGAACTTGGGAGTGGGCCAGTGGTAATAGCAAAATTTTTGCTGGGCCACCAGTCCTATGCTGGATCTCCTGAAATGCTGTGGCAGTTTGGGGCTGTATTCCGTGGCTGGGAAGGTCTGTGTGCCAGGGCTGCTGGGTGTGTCAGGCTGGGAGTGGTGCAAGAAGGTGGCTGGCAGCAGCTGGGCCTGATGCATGGATAGTGGTTGTGGGTGTGCAGCAGGGCATGGCATGCCGTGGTGGTTGGTTATGGCACAGAGTGGCATCTGGGGACACAGTGATGTGCCTGGCACACTGAGGCTGCTGTGCACCTATCGGCTGGTTAGGGCACAGGTGCAGCTTTAACAGAATTTGCCCTGGGCCTAGGGCAGAGAGGCCAGCAGGTTTGGAGTGAGTCCTCAGGAGAACTCTGGGGTGTGGTGCACGAGCAGCAGGTTAGGCAGAACTATCTCTGTAGCCCTGCCTCTCACAGGGGGCTCTGTGTTTATGCTGGGGGGCAGGGGCAGCACATGGTGCCTGTCAGGTCCATCACTTTCAGAGAAGTCCCACAGTATGCTCCAAAATCAGTATGAACAGATCTGTTTCCCATTTGCCCTGGTCTTGTATAAATTGTCACTTTAACTTGCCTTTCTGTGCAGGCTGCTGTCTCTTTAAGGGTGGTGACCCAGCTTTCACTTGCCCTCCTGGCTTGCCTAGGGCTGAGTCAGCTGACTTTTAAAGCTCAAAGAATTCAGCCTCTCTGGTTTTTATTTTCTTTTTACACACACACACACACACACACACACACACACACACACACACACACACACTCACACACGTATTTTAGAGCAAGAGCATGAGCAGGGGTGGGGAGGGACAGAGGGAGAGGAAGAGAGAGAATCTTAAGCGGCTCCACATGTGGAGCCTGACTCAGGCTTGATCTCAGGACCATGAAGTCATGACCTGAGCTGAAATCAAGAGTCAGATGCTTAACTGATGGAGCCACCCAGGCGACCCAGGCCCCTCTGGTTTTTAAAGCCAAATGTTATGGATATTAGTCTTCCATGGGTGAGTTCCCTAGTGCAAAGGCTCATTTCTTTGCTCTCCACACATGCAGCTCCCTCCAACCTGAGGGCCACCCTCCTTTGCCTTTCTGACCTTCCTAACTTTTCAGATGCAGTTTCTTGTCTATATTTAGGTGTGAAGTTCTGCCAATCTTTGGATCACTATCTGATTTGTTGATTTGGGATGTGGAAGATACCTAGTTGAGAATGTGAAACATGGGCGCCTGGGTGGCTCAGTGGGTTAAAGCCTCTGCCTTCGGCTCAGGTCATGACCCAGGGTCCTGGGATCGAGCCCCGCATCAGGCTCTCTGCTCGGTGGGGAGCCTGCTTCCTCTTCTCTCTCTGCCTGCCTCTTTGCCTACTTATGCTCTCTGTCTGCCAAATAAATAAATAAAATCTTAAAAATTAAAAAAAAATGTGGAACAGGGTGAGCTCAGGATCCCCCTACTCTGCCATCTTCCCTAGGAGACCTGTGGTTTCTTAAGGTCCTGGAAAATGGCAGGGGTTCAAGAAGACCCACTTGCCTCTGAGACCATGAGAACACAGCTGACCTGGGCTTGCATGCACACTCAATGCAACTTTGGCATTTTTTTTTTTTTTTTTATCTAGTTGAAAACATTTTGAAGTGGCTTTCTCCAAGAATAGGTTCCAATCCTCTAGTCTAGAGTCTGGATCAGTGGCCTTTTCACACTTCACGTCCTGACACCCACCCCCCTTTCTTACCCAACAGTCTGGGAGGGACAGTGTTGCCATCTCAAAGGGAAGGCTTCACCACTGCAGACACACATGGCTCGTGCTTCCCCTGGGAGGGGAAGCCAGTCCATTTGCTACATCTGGTTTAGAAATGCCCGCACTTCTGCCAGAAAAGCAGAGGGGACTTTGCTATTTATTGTCAGAACAAGTTAAACCAAGCGTGTGTGGCTAGCCCTGGAACAGATGCCATACATTACTCCACCTAGTGCTCTCCATAGCTGTTTGGGCCGTGAAAAGATGTCCTTTGGGAGTGCAAATTCACACGTGAGATATAACAAATGTGGAGTAGCCTCACTGTTGAACGTCATTTTCTTGCTGATGAAATCAGAAAGCTTGTTAGTCACTAGAATAAACATGCTCTGATGAGTTGAATGAAAACTAGCATATGGGCCTACTTTTTTTTTCTTTTTATATACTTTGTATTTTATTTAAAATTAATAAAATGATAAACAGTTTTAGGTGAACAACCATTCAGTACATTTAACTGGATAATATAAAAATGTACACACTCACTAGCACATAGATCCTTAACCAATATTGAACATTTCAGTCTATTTAGAGTCTTCTGGACCTCCAACATTTTTTTAAATCAGTTTTATTTTCTTCAAATTCTCTTTTGGCCCAAGATTTTATTGCAAATACATTATCACGCCATCTGTCAGCAGCTTCTTTGGTTACTTTATTTGCTTGGCCTATTTCCTCTATAACTTCCAGGTCACATTCTTTGTGTTTTTCTACTTTTTTTTTCTTTTTCCTTTTATTTTTTAATTTTTTTTTTAATTTTCAGCATAACAGTATCCATTATTTTTGCACCACACGCAGTGCTCCATGCAATACGTGCCCTCCCTAATACCCACCACCTGGTTCCCCCAACCTCCCCCCCCTTCAAAACCCCGCCCTTCAACGGACGAATGGATAAGGAAGATGTGGTCCATATACACTATGGAATATTATGCCTCCATCAGAAAGGATGAATACCCAACTTTTGTAGCAACATGGACAGGACTGGAAGAGATTATGCTGAGTGAAATAAGTCAAGCAGAGAGAGTCAATTATCATATGGTTTCACTTATTTGTGAAGCATAACAAATAACATGGAGGACATGGGGAGATGGAGAGGAGAAGGGAGTTGAGGGAAATTGGAAGAGGAGGAGAACCATGAGAGACTATGGACCCTGAAAATGGGCCTACTTTTGGAATAAACAATTCAAAAACACATTTCAGTGTACCTTAGTTATGCCTTTTGTTAATTAAACAATACTTTGATAAAATGGAAAGGCCAACCAATATCACAGCTTCAGAAATGAAAGACTATACTTATTAAGGTTCATAGTAGGAGAAATCAGTCCTGGGCCACTTAGAGGTAAAGCTGAATTAGTATTTATAAGGGAAAAATACGAAAGTCACTTGAACTGGTTTCAAACTTTAGATCAGTGATTATAAAATTCCCTTTTAAAAATTTATTTATTTGATACAGAGAGAGTAGGCACCAGTAGGAGGAACAGCATGGCAGAGGGAGAGGAAGAAGCAGACTCCCCACTGAGCAGAGAGCCCAAAGTGGGGCTCAATTCCAGGACCCTGGGATCATGACCTGAGCCTAAGGCAGATGCTTAACTGACTGAGCCACCCAGGTACCCTGATATAAAATTCCTTTAAATTCTATAAATTGGGGCACCTGAGTGGTTCAGTGGGTTAAGCCTCTGCCTTCAGCTCGGGTCATGATCTCAGGGTCCTGGGATCGAGCCCCGCATCGGGCTCTCTGCTCAGCAGAGAGCCTGCTTCCCCTCTCTCTGTCTGCCTCTCTGCCTACTTGTGACCACTCTCTCTGTCAAATAAATAAATAAAATCTTTTTTAAAAAACCCATAATTGGCCTGCTAAGGAAGAGAGATTGAGGGCGAGGTGGCAGGTACAGAGCAAGGGGCAGAGAGCAAAAGGCACATGGCTGGTGGTCAAAACATCTTTCTCAATTCTGCCTCTCAACAGCCCCACAGGGTAAAAAAATGCAGTCGCTATTGTAGTGGGGGAACTTAGGACTGTTGCTTTGGAGTCTGTTTCTAGGGAGGAAGGGTAGGAGTTTAGAAGAATATCTACAAAGGATGGTACAATGGATGGATGGCAAAGTCTCAGGGCAGGCGTGAGAAAGAAAGCTCAGGAAAGACTTCCCGGGAAGATGGTGTAAGAGGAGGACCCTAAGCTCACTTCATCCTGGGGATACAAGAAGATAACGCTCATATCGGTGCACATAATGCAGAAAACAACCTGAAGACTGGCAGAAAAAAACTCCATAACTAAATGTACAGAAGAGGCCACAGGAAGAGGGTAGGAATGGTGGAACTAAACTGATTCACAGGCCAACCTTGGGAGGGAGCTCTGGGTGAGGAGAAGGGAGAGAAACTGACTACCCCAACAGGGAGCCTGCACGGGGAAGGTGAATCCCCATAGCATCTGGCTGTGAAACCAAACTGAATTTTCTGAGTTCTTACAACTGGGGGACTTTAAGCCTGGAATTTTAAAAAATCAGCAGGCTTGGTGCTGGGAAGGCCTGGGGGGCATTAGGAAGCTGAGTCCCCAGGCTCAAACAGACAGCACAACAAACAGCCCACAGAGATCCAGCCTGGAAGCAGCAGTCTGAAAATGCCAGGTGCTTATGGGTTGGAGTATTATTTACTCATCTCAGAGCATGTCCCATCGAGGTGGGGCTCACAGGGAGATCCCTCCAGGAACAAAGGGGTTGGCAGGTGCCATTACCCCCCCACCCCCAGCATAAACACATAGCCACCTGTGGGAACCAGCACAGCACCCACATTAACCACTTAACTTGCTTACACCAAGCCCTGCTCCCCTGTGCTTTGGTAGATCTGCCCTTTTCAGTCATGTCTGCCTGAGTTCTGATGCTATGGGGTTCTTCCCTGAGAAGACCCTGCAAATCTTGTCAACACCATGTCTTCTAGATGTGTATTCTTCAGGGCCTCAGTCTTGGCAGCAATGGTGGCAGCTGGTCACCTCCCACAGAGGACACATGCACCTTGTTAAAACTCTATGCCCCACCCACGTGCATACTGTAACAGCCCCAGGCACCCTGGTCTCAGCAGCGTGGCTTATGCCCAGTGGAAAAGAACCAGTGCCCACAACTTGTGAGTACTGTGTGCACTGCCTGTGCATGCTTTGTGGATTGGCCCCAGCTGGCCCCAGTCTTAGCAGAGGAGTCACATTCCCTCAGGAAAAGGACCAGGGCTGCCTTGTTAAAAGTGCTCGCCCTGATGGATTCCTGTCTCACGTTGAGGTCTTTTATCCATTTTGAGTTTATCTTTGTGTATGGTGTAAGAGAATGGTTGAGTTTCATTTTTCTACATATAGCTGTCCAGTTTTCCCAGCACCATTTTATTGAAGAGACTGTCTTTTTTCCACTGGATATTTTTTCCTGTTTTGTCGAAGATTATTTGACCATAGAGTTGAGGGTCCATATCTGGGCTCTCTACTCTATTCCACTGGTCTATGTGTCTGTTTTTAATGCCAGTACCACGCTGTCTTGGTGATCACAGCTTTGTAGTAAAGCTTGAAATCAGGTAACATGATGCCGCCAGTTTTATTTTTGTTTTTCAACATTTCCTTAGCAATTCGGGGTCTCTTCTGATTCCATACAAATTTTAGGATTATTTGCTCCAGCTCTTTGAAAAATACCGGTGGAATTTTGATCGGAATGGCATTAAAAGTATAGATTGCTTTAGGCAGTATAGACATTTTAACAATGTTTATTCTTCCGATCCAAGAGCATGGAATGGTCTTCCATCTTTTTGTGTCTTCTTCAATTTCTTTCATGAGTGTTCTGTAGTTCTTCGAGTACAGATCCTTAACCTCTTTGGTTAGGTTTATTCTGAGGTATCTTATGGTTCTTGGTGCTATAGTAAATGGAATTGATTCTCTAATTTGCCTTTCTGTATTTTCATTGTTAGTGTAAAAGAAAGCCACTGATTTCTGTACATTGACTTTGTATCCTGCCACGTTACTGAATTGCTGTATGAGTTCTAGAAGTTTGGGGGTGGAGTCTTTTGGGTTTCCCATATAAAGAATCATGTCATCTGCGAAGAGAGAGAGTTTGACTTCTTCCTTGCCAATTTGGATACCTTTTATTTCTCTTTGTTGTCTGATTGCTGTTGCTAGGACTTCTAATACTATGTTGAACAAGAGTGGTGAGAGTGGGCATCCTTGTCGTGTTCCTGATCTCAACGGGAAGGCTGCAAGCTTTTTCCCATTGAGGATGATATTTGCATCAGAATCCTAGAGGAGAACATAGGCAGTAACCTCTTTGATATCAGCCACAGCAACTTCTTTCAAGATATGTCTCCAAAGGCGATGGAAACAAAAGGGAAAATGAACTTTTGGGATTTTATCAAGATCAAAAGCTTCTGCACAGCGAAGGAAACAGTCAACAAAACAAAGAGGCAACCCACGGAATGGGAGAAGATATTTGCAAATGACAATACAGACAAAAGGTTGATATCCAGGATCTATAAAGAATTCCTCAAACTCAACACACACAAAACAGACAATCATATTAAAAAATGGGCAGAAGATATGAACAGACACTTCTCCAATGAAGACATACAAATGGCTATCAGACACATGAAAAAATGTTCATCATCATTAGCCATCAGGGAGATTCAAATTAAAACCACATTGAGATACCACCTTACACCAGTTAGAATGGCCAAAATTAGCAAGACAGGAAACAACGTGTGTTGGAGAGGATGTGGAGAAAGGGGAACCCTCTTTCACTGTTGGTGGGAATGCAAGTTGGTGCAGCCACTTTGGAGAACAGTGTGGAGATTCCTCAAGAAACTAAAAATAGAGCTTCCCTATGACCCTGCAATTGCACTACTGGGTATTTACCCCAAAGATACAGATGTAGTGAAAAGAAGGGCCATCTGTACCCCAGTGTTTATAGCAGCAATGGCCACGGTCACCAAACTGTGGAAAGAACCAAGATGCCCTTCAACAGATGAATGGATAAGGAAGATGTGGTCCATATGCACTATGGAGTATTATGCCTCCATCAGAAAGGACGAATACCCAACTTTTGTAGCAACATGGACGGGACTGGAAGAGATTATGCTGAGTGAAATAAGTGAAGCAGAGAGAGTCAATTATCATATGGTTTCACTTATTTGTGGAGCATAACAAATAACATGGAGGACATGGGGAGATGGAGAGGAGAAGGGAGTTGAGGGAAATTGGAAGGGGAGGTGAACCATGAGAGACTATGGACTCTGAAAAACAACCTGAGGGTTTCGAAGGGGCGGGGCGTGGGAGGTTGGGGGAACCAGGTGGTTGGTAGTAGGGAGGGCATGGATTGCATGGAGCACTGGGTGTGGTGAAAAAACAATGAATACTGTTACGCTGAAAAGAAATAAAACATTAAAAAAAAAGTGCTCGCCCTGCCCACTACTTTTAAGAACAAGAGATATAGCTGACTTTCCCAACACAGAAAAACAGACATAAAGAGGTAGACAAAATTAGGAAACAGGGGAGTATGAAAAAGCAGGACCAAACCGCAGAAAGAGACCTAAGTGAAACAGACATAGGTAGTATGTCTGATTGAGAATTTGAACTAATGGTCATAAAGATACTCACTGGACTTAAGAGTGGAGGACATCTGTGAGACCCTTAATAATGAGATAACAAAGAGAACCAATCAGAGGTGAAGCACACAATAAATGAAACTAAAAATATACTAGGTGGAATAAATACAGGCTAGAGGAAGCAGAAGAATGACTTAGTGACCTGGAGGACAGAGTCATGGAAAGTAATCAAGCTGAGCAGGTGGGAGAAAAAATTATACAATATAAAAATAGATGTAGGGAACTCAGAAACTTCATCAAGCTTAATAACAGGGACCACAGAAGAAGAAAAGAGAGAAAAGGGTGCAGAAAATTTATTTGAAGATATAATAGTTAAAAACTTCCCTCATCTGGGGAAGCAAACAGATACCGAGACAAGGAGGCAGAGAGATCCCCCAACAAAATCAACCCAAGGAGGACCACACCAAGACCCTAGTAATTAAGACAACAAAAAGTAGTGATAAAGAAAAAAAATTTAAAGAAGCAAGAAAAAACAAGTAACTTACAAGGGAAAACTCATAGGCTACCAGATTTTTGAACAGAAACTTAGCATTCCAGAAGGGAGTGCCAAGTGCTGAATGGGAAAAATCTTCAGCCCAGAATATTCTATCCAGCAAAGTTGTCATTCGAGAGAAAGAAACAGTCTCCCAGACAAACCAAAGCTAAGGAGTTCATGACCACTAAACCAGCCCTAAAGAAATGTTAAAGGAGACTCACTGAGTGGAAAGGAGAGACCATAAGTAAGAGTAAGAAAAGTAGGAAGCACAAAAGCTGGAAAAATGAGTATATCTGTAAAAGTCTGTCAAAGGGCTCACAAAATGAAAAGATGTAAAGTAGGACACCATAACCTACAATGTGGGGGAGGAGAGGAGTAAAGAATGTGTTCAAACTAAACAACCATCACCTTAATATAGACTGCTATATGTAGAAGATGTCATATATAAACCTAATGATAACCACAAATAAAAAATCAAAAAGCAGTAATAGATATGCAAAAAATAAAGAGAAGGGAATCTAAATATATCACTAAAGAAAGCAACTCATTGCGAGAGAAGAGAGCAAGGGAAGAAAAAAACAGAGAAAATCTACAAAACCAACCACAAAGCAAATACACAATGGCAATAAATACATATGTATCAATAATTATCTTGAATATAAATGGATTAATGCTCCAATCAAAAGACACAGGGTGATGGAATGGATAAAGAAAGAAGACCCATATATATGCTGCCTACAAGAGACTCATTTTAGTCCTAAAGACACCTGTAGATTGAAAGTGAGGGGACGGAGAAACATCTGTCATGCAAAATGGATGTCAAAAGAAAGCCAGGGTAGCCATACTTATATCAGACAAAATACACTTCAAAACAAAATAAAAAGAGGCAAAGAAGAGCACTCTCTAATAATAAAGGGGACAATCCAACAAGAAGATATAACAATTATAAATATATACGCACCCACCATAGGACCACCCAAATACATAAAATAAGAACAAACATAAAGGAGCTAATCGATAATAATACAGTAATACTGAAGAACTTTAACACCCCATTTGTATCAATGGACAGATCAACCAAACAGAAAACAAGCAAATAGTGGATTTGAATGATACACTAGACCAGATATATCTAATAGATATATTCAGAACGTTTCATTCTAACACAGGAGAATATACATTCTTTTCAAGTGCACATGGAACATTCTCCAGAACAGATCATATACTAGCTCACAAAACAAGCCTCAACAAATTCAAAAAGATCAAAATCATACCATGCGTCTTTTCTGACCACAATGCTATAAAACTAGAAATCAACAAGTAAAAATCTGGAAAGACCATAAATACATGGAGGTTAAATAACATGCTACTAAACAGTGAATGGTTTAACCAAGAAATCAGAGAAGAAATTTTAAAAAGTACATGGAAACTAACAAAAATGAAAACATAACAGCCCAAAACCCTTGGGATGCAGCAAAAATTATTCTTCTAAGAGGGAAGTTTATGAAAATACAAACCTACCTCAAGAAGTAAGAAAAATCTCAAAGAAATAACCCAAACTTGCAATCTAAAGGAGCTAGAAAAAGAAGAAAAAACATAATCCGATACTAGCAGAAGGAAGGAAATCATAATGTTTCAAGTGGAAATACGTGATCTAGAAAGTAAAAAAATGAAACCAGAAGCTGGTTCTTTGAAAAGATCAACAAAATTGATAAACATCTAGTTAGACTCATCAAAAGAAAAAAAAGAGCACTCAAACAAAATTACACACAAAAGATGAGAAAGAACAACTGACACTACAGAAATACAAGGACTGTAAAAGAAAATTATGAAAAATTATATGCCAAAAATTGAACAATATAGAAAAAAATGGATAAATTCCTAGAGGCTTGTAAACTACCAAAACTGAAGCAGGAACAAACAGAAAATTTGAAAAGACCAATTACCAGCCAGAAAATAGAATCAGTAATCAAAAAACTCCTGACAAACAAAAGCCCAGGATCACAAGCTTTCACAGTGAATTGTACCAAGCATTTCAGAAAGAGTTAATACCTATTCTCAAACTGTTCCAAAAAGTAGAAAAGACAGGAAAACTTCGAAATTCATTCTATGAAGCCAGCATTACCCTGATACCAAAAGCAAAGACACTACAAAAAGAGAACTATAGGCTGATATCCCTGATTCACATTGATGCAAAAATCCTCCACAAAATCCTAGCAAACTGAATTCAACAATACACTAAAAAAAAAATTCAAAAAAAAATCAGGTGGGATTTATTCCCAGGAAGCAAGGGTGGTTTAATATTGCAAATCAATCAGTGTGATAAATCACATTAATAAGAGGATAAGAACCATATGATTATTTAAATAGATGCAGAAAAAACATTTGATAAGGTACAATATCCATTCATGATAAAAGCCCACAACAAAGCAGATTTAGAGGGAATATATCTCAACATACTAAAGGCCTTATATGAAAAATCCATAGCTAACATCATCTTAAATGGGAAAAACCTGAGAGCCTTTCCACTAAGTTCCACTAAGTTCAAGAACAAGACAAGGAGGTCCACTCTGACCACTTCCCCCCACCACCCTCACTACTTTTATTCAGCAGAGTACTAGAAGTCCTAGCTACAACAATCAGACAAGAAAAATGAATAAAAGGCATCCAAATTGGTAAGGAAGAAGTAAAAATTTCACTATTTGCAGGTGACATAATCCTATATATAAGAAAAGCCAAAAGACTTTGCCATAAAAACTATTAGACCTAATAGCTGTACTACTATGTTTTGGCTAATTGAATTTAAAAAGACTATTAGAACTGATAAATGAATTCAGTAAAGTCACAGGATACAAAATCAGTGGCAGAAATCCAGTGCATTTGTATACACCAACAATGAAGCAGCAGAAAGGCAAATTAAGAAACAATCACATTTACCATTGCACCCAAAATAAGAAGATGCCTAGAAATAAAAATACCCAAAGAGGTGTAAGACATGTCCTCTGAAGATATATATACTATAAAATACTCATGAAAGAAATTGACACAAAGAAATGGAAAGACATTCTGTGCGCATGGACTGGAAGAACAAATATTGTTAAAATGTCTATAGTAAATAGATCTTCCCTATGACCCTGCAATTGCACTACTGGGTATTTACCCCAAAGATACAGATGTAGTGAAAAGAAGGGCCATCTGTACCCCAATGTTTATAGCAGCAATGGCCACGGTCGCCAAACTGTGGAAAGAACCAAGATGCCCTTCAACGGATGAATGGATAAGGAAGATGTGGTCCATATACACTATGGAGTATTATGCCTCCATCAGAAAGGACGAATACCCAACTTTTGTAGCAACATGGACAGGACTGGAAGAGATTATGCTGAGTGAAATAAGTCAAACAGAGAAAGTCAAGTATCATATGGTTTCACTTATTGGTGGAGCATAACAAATAATATAGAGGACAAGGGTAGATGGAGAGGAGAAGAGAGTTGAGGGAAATTGGAAGGGGAGGTGAACCATGAGAGACTATGGACTCTGAAAAACAACCTGAGGGTTTTGAAGGGGCGGGGTGGGAGGGTGGGGGAACCAGGTGGTGGGTATTAGGGAGGGCACAGATTGCATGGAGCACTGGGTGTGGTGAAAAAACAATGAATACTGTTACGCTGAAAATAAATAAAAAATTGGAAAAAAAAATAAAATTTAAAAAAAAAGAAAAGAAAAGAAAAAAAAATGTCTATAGTACCCAAAGAAATGTACACATTTAATGCAATCCCTATCAAAATACCAACAGCAGTTTTCAGAGAAATAGAACAAGTAATCCCAACATTTGTATGAAACCACAAAGGACCCTGGATAGCCAAAGTGATCTTGAAAAAGTAAAGCAAAGCCGGAGGCATCACAACTCCAGACTTCAGGTTATATTACACAACCGTAGTCACCGAAAACAGTATGGTACTGATCCAAAAACAGACACATACATCAATGAAACAGAATAGAAGACCCAGAAATAGGCCCAGAGTTATATGGTCAATTAATCTTCAACAAAGCAGGAAAGAACATCCAATGGCAAAAAGGCAGTCCCTTCAGAAATGCTATCAGGAAAACTGGACAACAACATGCAAAAAAATGAAACTGGACCCCTTTCTTACACCATAAACAAAAACTAACTTCAAATTTGATCAAAGACCTGAGTGAGACCTGAAACCATAAAAATCCTGGAAGAGAACACAGGAAGTAATTTCTCTGATATCAACCATAACAGTATCTCTCTAGATATGTCTCCTGATGTATGGGAAACAAAAGCAAAAATAAACCATTGGGACTACATCAAAATAAAGAGCTTCTGTACAGCAACGGAAGCAACCAACAGTCAGAACAACTGAAAGTCATGACTGATAAAAGGTTAGTGTCCAAAATATATAAAGAACTTATGCAACTCAACACCAAAAATATATAATCCAATGAAAAATGGGCAGAAGACATGAACAGACTTTTCTCCAAAGAAGACTTTCAGATGGCTAATGGACACACGAAAAGATGCTTAACATCACTCATCATCAGGGAAATGAAATAAAAAGCCCAACAATATATCACCTTACACCTGTCAAAATGGCCAAAACCAAAAACATCAGAAATAACAGGTGTTGGCAAGGATGCAGAGAAAAGGAACCCTCACGCACTATTGGTGGGAATGCAAACCAGCGCAGCCACTGTGGAAAACGGTATCGGGTTTCCTCAAAATGTTGAAAATAGAACTACTCTATGATTCAGTAATTGCACTCTTGGGTATTTACCCAAAGAATACAAAATAAAATAATTCAAAGGGATACATGCACCTGATGTTTATTCTAGCATTAATTATATTAGTCAAATTATGGAAGCTGCCTACATATCCATCACAGATGCATGGATAAAGAAGTAGTATATATACAGAATATTAGTCAGCCATAAAAAAGAACGAAATCTTTCCATTTGCAAAAACATGGATGGATCTAGAGAGTTTAATGCTAAGCAAAATAAGTCAGAGAAAGACAAATACCATACGATTTCATTCATATGTGGAATTTAAGTTACAAAACAAAGGAGCAACAGAGTAAAAAAGGGACAAACCAAAAAACAGACCCTTAACTATATAGAACAAAGTGATGGTTACCAGAGGGGAGGTGGATGGGGGTTGGGTGAAAAAGGTAAAGGGGACTGGGAGTGCATGTGCCTGATGGGCACTGAGTGACCTACGGTATTGCTGAACTGCTACATTATAAATACATATGAAACTAATTCAATAGTGTATGTTCACTGTATGTAACAGTACATTAAAATAAAAAAGAGAGTGCAACTGTACAGCTTAAGAAAGGCACAATTTTGGGTAGAAGGTGGCATCACTAAGGGAGGCACGGGAGGAGAGGTAGAGGACAGAAGTGGCTTGGGCAACAGAGTGTAGGGGAGAGACGTGCTGCCACATGGCAGGGGTGAGGAGGCAAGGTGGGAGGGTTAAGAATGAGGATGTGCAATGTTCAACCTTTGGACGGGGGGCCATTACTGGAATTCCAATCCCACCTTGCCCCCAGTAAGGTCTGAGCAGGAACTGGGAAGTGTGCATGCAAACAGGACTCCCTTGCAATTCCCAGAAATCTGTGGGATGGACAGTGGACTTGGCCACAGGATGGGGAAGAGGAAGCAGAGCCCATTTCAATGAAATCTTCAAGGACAGAATGAACTTGGCTGACTTCTTGGTTACATGAATTTAACAGATGATCATGTTGAGACTTGGGACGAGTCATGAAACTGGCTTAAGGCACCAAGTTGGTGGCAGGGCTAGAACTTGAAGTCAGATTTCATGGCCCCAGACTACTTATTCTACCGTTACCCCCACTGGAACAGAAACACAGCCCCTTGCAAAGTCAGACTTGAGGATCGCGGAAACAGAGACTTGGGTGTTCTGTGGGTTTGCCGGCAGGTTAGGCTGTGTTTTCACAAGCTGAGATAAAATGGGGATATCAATGCTTGCTACTTGCCTTGCAGGCATAATGACAAGAAAAGACATCCCTGAAACATCACCCCTGCTTTCCTCCTGGGAGCATGATGAGCTTGCTTGCCTTTCTCACTTCTGGAAGCTCCATGGGAATGCACTGTTCTTGGTCTCACCATCCCTCCCCTTTCTACCTGGCCTAGCATCATCTGAACTCCATGGTGGGAGCCTCAGAACTGGGCGACTCAGTTTTTATAGAGCTCTTATTTGTTTTAAACCAAAGAACATTCCTTCCTGCTCCATATATCCAGGTACCAGTAAGGGATTATCAGGCACCGAGGCCTTGGAAATCCTATTGTTTAAGTGGTGACCCAAATCTTCACAATTCCTGGTAGAAGGCCTTGGGCCCAAGTCAGTGGTGGGTTATGGGGCTCTAGATAAATCCTTTTCCCCGCCTGGACCTCATCTTCCTAATGTGCAAAATGAGGGGAAATGGACCCCCGGCAGATCAGTGATTTCCAAAGTGAGGCCCATAAAGTCGGCAGGAGAAGCCAATGAGATCTCTCCACAGTTTTCGAAAGCCTAAGGGGATCATGTTGTCTTGGAGTGGAGGACCTTGCAGCTCTGGCTTTGGGCTGGAAAGAGACCATCTCGTGTTAGCTCTGTCTGCCAACTGGAAATTCACTGGGGTAGTTACATTCATGGAAAAATATACAAGTAAAACTAACAAATGATTAATTAGTTAAATACAGTTCAGAAAACAAAAGCTTCTAAAATAACAGGCCTATGGAGGAAAGACCAGGGAAATATCAAAGGTGTTTGGAGAACATAGAGCTGATAAAATCTCAAAGATGTAAGCAAAATAATGTGTCCTCCCAAGAATGAGTGACAAGTGAAACACTGAGAAGCTCAGGGATGCTGCAGGCGTAGGCAGTGTAATCAATGAGTAGGGTAGCCAAGGAATCCTAAACACCTAGCACTTTCTGTGTGGAGACAACCAAAGTGATACTGGGTCTCAATGACCCTAAACCCAATTCCAGGCTGGTGGGGTGACGTGTGGTGGTTGTCTCCTGCTAGATTCTTCCAGAGCTGCCCACAGAGCCCGGGAGCGATGTGACGTGCTGCTGGGACATTGGCTCTTCCCTCCCTTCTGCTTCCTGGTCAGCTTCTTCCTGCCACTTGGGGGTCTTGGTTGAGATGGTTCCAGCTAAGGACGATTCCATCCTGTCTGATGTCAAAGGGAGTCTGGCAGGTAGACATTACTTCACTACCACGTCTGCTTCATGGGGACTGTGGGTTTTTGTGCCTCTTTTGTTCTGTGCTATGTCTGGTCTGTGCCTGGGACGCTGTGGATTCCCAGTCAGTGCATGGCGATGACTGAAGGATTGAATGCAACTCAGAAAGCAGGCACCTTGACTTTTAAAAGGCCTCCTTCTGGGTCTGCAAGAGTCCTGTGATTGTTGAGGTGGACATCTGCCTTATCCTTGGCTCTCCCCATCTTGCTCTCTCATGGTTCGTGATGGACTTTGATTCAGACATGGATTTCCCCAGCCCGAACCACTTTCCAGCCAACACCGCTGACTCTGGATGTTCCCATGATTGCAGTCTCACACCCTGCACTGGCACTGAGCCCTATGCCTCTGGGCCTGAATTCCTGTTTTCAGTTTTATTGCCTGAGTTAGTTTGCTGTGGCTGATGCAACAAATCACAAATGTGGTGGCTTAACGTCACACAAATTTATTGTCTGGAGGTCAGAAATCTGAAATGAGTATTAAAGGGCTAAAATCAAAATGTCAGCCGAGCTGTGTTCCTTTCTGGAGTCTGCAGGGGACAAGCCGTTCCTCATCTTCTCCAGTTTTGCGAGGCGGCCAGTATTCCTGGGCCTGTGGCTGTACCACTCCACTCTCTGCTTCCATCACCATGGACTCTGATCTTCTGCAACCCTCTTACTAGGATCCTGATATTGGGTCCACCTGGATAACCCAGGACAATGTAAACATCTCAGTGTCTTTAACTTTACCACATCTGCGAAGTCCCTTCTACTCTGTAAGACAACACGTAGGCCAGTTTAGAGACAAGGAGGTGGACAGCTTTGGGGGTGGGGGGAGCATGATTCTGCCTACTGCACACCCCCAACCCCAAGGCTGGTCCAGAGGGTCTCCTGAGCTAGCTAAACAATATGGCGGGTGCGGCATGACCATGAAGAGGGCTCCTTTTTGGTGTCTGTTCGCCACGGGCTCTGGTCTACCCACTGAGCCCACAAGGATGGAAGGGATCTTGAGTCAGGGCTGTTGGGTGTGACCGGAAATGTTCTTTCTGAAATGCCCACTGGAAACCACAGTGCCATTTGCTAGATGTTGTGGTTCTAGGATGTTGCCCCACTAATCTGATCACAGGCCTTGGTGTCCTAAAGAGCTAAAAAAAAAATAAATAAATAAATAAATAAAGTCTTTAAGGTTGAAGACATGTAGTTGCCTTCATAGTCTTTCTCTTCAGCCCCCGTTGCCTGGAATTCTCCTTGAACGGAAACCACTGTGGAGAACGGAAGAGTATCCGTGGCCGGGGAAGGCTGACTGAACGATGCGATGTAGGATTCCGAGCCCAGGCAGGCCGACTGGCCCACAGGGCAAGAAAAGGCGGCACTTGGAGAGGTCTCAGCCTCTCCTCCACTTTATTTTTCGGCGACTTACAGGTAGTCCTGCCACAACCCTCAACTCGAGCCCTGATGGGCTCGGCCCCGGTCCAACCACAGGATGTGGCATTGGTCCTCTGCTGATGCTCAGGACCTAGGGCAGACCCATCTGTGTGGCTGGGCTGGCCAGGAAGCCGAGGCCGTCTTGGCAGGGGCACACTGGCAGGCAGATGCTGACAGCACTTGAAAGAACCGCCTTTCCAGGTGCCGAGGGCGGCTTTTCTGAGGCTCACGCGGTGTCATTGTTTATTTTTGCAAGGCACCCAGCTGTTTTGGTGATGATATTTATATCCATAAGTGCTCTATTCATCTGCCGATGTTAGGGGATGCTTGCCGGCTGCATATGGCAGCCAACCCCACAGCTCTTCTGAGCCTGGTGTTTTGCACTTAGGGAAACCAATTCTCGAAGGCTGTGCCAACATCTGGGGATAAGAAATCTTCATTTACCCAAGACCCACCCCGGAAGGGGGAGCCAGAGCCAATGACCTTGACCCCTGCTTCTCTACATGTCCCAAAGTGAGGTTCTTTGAAACGCCTCCTCCGTGCCTGAGCTCTGGTTTTACAAAAAGGGATTCTGGAAAAGGTGGACAGCAAACAGGCCTTCACGGGCCTCACTTCACTCAGGGGCTCACGCAGCAGAGTTCACGGTTTTCCTTTTTTAGGTGAAGGAAGAGGACGGCTATGGCTTCTGAGTCCGGCACTCCACAGGGGTCTGTCTGTGTTTTATGGGAATCCATTTAACTTCCTGGTTCTCTTGAATTCCAGTCATCTACGGTTTGAGCCCCAGATCTTGGAGTCACCTCTTCTATCTCCCACTTCCCATTCAGTCTGTCAGGATATTTGGTCGGGTCTCCCTTCAGGATATATCGAGACTCCACTCCATTGCTGCCCCCCGGTTCACGTGGCCATCCCTCGTCACCTGGAAGGACGGCAGCCGCCGCCTCCTCTCTGTCCTTTCTGCTCACTCCCTTAGCAAACGCTCTCCCCTCCCGGTACCAACAGTCTGTTCTCAACGCAGTAGCCAGAGGGATGGTTTTTTTAAAAAAAGTCAAAGTGGGTCACTCCTCTCCTCAAAACCTGCCAGTGGCTCCCTTCTTCTCTCAGGCTAAATCCTCAAGTCCTTCCCGCGACCCACAAGGCCCACCATGACCCGGCGGCCCTGCCACGTTGCTGGGTCCCCTGCTGCATCCACTCTGTTCCAGTCACGGGAGCCTCTGTGCCGTTCCTCAGATGTGCCAGGCATGAACCCACCATCAGGGCTTGGTGTGGCTTGTGCTTTCTCCCTGGGATGCTCTTCCTGGAGACAGTCACATGGCTCGTTCTCTCCCTACCTTCCAAACTGACCTTCTCAATAGGGCCCGCCTTGGTCCCTCTATCACAATGATATTCCGGGCCCCAAACCCACCTTCCAATCTTCCTTACCCTGCCCTCGTATTTTTTCCCCATATACTCGTGACCTTCTAACATATAATAAAGCACATATAGGGTGTTTGTTCTTCACTTTCTCCTCCACTTTAGAACAGAAGTTACCGCAGAGGTGGGAGTCCCCTGTTTTGCTTGTTCTGTCTTAACCCAGGACACGCTCCAAACACCTAGAATAACTCCCGGCGGGGAACAGATACTCCATAAATATGGCCCAAGAATGAGCAGGTCTCCCAGCACATCCCACCCTGCACTCCAGGCCCCTCCCATAATCTGCTCCCCCCCACCCCCCCACCTCCTCCTGCCTCCTCCCACCGAGGCCGGACTGCCCAGACCTGGGCCCCTGCCACCCTCTGCAACGTCTCCTTCACCTCCTGCATCCACTGCTCTCCAGACCCATGGACTTGGATCTGGAAGCCCAGCTCCCCCATCCCAGCCCTGCCGTCCGGCCTGCCCAGGCACCCCCTCAGTTCAGACCCCCACCTCGCTTTTCGGGGCATTTGCAACATCCTCCTCTGCCATCTCCTGGCTGGCAGGTTTCCCTCCAGCTTCTCCTCCTCATGGGTCCTCAGACGCGGCTTTCTAATGGGAACTCAGCCACACCCCGGCTTCCACGTGCTGTATCTCTCCCCCGTGGACAGCAAGTGCTGTCTCTCAGTGTTCCTGGGAAGCCTGGGGCTTCACAAAGGCACCCAGAGTCCTGACTCTCCAAGAAGCACTGGCAGTGGGGGGTGGTGGGGTAGGGGAACCAGAAGACCAGTCTGGAGGGCCCCAGCCCCCACCCCGGCAGCTTCCGAAAGAACAGCGCTAGGTGAGAGCTGTTGCCTGTACAGCGCCCGCATGAACCCTCTAGTCAAGGAAAGGGTTCTCTGGTGCTAACACAGTAAGCATCACGCAAGCCAAGGCCCAACTCTGTCGCAGCCCCGTGCTAGCCACGCCCTGCTGCACTCTCCAGCCTCACCGCCCTCGTCTGCTCCCAACAGACCCCAGCCCCAGCCCCACTGCGACCCCAGCTGTTGTGCAAACAAGCCAAACACAGTCACACCCCCTTGCCTTTGCACGCCCCCACCACCTCCCCGCTCCCATTCCCTCTGCTCGGAGAGGGCCTTTTCCCGTCTCCCTCCGCCTCACACCCCCAAACCTCTGCTGCCTTCTTCAAGGCCAAAGTCACCTTCTTTTTGAAGTCTTCCCTCACCCTCTGGGCAGAATTAATTGCTCCCTGTTCCCGGCCAGCGCAGCACTTCGCAGCTGACCTCTATTACGGCGCTGCCACATGAGCTTGGGACAATTTGCTCATCCGTCTCTGTAGCAAGGCTGGGAGCCCCCGCAGGGCCGAGACCGCAGCTCAGACCCACTGTATTTCATTCCCACACAAGGCCGGCACGCACGCAGGAGTGCGCTGAGGTACCCTGAGTTTCTTTTAAGACACCACTTTTCACACACCTGAAAGGCCATTCCCACTTGTCCCACCCAGGACTGGCTGCCCTGCCGTGGAGGGGCGCGGGCTCCAGAAGCTTTCCCATGACGTGTCCTGAGCACTGGAACATGCTATAGGCACATGACGCTTGGAGCCGTCAGACCCCAGGGGGCTAAGGCATGAAGACTGTCTGGACACAAAAGCCCTGTGTGATGACACCAGGGTCCTCACGGTGGCTTGTGGGCCAAGGGTTCAAGATCTGAGCTCCAACTCTATCCGTGTGGGGTGCATCTCCCAGGGGTTAGGCTGGCTGGCAGGCTGGGTGTGGCCAGGCCTCAGGCTCTTCTGCAGGCCTGGAGCTGCTCTGAGCTGGGGAGGTTCTGGGAGCCTCTGGGCTTGATGTGCTCGGCGGGATTTGGAGCAAGACCCTGATCGGTGCCTGGCAGATGCAGCAACAGAATCTGGCCTCAGACTGAGGAAGAGGGCTGGGCAAAGCCCCCAAGTAGGGAGAGTCATTGCTGGAAGTGAGAGGATGCAGAGTGGGGGGTGGCGGGGCCCGCATGAGACCACTGGCCTCTGCTAGCAGCAGGACCGGCTGGTTTGGTGCTCACAGCCAGCCAGCACCTGTCCGCAGACTGCTCGGTCGGGTGGAGGCGGCATGCGCTGACTCTCAGGCTCTCCCTCCAGCCCTCGGGCAAGGGTGCCCGAATGCGCCTGAGCACCTGGGCGGCAGCCGCAGCCCTCCTACCTGGGCGGTGTCCATCTCATTCAGCATCACCACGGAGGAGCAGTTGTAGTCGAACACCAGCCTCCAGAAGTCTGCCACGGTGTTGGGGAGAGGGTGCTGGGTGACCACGAAGGCAGCAGGCTGCTTGTGGCTCTGACAAAGGAATGACATAGGCTTCGTGAAAGACACACCCAGCAGGGATATTCTGATGGTGAGGAGGCTTGGATGGTGGCCAGAGGCCCCCCCCCCCCCCCCGCCGCCCTGAGCCTGCCAAACAGATTGCATAAGACACCTACTTGTTCTGGCATCTCTGGGTGCCCCCAGTGGCCAAGGGGGCCTTCTCATAACGAACTCATTCTCCTCTAAACTAAGACATTTCATTAGGAAAGTGTCACTCGGCTGGGGATTATCCAAATAAATTATTTATGTTTTGGAGCTCAGCAAATAATCATTATTACAATATGAAATGAAAGATTCTGGAAGCAGATTTGCTGCTTTGCTGCCCAAAGCACCTCCTGGGACACCGGCGATATCTGTGTTTCTGTGCCCACAATGCTGGAGGCGGGGGTGGCTTAGCCCAAGACAGAGAGCCTCCTGAAGGGGCTTGTGTTGCAGGAGGCTCACTCCTGCCCCAGGGCCAGAATGAGGGTGTAGCTGGCCTGTCAGAAGACGGACATGGTGTGCTGTGAGACAACGGGCAGTGGAAGGCACTCGGGCTTTAGCATGAGACAGACCTGAGGCTCAAATCCAGCTTTCTGACTTGTAGGTTATCATCCATCCAACCAACCAACCATCCATCCAACCATCCATCCACCCATCCATGTATCCAAACATCATTTGTACAGCCCTTTTTTGGTACTAAGCCCTGGCAAGTTATTAGATCTTTCTAATAAGTCCTCCATCTGGAAAATGGGAATCACAAGTCCCATTTTGGGGATGGTTGTCACGCAGAGTGAATGAAATTTGTGTTTGAGAAAAGACTGGAACACATGAATGAGCTGTGAGCCCACTGGCAGGACAGAAACATCCCTGACATGATTCTTTATCCTTGGCACTGGTGCTGGGGCTGGTACCTGAGACACCCACACCCCCCCATACAGGTCCAGCAAACAAATGAATACACTCAGTTCCATGTTACAGATGGGGAAATGGAGGCCCACAGAAAACAGCTTGTGAGAGTCTGAGCTACGTGGGAAGCTTTGACTGGGCCCTCTTTACTACAGTATCTTGTAAGAAGGTGTTTGGAAAGATTGGAGGGCTTCTCCTTTAGTGGCCTGTGAAACCAGAGATTGTCCCCAGCTTATCTTCTTAACAAGCTTTCTTGAGAGACAGTCCCTGTGGCAGACACAGCTATTTTCGGCAGAGTGGCGAGTCAGCAGGAAGATGGGGAGGGAAGAAGGACGGGCAGACCCATCCAAACCAGGGTAAGACCCGGGCGAAACACTCTGCCACCCATATTACATAAATGATCTCTTGATGCCGTGGTGGCAAAAAAAATGCTGGCGTGTAGATACTAAGGTCCTGTCTTCCAAGGGTCTTCTGACCAGTGGAATGATCCAAGGATGGGGGTAGGCTGGGAGGGCAGTATATTTAGTTTCCCCAAGAGCCAAACTCTAGAGGCAGATAGCATGTCTTTGAGCCATTTCTAGACATGGAAAAGAATCTAGATTTTGAGAGTCAAAAGATAGAACCCAGGCCCTAGGCTTCACCCTTTCTGAGCTAGTCAACCTGGAGACAGTCATGCAAATACTCTGGGCCTCAGTATTTGATCCAGAAAGTGGGGACAATAACACCCAAATACAGAATGAGTCAGGGTAAGTCCAGGCTCTGACATGGTGCCCAACACTCAGTGAATGTTAGTTCTCTTTCCTTTTTCCTTGTCTCTGTGATAAATGCTCTATTAGGCCAGCATGCCTGACAAAGCCTTATCTGAAAATATGCTCGAGATTCGCGCTCCTGCCGGGTTTCGGGGATCAGCCGGCAATCCATTTCATGGATAACATCATCTTTTACCAGGGGAAACATTAAAAATTAACCCAGAGGACTTCATATTTTTCTGCTAGGAGAAAAGCTGCTATGGTTACCAGATAATGCACAGACTGAACTGGAATACAGATAAGGACTTTTTTTTTTTTTCTTGTAAGAAAGGCAAAGGCCTGGTGATGGCTCACAGGAGAAATGCCCCGTGGACAAAGAGAACACAATCAGCATCAGAGCTTGGCAGAAGGCATCTGGCTCCAGGCAGCATCTAACCTACTAAGTAGAGGCCAGAAGCATGTTTGATCCTTGCATAGATGAGGAAGTCAAGGAGAGGGAATTAGGACAAGTGGGAGAAAAAGCAATGATGAACTTGGAAATGTGATTACACCCCCAGGCTCCAACTCTTGCCACATACACACACACACACACACACACACACACACACACACACACACGCATGCACACACACACATGCACACATACACATACATGCACACATTGATCTTGGAGGGCTCTAAGCTAAAGCCAGAGGTCTCCCCTCCACCTCCAGCTGTTTGATCTGACCAGGACAAAGCTCCCTGCTTCCGGACCCATAAAAGGGAGTCCATGGAGGAGCTGGGTACCCCCGGTGGGCAGAGGCCAGGGCAGGCCCAGACAGAGCTGATAGGCACTAAGCTCCTGTCACCTCCCTGCCTCCAACACTGAGGGCCCTTGGGGAGAGTTTCAGGAGGATCAGAGGTCAGAGAGATAGTTGGCTTTGACTTCAAGAGAAAGCACTCTACATTCCTGCCTGCTCTGGGGGAGAGGGGAAGTCCATGTGGGCTGCATGGTTGTGACCTTGGACATGGGTAGGGAGGGGGACCTGGAAGGGCTTATTTCCAATCAGGCAATGGTATTCTTGGTCTGGAGCCTCAGGAGGCAAGATGTCTGTGTCTTCCCGGATTGCACAAACTGTGGGGAGACCCACGGAATGAATTCTAGAGTGTGAGTTCTGGGTTCTGGCTCTGCCACTAGCTTTCTGGTGACATTGAGCAAGTCTCTTCCTCTTTCTGGCCTCAGTTTCCTTTGCTGAAAAGTACAAGGATGAGACCAGATGATCCATGGCTCCTTCCTGCCGCAAACATCTCTACATCCAAGAGGTGGAGGGATGACCACCGGAAGGAGATGAAGGACCAGCGGGGAAGTCTATGAGTCAGGAGCAAGGATCCACTGGGGCAAGGACGTGACCTCCTCATTAGGGTCATGACTTCTCAACCAGGTCAGGGTGGGAGTGCCCTTCTTGGATTTGATGCTGAGAAAGCAAGAGATAGTGCCCCTGACGGGACAGTCAGGAACATGGCCTGTCCCCTTCTGTGTCCCCTCTGCCACATCCCATCACTTGTCCAGTAACCTGTCAGTTTCATTCTTGCCCCTGCACAGGAGTTATCTGGGAACCTGCCTGGGAGCCCCTCAAGGGCAGAACCTATGTCTGTACCGTCCTGCATTCCCAGGGCTCAGGCCAAAGCCTGGCATAAAGAATGTTTCCTGAACTGAACGGAGGGTTGAGAGTCAGCTCTCTAGGCAGCAGGAGAGGGGACTGGGCAGGCCTGCACAGTGCTGTCATGGACACACACTTTATGCTTTTGGTCCATTCTTTCCAGGCTTATATGGGAGCAAAGAGCCCAGAACACAGCTTGTCTATAGGTTTGGACCAGAGCCTTCGGGGAAGAAAAGGTCTTGGGGCCAGAAGATCGGGAGCAAGGAGAGGCTGGCTGGGGGTGGTGGAGAGGGGTGTCGGTGCCCTGGGCTCCAGCCATTTCCACCTAGAAGGAACTTCCCAGTGAGTGCCAGCCAGGGCTCAGCTTACGTCCATCAGTGCGGCATTGACATAGTTGCTGGGCTCTCCATCCACCGAGATAAGGAAGGGCAGGCAGCGGTCCAGAGGCAGGACATCCATGCTCCGGTTCTTATCGTGATTCCGAGGCAGGAGCCCAATGCTGCAGTCCTCGGGCCGGACACGGGGGGTCACGATGTTGAGGGTCTGTTAAGGCACAAAGACAGACAAGTAGGCACTGCTCAGGCAGATGCCTCAAACAGAGCAGACAGTGAAGTTCAAACTCAGCCTACGCCATCCTGTCTCTATCCTCCAAGCTTGGCCCTCTAGTTGCCCCACCATCCCACCCCCACCCCAGGGCTTGTTCCTCTCCCACGTGACGTGCTGCCATCTCCCTATTGGGACTGTATGACACCCCGATGCCAAGGCTACAGAGGCAGCATGCCCATGCACAGAGCAGACACAGGCCACCAACACCTGCCAACCCGCTCATCTCAGTAAAGGGTGGGCCAGCCAGGAGGTCAGAGGGTGGGGGAGGGGCTGGGGAATCTCTAAGCAGTGTTATGCATCCGTTGAAGTGTCCTGGAAGGAGGGAAAGGATTTACCCAATGCTCCTCTCAGAGACAGCGGCTTTTAGAATGAGCTGCTCAGGATGGGTAAGAGACCCCCGGGGGGCAAGATCTAAGAGTGTAGAAAACTTCAGGGCTGTGTTCTGCAGAGTGAGTCTTGCAAGCATGGGCCCAGAGCTGAATCGTCCAGCCAGGAGACCAGATGCTAGGTGCATCCAGGAGGGGGCTGTGGCCTCCATCTTTCCCCTATTCTGCACTTGGTCACCTCTCCCAATCAGTAAAGCTTCCGTTTGAGGGAGCACGGGGGTACTGGCTGGCTAGGGTATCTGCCTGTGGAATCATGGGCCGAGGACTTGCCCCTCAATTCCTGGAACTTCCTTGCTTCCTGCTGCCTGGTTCTCAGCTCCTGTTGCCAAGGGATGACCCCGGCACAGACCTGAGGACAACAGGCTGGACTCTTGGCCTACTCAGTGATTCACGTCCAGGCCTCCAGTCCAAGTTGCCATCATTCTGGCCACCTGGGCTGCAAGGTACAGATGTGCTATGCCTGAGCTGAGCTGAGCTCTGGGACGGTGCTTCTCAAAGTCTCATGTGCAGACAAGTCATCTGGAGATCTTGTTACACTGCACACTCTGGTTCAGTAGCTGTGGGTGGGACCCAGGATGCTACATTCTGATGAACTCCCAGGTGCAGCTGACAGTGTTGGCCTCCAGACCCCACTATGGGTCGTAGTGAGGATCTAGGACACACATACTCCAACTGTACAAAAATGGCAAGAAAACCCGAGTCCCTCTAGGGATGGTGGGGCATGAAACTCACACCTGTATTTAGAAACTCGTCTTCACCCACAACTCAGACTAGCTAGAACTCCATTAGTTCAAACACAGGATCTTAGTTAAAAAACAAGGGTCAACAGTCATCGAGTGGCTAGTTCATAGCGGTTCACGGTGGTGCGTGGAATGTTCTGGAATTCATTCTGCAGCTTTCTACAGCCGCAGACACTGGAAGCACTGGGCTTATCCGTTCTCACAAAGAAAACCCCACAAATGTTCTCAGCGCCACTGAAGCTGGCTGGGTCACGGAGCCCAGGCCTTGCGCTTACCTGAAATTCGTCTTTGATCTGGCTGGAGTTGGTCTGGGGGTCCAGCCTGCTGATATTGTAGTAGAGAGAGCGGAACTCGCACACGGGGATGGCAGTGTTGCCACACAGGCACGCTTCCAGGATGGCGTCGTGCACGAACACGTATTGCTCCTGCCAAGCCAAGGAGGGGAGAGAGAGGGGTCTGGGTGAGAAGAAGAGTGGCCTGGGTGTGTGTGTCTCCCAGATGTGACCCCATGGCTGGGAAGGATGGGCAGGATTTAGAGCGCGGCATCACGGCTTCCTCTCCAACCCCAAAGGGCAAAGCTTCCCTGATTCTTCGTGATTGCCTCAGCAAGGGTGAGACTATGCTGTGGGACTGAGCAGTGTAGTCACTGATGACAGTTAGAAACTTCTGGACCTGCCGCAGCACGGGCTCTCGGTGCCTGCCTCTGTCCCCTTGGCTGTCGCCTCTACCTTGGAGGCTGCTAACCGCGAGCACCTGAGATTCATGCTAGGGGATTTCTTCTGGTCCCAGGAGCACACTGGAAGGCTGGAGAGTCAGCGCTCCAGGAAGGAGCCCTCGAGCAGTGTCCACCAGAGACTTGGGGCAGAAACACCTAAGCTCCTTCTGTCCCAGGTAGAATATTTGGGAGGGCATGTTCCCTACTCCCTCAGAGCTCCCAGCAGGCTTGAGCTCCAGGTGTCCACAGGGTGAAACAGCTTGCAAAACCCCTTAGCAGTGTCACGCAGCCTGGCTTCCTTTCCTTCTCTTTGCTTTCCAACCTGTGAGCCTCGGGATCGCCTCCAAATCAACCACATGCCTTGTCTCAGGGTCTGCTCCCGAGCCCTGGGCCCCTCTGCCACCTGTGTCCTTTGCACCTGCTGTTCTCCTCCCCTGGAACCCCGTGCCCCTGTTGCTATGGCCCCTCTGCTTCCTTCGCCCTGGAAAGTCTTCTGCAAACCCACCAGGTGGAAGCTGTTGCTATTGTCCCCAGGCCCTTAACCAACGTTTGTTGAGTGACTTGGCCCATCTCTACATCAAACACTTATCCAGATGCATCACGATGATCGATCTGAATGCCTGTCTCTGCACCAGACAGCAGGGACCCTGTGTCTAATGCCAGCCAGTGAGCCCGTCTTCTGCAAGCGTGAATCTGGGAACAGAGAAAGCAGCCACTCGGCTCTCCTGCAGCCTCACCGAGTGTAGACGCTAGCCTGTGGAAGTTAGCTTAGAGCCCACAGCGGGCTCTTATGTGTATGTGCTTGTAAGTGGGGGGATTCTCCATGGAGCCGGCAGTGCCTGCCCAGGCCCAAAGCCAAAACTTCCCTTTGCAGGACCGATGAAGGACATAGCTTCTTATCTCCCCTAGCTGCCTGCCTGGGCACCCACAGCCTTCCCTAGAACCAGGCAATGGGCTCATTATAAGAAGAATTAGCCATGGCTTTGAGGAGTAGGGTGGGCAGAAAAGGCTGCCTAACAAGAGAGTATGGTTCGGGGAAAAGTGCATGGGCCTTGGGGTCACATGTACCCAGGTTCTACCACTGTCCACCTGTGTGAGGACTTGGGGGCCCTTTATCTGTAAAATGGGGATACTAGTAGGAGCCGCCCCAAAGGCTTGTTGTGAGGAATACACATAATATCCCGAATATAAAGGACCTAGTATGATGCCTGGCACGTAGTAGGTGCTCAACAATAAAGATGAACTCCTCCCATTTCCCTCGGGTCTTGGGCTCTCTACCGGAACAGAGGGATGCCTGAAGGTTTGCTTTTCCCTCAAGAGCAGGGGGTATGTGTTGTCTCCTTGGGAATCCCTAGAACCCAGCCCAAGTACTCAATAATTTTGTTGGTGAAGTCATTCTAGCAGGGACTGTGCTTGGCACACAGTAGGCATTCAGGAAGTGCCAATCCCTCTCTGTCTTCTCCTTCCCTCAGGGCAGGAGTACTATTCAAAGAATCCTTGAAAGTTGCCATTCGGTCCCTGCTTGGATGCCCTCAGAGCTGGGGAACTCACCCCCACTGATGCAAGTGCTTGGATCAGCAGCTGTGTCCTAGCTCCTCCTGTGGTCCCAGCGTAGCAAACCAGGTATGCCCTCCCTCCACTTCTCTCTCCCCCATGTCCCTTTCTATAGGATGTCCCCACTCATGGGTGTCTGTTCTACCCTGCTTCTCCCTGGCCAGGGCTGCAGCTCGCTGGCCTGCTCAGTCCCCCAGGACTCACCTCCGTCTGCACCAGGTTGACTCTCTGGGCCCGGAGCTCACGCACACAGTTGAAGATGTCCACTACCCCTTCGTTCTCTGCCATGTCGAGCATGGTGTCAATGGCGATGAAGCAGCCAGTCCTCCCAGCTCCAGCACTGGAAGAGAGAACAGTGTCCGTTAGGGACCTCGGGGCAGGGAGTAGGGAGGGAGGGAGTAGTAGGAGGGAGTGGGAAGGCGGGACCTCCCTGCCTCCACCAACCACTCAGCTCTGCCCCAAGAACCCTGTAGAGGGGCAGCAGTCTGCAGAGGCCAGACACAACAGTCTGAATCCCAGCGCTGCCGTGAGACCCTGAGCAAGTGAGTGAACTTAGAGCCTCCGCATTCTCTTCTGTAAAATGGGAGAGCAATGCTTGCCATGGGGGCTGTTTTATCAGAACCTGCTTACTTTTGTTGTCCTCATTTAGCAAGGACTTATTTAATGCTTACAAAGTGCCAGACATTGTTCTAAGTGCTTTTACAAATGTTACCTATTAACTCCCTTGTGAGGGCATTGGGAAGTTTCTCACCCCATTTTACAGGTGAGAAAAGCGAGGCGCAGAGAGCTGACCTTGCTCAAGGTCACAGAGCTGGCATGCCGTGGAGGTGGAACTTTCACCCCAGCCATCTGGCTCTTGGGTCTGTGCTCTAGATACAGTAAGAGTTGTAGCACAAAATGCATGCTTTAACAACACATCCGCACACTGTTTCCTCCTCCAGTGGGTGAAGCTCACCGGTCTATATCATACAAGGCATGGTCCCCAGCATCCTGGAGATTCCTAATAAACATGTCTTCCCCACTCCCCATTCTGTCTTTTTCCCTTTGTCAGCAAGCAGGCTGACAGATGGAAGCAAGGAAGGAGAGATGCGGAACAGAAGGGAGGTGGTGGGAAGGCAGATCCTCTGAGTGGGCCCAGAGGCAGAGTGAATCCAAGGTCCCACATTGCAGGCCCCAGGTTTGGCTCCAGGGGCACCTGTTTTTCCCAGGAACGTGAGCCAGGTGCAGTCTTCAGCTAGAATAGGTGACAGCCCCAAGGCGCTTGCCTGGTAGACGTACTCTGATTCTGATACATGCTCAATTCTGATCGCTGGTGGCTTCCTTTAGGAAAATCTCAGACCAAGTACAAACTAGCAAAAGAACTCAGCATGACCATGGACCACGACCAGCCTTTCCCCGATCCGCGCTGGGTTCCAGGCATGGCTCTGAACCAGAGACAAACAGAACGCTGGCCTTAAGTGCACCTAATTTAGGAAGCAAAGGCCAAGTTAGCAAGGAGGCCCATGCTGGCAGGCTGTGTTTTCACATCTTGCTTCCCCTAGGGAAACAAGCAATGGGGCAGGATGAGAGCAGGACTGGCTGACCATAAACCCAGCAGGACAGGCCGGCGGGGACCGTTACCAACAATGATCTGGAAAACAAACCTGTGGGAAGCAGTCTTAGTTCTTAGTAAAATTTCATGGTTTAAAGTGGTGAAGTTTGACTTGTATTTGTACCTTTCCACACCCCAGTCCAGACCCCCCCAGAAGGGATGCAGCAGGCTAGGCCTCAGAGTCTAGGAGGGGGCACAAACAGCCACTCATCTGCCTCTTCCTGAAGCCTCCTCCTCCACCTGCGTTAGGGAAAACAAGCAGCCTGACCTGGTTTTGAATCTTGGATCCACTACCAGTGAACAACCTGCCGGGTGGCCGTAAGCCTCACACATACAACCTGCCTCCCTGCTGGGTTCTCCTGAGGACCTGAGCTGTATTTCAGCCTCACACAGCAGCTGAGCTCATCATACTTGGGGTCAGACCCCTGGAACCCAATCCTAGCTCAACCACTTACTAGCTGTGTGACCTTGGGTAAATGACTTGACCTTTCTGGCTTTCAATAACAACCACCATGAAACGAGGCTGATAATAATAATTAACCCACCCTGTAGCGTCGATAGCCCAATACATGTACATTGCACGAAACAATGCTGAAAAACCATGAGTGCATGTAAATTACCTAGCCCTATGCCTACCAATGTTGCAATTTCTCAGTAAATGGTAGCCACTTCTATTCAACAAATATTTACGGAGCATCCAGTAAGCACTGGATGTTGGGATTAGGAGTGGGGATATGAAGATAAGCAGATATGGTTTCTGCTCTGAAGAATTAATAGTCTGGGGGAGTGGACCAGTATTAGAGGCAGAGAACGGTAGTGTTTTTAAGTGTTTATGAGGTGTCAGGACTTCTCTTAGGCACTGCATATAGGTCAGCCAGCACGTTTCATCTTCAGAATGGCCCCAGGAGTGGAGACCACTGTGCCAGTTGTGTTAGGCAGATTGGCTCTGGAGGAAAGACAGGGCTGTCGTGCAAGGAGAGGCGGATAAATCATCTCCCTTCCTCCCTTACCCCTGCTCTGGCTGCCCTCTGGGACACCGGACCTGGGGGGCTAACATTCTACTGTCCTTGAACTGTCACGAGCCGTAAAACAAAGGATATATGCAAAATGCTTAGAGAGCCCAGGGCTGCTGGTGACTGTGACCTGCCAATCCTCAGTGACCTCATCTGTGAAACGGGGTCTCTAATTCCCACCCACTCATGTGGGGAGGGTAAACAGATGTCGAGCGACAAGAGGTTGGCCCTGAGATGCCTGCAGTTTATGGAGTCCCTCCTTGGCTTCACTCATGACCTTGACTGAGATGGACACCGCCGGGGCAGGCCTAAGTCAAGAACACACTGGGTCTGAAAAGGCGGCCTGGGCCCAAGGTCACACTGGAAGAGGGAGGCAGGAGTGTGCGGGCCAGCTGGCCTTCAGGTCTGGTCCAATTTTTAATGCCCTTGACATGACACTTCATCTCCATTTAGGAGGACTGGAAGACATGCCAGTCACTCCCCATGCGACTTTCTAGGTCAGAGCTGAAAATACCTCTTCTCCATAATAAGGTGAAGCCTGGCGCTGTCCATTTACTCTCTGTTAAGGACCCTGCAGGCCAGCAATTGATTTTTAAAATAACAGAACTGAAGAGCTGCACGTTTCCACGGAGGCTCCCTGCCGCTGTGGCACGCAGCCGAGGGCGAGCCTCTGGACAAAAGCCTGTCCACTCCCAGCGCTGCCGGCTTACACCTGCGTGACCCGAGCAAATGGTCCACCTTCTCAGCATCTTGATGTTCTCGTCTGTAGAATGGGAAGGAAGCTAGCGCCCACCCCTCCAGGCTGCGTGAGGAGTGTGCGAAGTGCACATGTAACAGACGCTGTCAGTGTGAGCCCACGTCCCCAGGGGGCTTTAGTATTTCAGGGTAACAGTCATGATACCCACTGGTACTGTTACTATTACTTTGTTGTTGTTGTTGTTGTTGTTATTGTCAGCAGACCCTGAGATCTGGGCTGGGCTTGGGGACAGGCAGGGCAGTCTTGAAGGCAAAGGAGAAAGGCCGCTGGAAAGAATGTGTCTCCCTCACTGACAGCAGCACCACAGAAGCAGCCTTGTTTGGAGCTGGAGCCCAGTGCTTACCTGCAGTGGACCACTATGGGCCCGGCCTCGGGGGGGTTCAGGAACTTGACCTGGCGCACGAAGCCCAGGAGGCCGGTGGCATAACAGGGGACGCCGTGGTCGGGCCAGCTGGTGAAGTGGAAGAGGCGGAGCTCTCGGATCTCGTGGTAGCCTTTCTGAGGAGAGAAGGGGCCTCTGTTCCTCCAGCTGCCACCCCCACATGCCCGCCCAGCACCCACAGGGAACATGGCTGCTGCGTGGAGGGGCCGGAGCCAGCCTCCCTGACGTGGGGGAGGACAAGATCCTGCCAGGTGAGCAAGGGTTGCCACAAAGGGTGACTTCTGTGATCTGTTGGGTCTGGGAGCCACGGAAGTAGATAATGTAGAGGTAGTAGCTTTGCTGCAGGACTTCTCAGAGCCTTCAGTGGGCTGGTGTACACTCTGCATCCCCAAGGGGGCGTTATAACACACCCACAGTGTTTGTCCTTTTGACAAGGGTGTCATGGGCCTTCTATTCAGCAGAACAGACTCAGAGAAAGGTTGGTCTTAAACACCAAGTTCAAGTCATTTCCAGTGGAACACGAAGCCTTTCAATGACTGGGGTCTGTGACCCTCGCTGTCTTCATGGCTTTCAAGTTTTAAAAAAATGTGTCAGACTCCTCTATTTGTTAGCTTCTTATTTAGAATCATAAGGCAGGGAACAAATAAAAGCAGAGCTTCTCTGACTGATGGGGGTAGTGGGGCCTGGGGCTCTTGTCGCTTCCCCTTCCCCTCCTACCACTCTTCAGTAACACCCTGCAGGCTAAGGGCGCTTCTCTGCCCAGTCTGTAGTCAGGTGTCACCTCGGGGCCTGAGCTTATGCAGTGCCCTTACCTACTTTCTCCTACCTTGCAATCTCCTGCAGATATGCAGAGAGCACCGAATAGGAAGAGTGTTTGTCATTCTTTCAGTTAAGGAAGATTCACCAAGGGTTATCTGTGCCAAGCCTTGTGTTAGGCACTGTGAAGGCAGAAATAAAAGCCACAGTCCCTGTTCCTGGAGCGGCTCATGGTCTAGCTGGAGAGGCAGTCTCCTAAGAGGATAACCTACTGAAGTGCTTAAAGGAGCATCAGGTAACCCCAGCTGGGGAAGGAGAAATCAGAGAAGGCTTCCTGGAGGAGGTGATGCATGACCTGAGTCTTGAAATACATTAATAGTGAAAACAGTAGCTAACATTTATTAAGCACAGACTGCAGGCCTATTACTCTTCTGAACATTTTAATGTATTAACTCATTTAATCCTCATACCAGTCCTTATGTTGTCTCTGTTTTACGGATGAGGAAATCGAGGCTAAGCCAGGTTAAGGAACACAACCAGGTCACACAACTCGTAAGTTGTAACCCAGTCTGGACCCTGGCTCTTGGACCCCATGGTCTGCACTCCTAGTCACTATGAGAAACCGAGGCCTGAGTGTGGCCCCACTGAAGAGATGGCAGGATTCCCAGGCAGCCCAGGTAACACCACAGGTACAGGACTTAGCAGAGCACACACACAGAATCACAAACAGGGCACCCCTGGGGAGGAGTGGAAGACTGGCAAGGGTGGACAGAGGGACTGTGGGTGGGAGGCTGGGCGGGAGCCTGTTGCTGGGAGGCCTTGCATCCCACACGGGGTCTCACTGGGGTTCTGGGGATGTTGCCCGGAAGGGGAAGTGCATCATCACACTTGCATTTTGGGACGGTTGTGTTGGATGCTATGCGGAGCCTGGAGTGGAGTGGGAATGTTGGGGGACAGTGCAGGAGGCACTGATGGAGCCCTCCCAGATTCCCATTCCTGGGCCAGGACCCCCATCTCCAGCTCCTGAGTCTTGGCTGCAGATGCCCACAGCTCCCCCTTCTTCAGAGAATTGCTCAGCCAACCAGGAGCCCCTTCCCTTGGGGGTGGGAGTGGGCAGCTGGCAATCAGGGGCTGATAGAAGCAGAGTGACCCGCTGACCTGGTGAGTCTGCCCAGGACTGAGAGGTTTCCTGGGACATGGGACTTTTCCTACTAAAGCCAGGATGGTCCTGGGCAAACCAGGATGTTGGGTGGCCTTAACAGAGGAACAGAGGACCCCTTTGCCTCAAGACAGGATCAAGTGTGTGGGGGAGCTCATGCCCCAGAGCTCCCGTGGGATCCAGCTGCCTTAGTTAGGTCTCCAGCTGAGAGCACATCCTGGCTTGGTTCCTTCCACTGCCCTGCCTGCCTGCCTGCCTCCCTCCCTCCCCTTCTCAGAGCTCCTCCTCAAGCTTCAGCAAGCACACCCAAAGCCCTGCCTCAGGCTCAGCTTCCCAGAAACCCAAAATAAAATGGGATAAGAGTGGAGGCAGAGAGCCCCGTAGGAGGCTGGGGCGGGGGTCCAGGCGGGAGTGAACAAAGGCCCAGATGGAGGCTCCGGCCCAGAAGCTGAAGTAGAAGAAACAGCTTCAGCAACACTCAGGGTTTCATTCCATTCTCCAGGTCAACTCAGCCCAGGGAAACCCTTGTTCGAGCCCTTACCGCCTCCACTGAGGTCGCAGATCAGGGCTCCTCCCTCCCTGGTCGGACTATGCTCTCTTGAAGGGTGGACACCACTTCCTGTCTCCTATTTCTGGGTCCCTGGCTCAGGAACCGATTTTGAGCTAAGGACCTGGGCAGTGTTTGCTGAGCACCTGCCTGTGGTTCTCCGAGGCCTCCCTGCTCAAATGTGGGGCCCAGGATGGGCTCCCCTGTCCCCACTACTCATCTCACTCCCTGCACTAACTGCATCCATGCCAGATCCTCCTCTGGGGTCTGCCTCCCCGGGCCTCTGCTGTAGGAGTGCTGGCTGAGAGTGACTTCCCTTTTCTGGAGAAGTGCCCTCAGCCCACAGAATCTGACTTGTGCTGCAGGTGACCTCTCAGTGGCTGGTCCACAGTCAATGGGCAGATGGAAGTAAAGGGGCCACATCTAGGGTGCAGGACCTGCTCTGGCAGCCCCTGTGGATCAGGCCTAGGGTAGACTCCACTGAAGACTCTGTCCTTGCCCAGGTCCTTCCTCTTCTCCCTCCTCTCTCCCTCCCTCTCCTGTAAGTTTCTCTTGAGAGTGGTCCCTGGATATACCATCTGTACCCAAATCCTTGTCTCAGGCTCTGCTTCCAAGGAACCTGACCTAAGGCCACATTGGTGTACCTGTTGTCATGGAGAAGTGCCCTTCGCTCCTGGCTCTTCGACTGAGTCTGCAGACACAGGCCTTTAAGAGCATGAGGCTTGGGGCGGCGGTGGGGGGGTGGGGTAGGGGAGGGGCGGGGAGGCTGCCAGGAGCAGCGTGCCTGTATCAACCATGTGTGCACTTGCTGTCCCGAGTATGTGCCTGCTTTGGTCCTCCCAGGGACTTGTCTGAACCCCAGTAGCACAGCTCTCAGAGCAGTGAATCCCCAGTGCTTCTGCATTGCTGGCTCTGTGGCTACTTGGTCCATCGGTGTGGATGCTTCCAGAAAATGGCAAGTATAGAGTAAATGGAAGGGACATTGATCTTCAAGTCAGGGGTTGAGGTGGGAATGTGGTTCAGCCAGCTTGCACCTGGGCAATGTGGGACAAATGACACACATGCTCTGTGCCTCATTTTCTTCCCCTATAAGTTGGAAGTAAAAAAAAAAGGTGGGGGAAGTAATAATAGTACCTCTCTCCAGAGGTTGTTGGATTCAATGACTTCATGTACGCAAAGCACTTAGAAAAAGCACCCGCTTTAGTAATTGTTCAATAAATGTTAGTGATCATCATAATAGGAATTAAATGATATATCTTATTTGCTATCGTGTTCCTGCTTATCAATCTTCTGCCAGCTCAGCTTCCTTTCAATGCCTAGACCAGCACTTCTCAATCCTGACATCATGGCCATTTGGGGCTAGATAATCCTCTGTTGTTGGGGGCTGGGTGTCTTGAGCATTGTGGGGTGTTCATCAGCATTGCTGGCCTCCATCCCCTGATGCCAGCAGCACCCCTCCTTCCTCAGCTTTGAGAACTAAAAATGTCCCTAGACATTGCCAAACTTCGCCCAGGGGTCAAAATCACCACCAGTTGAAAACCACAGGCCTGGAACATGTGGAAATCTTCTTTCCCCGTGACTCTGTGTGTTTGTTCCTTTCTGCCTGACATAGGGTTCCTCCTGCTCTTCCCTCAGCTGACTCTTTCTCATTCTTCTTTGGCTGCCTAAATGCCCTCTCCTCCAGGAAGCCCTCTCTGACCACCTCATCTTGTTGTCTTCACTCGTGGCAGGTTTCTTCCATAGCTTTTATCACCATATGGCATTTAGTCCATTTATTTGCCTGCTGAATTCTGTTCATCCCTCCCACTAGAGGGGGGCAGCCTCTGGAACAGGATCCACATCAACCCAATCGCTGATCTGTCCCTGGTGGCAGGCACAGGGTAGGCACAGAGAAGACCCTCACTCAACCAGTGTGTTGAATGAACAAACAAACCGGCTTGCCCAAAGGACAGGCTCCCCGCAGCTGCTGGGAAACTTACCTTCTGGACGGTGAAGGTGCGTATGACGTACTCGGCCAGGGGCTCAGTCTCAATCAGGCTGACTTTAATGTCCCCGTAGACCTCTGTGTCATCCGGCCAGTATCGCACACACTTCACCTGCGGGGAAGGACAGAGACAAGGACGTATGAGTGCGTGGCTGAGCGCAAGCAGCCGCCTCGTCCGGCCTTCCTGTTCCGATAAACCCGAGGGTGATTTGGGTGGAATTTCGGTCCAAGGGGCTGTCAGCTCGCCAGGGACTGGCAAACCGCACAGGGCCACGCCCTCTCCCAAAGGAACTGGAGCCGTTAGGAATAATGGTAGTACCTTCTTTGGCAGAGCTCCTTAAAATCTCCAAGTCCATTATCACACTAGGTGAGCGAATCAATCGAGGTGAGATAGGCAGGTGGTGTTACCCCATTTACAGACAGAAACAAAGCTCGAGTTGGGAGGTCCGGTACCTGGTCCCAGGTCACCGGGCCAGTGTTCTACCTCTGGCTGAGCCCTCTTTCTGCTAGATCAGGTGGGGCAGCGGGGCAGCATCAGCGGAACAGAGATGAGAATCAAAGGTGGGAAGCAGAGGGAGTGGGGAGAGGGCCATTAATATCCAGAGGTGGTGACTGGGGCTGGAAGGAGAAAGGCTCTCAGCTGGGAGACGGATGCAAGGAGCGGGACCCAAAGGGAAGGGTCTGCACAAAGGCTCCCTGCCCGGGCGGTGGGTGCAGATGCCAGCGACAAGCCAGTCCCACACTGGACTCTAGGTCACACTCCGCGGGAGGAAAAAGAGATCACTGTTTTCCCCTAAAAAGAACAAAAGCATTACCATTCCGGGGGACGCCGCGCGGCCTAGAGTGGCATTTCCCACAGTGTGTTCCGCTGGGTGCTAATAGGTGTTAGGTAAAAAAAAAAACAAGAAACAAAAAAAACAAACAAACAAAAAAAGGTTTTGTGGTCAAATGAGTTTGGGAAATGCTGGATTAAACAAAGTTAAACAGGCCGCTCTGCTACAAGACTCCTCAGCTCGTTGAACATGCTAACGCTAATATGTTTTCAACTCTCCGAGAGGGGCAAAAAGTGCACAGCATTTCCCAAACGTATTTAACCATGGAACCCTCTTCTCACTAGGCATCCTGCAGACTAGCATCCCATGGAACCCACATAGGGAAACGCTGGTATAGCGCAACAGGCTTGGCAGGCAAACGGGTGCATTGCTTGGTTCTAACAGCTGGCAGCTTCCAAAAAGTGCTGAAATCTCTCTGAGGCTCAACTGAACTATTCGTACGGGCAGCTAACACTCACTAACAGCTCGCTGCATCCCACACCACTTGCTGAGTGTTCTACGAATTCCTTCCATGTATTATTTTAATCGCTTATCACTATGACCTTTACAGATATGATTATCACCCTGTTTTACGGATGAGGAAGCAGAAGCATTGGGAGGCTAAGAAAATTGTCCAGGGTCAGGGAGGGATGGAGCCAGGATGCAAAGCCAGGCCACCCGAATAATTACCAGAAACATGGCCCCATGCAATTGTCAGAGTCAAAATGAAAAAATGCACAGGGAGCGTCAGGCACAGTGGTTGGCTCCTAGCAGGAGCTCCATCAAGAGACTGCTCCCCTGTTCCCTCCCCAGATCCAAATTAGATTCGTGATCTGTCCACCAAGGGAATCTGTCTCCAAGATGGGACATTTTATAGAACAGGGTGGAATTTGCTTCTGAATTCTTAAATCCTAGCCTGGCCTTTTTGTCTGTGGTAGCTGCTCTCCGGGTCTGGGTCCTTGGGGAGCAGTGGTGAGTGGAGGGGCCATGATACTGGCAGGAGAGTTAAGAGTCAGAGATCATGGTTGGGCTCTGGTTCGAGGACTAAGGAGTAGGTGCTCCAGCCCCTCTGGGCCTGTTTCCTCATCTGTAAAGCTGGGGATGGGACGAAGTGAGAGTGAGTTCAAGGATAAAGTCTCTCCTGTCCCCAGAACCCTTTGAGGCCACGAGATGTCCACAGTCCTCTCCTGATTATGAAGACAGCCCAGATTCTCTCTCCCATGATCTTGGAGGCCAGGACTCTTTATTTTAATGGGTTATCCGGTCCTTTGCCAAAACAAAAACTTACCTGGCCACTCTCCAGTTAGTTCCTATGGTAAGTAGAGAAGCCCTCGTTCTTCTAGTGTTGTGCCCCCTGCCTTTCAACCCAACAGCCCACCCACCCACATACCACCGTTTACCAAGTGAGCAAAAGCAAGCCGGGCATAGCAGTCCCATCTCCAAGCCCTAGGATTAGCTAAGGACAACGTAGGAGAGAGTCGAGATAGAGCAGAGCAGGAGACCAAGGCCTGAACCCTGAGGGCTATCAAGGTTTTAGAGGTAAGGGAGCAAAAGGTCGGATGCCCTGAGAGACTGAATTCAATGAGAAGAAAGAAGTGGTGGTTGAATTCATCAACATGAAGGATGCTGGTGATACTGACCGTCTCACTATGGGTGGGATGGAGAGGAAGAAGAGAACGGGAGTGGAGAAACAGAGCCTGTGTGTGTCTTCCAACTCTGGCAGAAACGTAGGGACAAGAGAATCCTTTTTGTTTGCCTATTTCGTATTTTCAGGGGGAAGGTACTCGGGATGTTTTGTATGTTCAGGGGAATAATCCAGCAATGAGAAAGAGTTACTTTTCGAGTGATAGGGGAAATGAGAAAATTCTTGCATAGAATCTGGGATTCAAGGCACTGGGATTGCCTTTGAAAGGGCAAGAGTCATTTCCTCCGTCGTAGGAGGCTGAGCCTTTAGAAACAGCAGATAGTCTACCATTTGGGTCAACAAAAATGGCCCTTTTTTTACGGTTCACCCTGATAACAGAGGGGAAGAATGAGAAGATGGTCATAGATGCAAGTAGGATTGTGGCTTTGTGGTGTGAAGATGAGCATTCGTGTCTGATGGCTTTCGTTTCCCCAAAGGGTATGAGATGACGTCATCAACCGAGCGAGGGTGGAGAAAAGGATGACTTGGAGGGAAAGGCCGTATTCCCCGAATGGGAAGCAAGGGTGAGGATTTCTCCCACGCGGGTTGTTGTGAATGAAGTGTTGAGCAGGGGCACGTGCCATAAGGCACAGAACAGAGAGATGCTCAGGAGGACAGGGCCAGCAACCTCTGTCCAGGTAACTGCGGGAGGGGCTTACCCTGCCCACTTCCACGAGGTTCGTGACCATGACGATGCTGGCCGAGTTCTCCTGCCAGATCATTCTCCAAAAGTCCTTGACAGTCTCCTGCATCGGACCTGAGGACAGAGAAGGTGACAGGGTCAAAGACCACAAGTGCAAGGAGGCAGCCAGGAGGCTGTCCCTCCTGGTTGGTCCGTCCAGGCTCTGCATAGGTGAGCGAGAGCGAGGCCAGATAATCCTCGCTGGGACACCCAAGTCGCTGAGACCGGGGCTGGAGTAGAAAAGCAAAGCGGCGTTCCAAACGAGCATGGTCTGCAGCACCCATGGAAATACCCACAGCCTTTCCTCTTCCCTCCGCTGTCCTGCTCAGGGGCTGTCCCCCAGCCCCACTTGCCCCCATCCATCACCTTATAGGGACTATATTATGGGTTAATAATATAGCTTAAGGGAGTTTTCATAAAAACCGGGCTCTAGGACCTCAATGAGAGTCAGGGAGGAAATTGGGGTTTCAGGGGGCAGGGAGGAGGACAGAAAGCTGCCAGGAGCTGGATGCTCACAGTGCAAACAGTACAGGCCTGATTTTGAGCTTGACAAACACAGGGAGCATTCCTCTGGAGCCCCAGCAGGAGGGAGGGAAAAGAAATGAACAAGGAGAGGGAGATAGGATCTGAGAGTCCAAAGCAATTTCCTTAGAAATTTCTCTTTCAATGTCCTGGGCCTTCATCACTTTTACAATTACAAAAGAAATACATGTATTTGATATAAAAATCTCAATAGCATTTTCTTGTATATATATGTGTGTGTGTGTGTGTGTGTGTGTGTGTGTGTATGTATGTGTGTATGTATTTATACATATGCATTTGCTTTAATAAGTAAATTATTATATGCATTATTATATGCATTTTGCATGCTCTTAAAATTTCTTACCAAGCATGGTACATGTTCACTGTATAATTTTCTATAATATGGAAGTATCATACTTTATTTAAACAAGCTACCAACTGTTGGGCATTTAAGATTTTTCACTTTTTTCCTATTGCAGATAACACTGTGATGAGTATCTCTGTATACGTGACTGCCCACGTATCTAATGATCCACAGGATTTCTTCCCCAAAGGGTTTGGGAGGTAGGATCATTTTGAAGCCTCTGATAATGTACTGTCAAAGTTGTCTTCCAGCACGGCTGAGTACTTCTCTCTTCTAGGCGCACGCTCGTCCAGGAGATCAGGCCCATCAGCTTTAGCTGTTGATGGTGGATCCCTGGGGCACATGCCTGAGGCTGAGGCTTCGGGTCTGCCCTGCCTGTGACCATTTTCCAGCTATACCTCCTTCATCTCTTACTCATATCCCTCCACTTAGAGCTGAATTTGTCACCTCTTTCCTTCCCAAACAAACGGATGCTCCCAGACACCCCTGGAGGCTCTCCAGCCCTACGCCCGCGTGACTTCTTTGCCAGCAGCAGCCCATTCCTCTCTTCTAGTGAAGGCAAGGACAGCTTTGAGGGAAAGGAGGGCACTTACCCTGTGTAGCAATGTAGTGCCGAGGTCGATGGTATCCCTGGATGACAGGAGAGAAGCAGAGTGAAGGGCCTCCAGTCAAAGCTTGCAAACACCACAATATTAATAGCCATCCTTTCCGAGACATGCTTTCCTCACAGGCAAAATGAGAAGAGCACCAGACACTTCCCAGAGAAGTGGCCAAGATAAAAGTATGGAACGCATGGAAAACTCCTATTAAATCACTCAATGAGTTAGCCATTGTAATAGTTACTTGGGAGGGGCCCATATAGGCTTGCCTTGGAAGCAAAACTGGGTGGCCGTTACCTATGCCCATGCACCCAGAAAGGTAGAGAAGGAATTTTGGGGTTCCTGTGGGACACAAACCATCAAAAAGTCTCTCCTGGGTCCTAACTGTGTGTGGAACACTGTGTGAGTCTCTGTAGGGCACTTGACAGAAAAAAACCATTGTATTGTTGGCCCCTTGCATTAGTAAGGATTAGGGAAAAAAAAAATTTGGGAAGAATGCCACAGTGCCTCTCTGTGTCACATGGTGGGGCTTAGAATTGGAAGTACCACTCACTGGGGCTGGAGGGGGGGGCGTGCAGGTGTGACCTAGAGGATGAGAAAGCCACTTTCTGGTTCAGAGACCAGTTTCTGCTATCTCTATGTATTTCAGTGCCCTAGGAGGCCCTGCCATGCCCTGGTGCGGGGCTCCTCTGTGCTCCAACACCCTCATCACTGGGGAAAGAGGTTGAAGAGATCCTTCTCTTTTGCCTGGGTATGGCGATCCATGGGGGATGCTCTTTCTAGTTCCAGAGAGGAATTATACCATACTGGGTAGAGTTCATGTTTTGGACAAAGATTTGTATTCAGTACATAGTTAGTATTTATGGAATGAACACATGAGTGAGTAAATGAATGGACGGACGGATGTGTTTTCAAACTACAAATGCCAGTTAGAGAGCCTGCTGGTGGAGAAGTCACGGACAGCCCCGAAATCCACTTTGCTTTATGGTTAACCATCTCAGAAGGAAACAAGCCCGAACGGTTGACGAATCCCTCGTTTTGTCTCCAATGTTGGTGATCAGTCTTTCCGTCCTGTCGGGGGCAGGGGGAGGGGGGAATGAGCTGCCTCAAGGCCCTCTCACTCAGGAAATGAGCCAGAATCACCATCTGTGTGGTTTATGGTAAAACAGATGTGGCATCTTTCAAGTCCCGGATCCACTTTCTGATTCAAAGACACGTTTTTGAGCTCCTGGCGTATTTCTCCAGCTCAGTCTTCCCCTTGCCCCATAAATACTGAGTAGCTACCTTCCAACTGTTGGGCATACTCTAGAGATGCCTGAGTTCACTGTCAGCACCAACCCAGGGCCGGTGGCATGGCCAGAACCAGTGGATTAACCACAGTCCCCAGGAATCAACAGCCCCACCTAAACTCCTTGTGTAACTTCTTAGTGAAGTCATCAGCTTCTTGAGGACAAACACTGCCTCCTCTAAGTTTAAAAAAATCGTCTATAGGGCCTCACACAGTGTGAGACTCAGAGCAAGTGTCCAATGAACAAGTGGCTGGGAGCACAGCTAAATTAGGTACCGCTGGAAGGGGTCACATGCACATACTCTGGACCTGATGGCCTCGGTTCGCATCCCAGCTCTGACCCTTGGGAGCTGTGTGGTTTGCAGCTAACACTTAACCTCCTTGTGCCTCCACTGATCTTTTACACTCAAATGAGGTTCTTAGACTTATACTATAGCTTTGTTACTAAGATTACATGGCAGTCACTATGCCCCAGGCACTATAGTCCAAAATTTAGCATATATGACTTTATCTTGTTATTTATTTTATTGGTTGTCTGGCAAACACTCATGGGGTGCTTACCATGACTAAGCGTCTGTGTTGATCACTGGGTGATGGTGAGATCAGAAGCCCGTCCCTCCTCACTGCTCTGCTTCTAATGGAAAATTGAGCCCCTCTCTGAGACATGAGAGGTGGGGAGGGAGGTGAGAGGGACCAGAGCTCTTTGTTCCTTCAAGAAAGATGGACAGGGGTTCCGAGGCTTACAGGAAGAATTAGACTCCGGGGGTTTTCTTGATTAGATTTGGAAACAGAAGATAGTCCCCTAGAGTGTGGAAGGCTGTGGTCTCTCAAGCCCACCATCTTCCGTCACCTGCATCATCAACTCCTACTTGCAGAACTTGTTCTTCCCGACCCGAGCCACAGCTTGCCGGCCTCCCTGCCTCTAGTCTGGTCCCACTGCCCATCTGCTTCCGCCCAGAGTGAACTCGCCAGTGCATATCGGATTCTGGTATTTCCCTACCAAAGAGCCTGCAGTGGCCCCCCACTGTCTGTAATCGTGTACAAATGTCCTACCTCCGGACTCATCATCATGTCTCTAGCCTCACTGGCAGTTGTCACTGTCCACGCCCTCCCATGAGCCCCATGTCCCTGTTTCACTGCACCACACCTCAAATGAGCCTTCCTTCCCGAGCAGTCCTGCAGGCTTCCACATGTGCCCAACCAACACACATAGCACATGAGCAGCAATACGGCTTTTGTTCTCTTGTCCCCTTGGGCCGTGGAGCCTACACTCAGAGCTGGGAGCAATCTTTAGCAAAGGCTGGTGGGTGGCATGTCGGCATCAGCGGGTCTCAGAGGTGATGCTGGGACACTCTTAATGGCGTTCCTGTCTCCTCCCTCCAGCAGCATGCCCGGTTCTTACCACTCTTGCCCTGGCTCACGGTCTGTCCTGCTCTTCTTCGGACACGGGAGTCATGTTTCCATGCAGAGGCCTTCGCACAGGGCATTCCCTGGGCGGGCCACGTCTGGCCCCGGTGAACTGGGCGGTTTGCTCTCTCCCTGCCGCCTGGCGTCTGCTCGGCTGTCAATCACTTCACAGAGAGCCCCCCTGTCGACCACCCTGTTGGCCCCTTTCGCATTTCTCTGGTTTCCTTTTCTTCAGGGCACTTATCACTCAAGGGCAGAAAGTTCCTTGGTTATGGACACACTCGTTGTCTGTCTCCCTGGAGGAGTGAGCGCACCGGCAGGACAAGGCTGTGTCCGGCTTGCACATGCCTGTGTCTCCAGCACCCACAAGTCTGCCTGAGCCATCAGCCTTGATAAACACATATCAAAAGCACACATGCACGTGTGCCGTGTGCCCATCCGCATGCTGCATGGGCATAAAAAGGCCCTCTCTGGTCTCCAAGACCCCATCGAGTCCCCAAAGAGAAAACATTCTAACCATGAGATTCCTCAGCAATGGAGATAAAAGGAAATGTACTGCTCGGCTGGGGCTTTACTGGGGATTTGCCAAGAACTGGTGCAGAAAACTTCCTAACCTTAAAAGAACTTTGAGTTCGTTGAAGTCCCACCTACACAGCACACAGATCGACTGCAAACCAGCGCCGGGCCTGCCTCCATCCGTCTGTGAGCAATGGGAAAGAGGCTTGCATCCAAAACGCATTTATCTCACTCTGAACTCCTGCATCTGTTACTTACTGGGGACCCAGATACGATATTTATTTCCAGACTGGTAATTTATAACAGATTCAAGTGGCCAATCCATTCTCGGGTGTGCAAACAAACCCGCCGGCGGGATGGTTCAGGCAGGAGTGGAACCATGGCCTCTGAAGGCACAGACAGGGCTGGCCCCATCCAGCTCGTTACCCAAATGGAGTTGTTGTAATGGATCGTCAAGATCCAACTGGGGATAAACGACTCCAGTTCAGGCAGTTAGCTCTTCTGAGAGCAAATGTCCAGGAGGATTTCAGTGGGGGAGAGCAGGGCAAGAGTGAGGACCTAGGGAGCTATTTAGGGCGTGTCTTGCCGGGAATCCCCAAAAGGACTGTAGGCATTTTAAGTTTGCTGGAGTACACGGTAGGTTCATAATTCATGAGACTCCCCACCCCCCACCCCACCCCATATTGGTAACAGTGTGCGAGGAGGTGCTTGTGCTCAGTGTCTTCTCCATGCTTTCCCCTCCATGTTCCCGCCTTTCCCTTCCAGACTCTGCTCTGTGCTGTGGGCTGGATGCTGACCTGTATGGACTATGTCATGGGGTTTCATGACTTCTGGTTTCCAGCTGGGTTCAGCCAATGGGGATGGGGCAGAAACAGGAGCTCAGAAGCCAAGGGAGGCTGGGGGGTATGTTCTTCTAGATCTGTCCCCGTCAGGCCGCTGAAGTTGGCACTGACTCTCTGTCAGAGGTCCCCCCTTCTAGCTCAAGGATACTGCACCCCACCCTATTGGTTTCCCTTAACCCTGTTCCTACCTTGTTAACCCCCCACCTCCCATTACTCCCTTTGAGTGAGCCTGTTTCCTACGGGGAAACTGACAGATACACCGGTTATCGTATTCTGCCGGGGTAGCATTATTATCCCTCTTTACAGGTATCAGAACAAGTAAATAAGATTGTAAGTCTAGTACGCAGAAGGGTCTGGACTCAACAGGCCCAGCAACGGCTGAATCATGACTCTGGTCTCGTGAACCTTTGACTCTGACCACTGAGATCCAGCAGAGGCCAGTGTCACCTATGAAGACAGCATCTAGCAGAGGCTGGCCTGTCTACACAATCTACCTTTCCAAGAGGGAGAAGGTGGTGGGGTGTGCTTAGTGCACAGAGAACTGGATTCTAGCCATGCAACCTTGAGCAACCTCAACCCCTGGTTTCTTATCCTTAAAGGCTTGCAGAACGCACTGTAATGATGCTAGAACCTGGCAGGAATGGGAGGCGTTTTCAGTGTTGACATCACAGAGACTCACCTGCATTTAAAGCAATTTCATTTGTTGCCTATAACATACCCAAGTGCATCTTGGCTCTGACTGTAGTCAGATGTTCGCGCAACTTTGTTTATCTAGGGAAGAGTCTTTCTAGGAAAGTCACTTTTGTGGGAGGGTTACCACTCAGATGACAAATGCTATATATGGCACCCCAGGCTGGCAGACCCCATGTGGGCCTTTGGGGTTGTCACAAGTACTCAGCTGTAGACAAGTTCAAGGGGAAACCAGAAGGAAGTTCTGTTCAGTCTGGTTAATTGCATGCTGAGTCCCCACTATGAGCAGGATGCAAGGTGCTATCCGGGAGTGGATGGGGAGAGCAGGAGGAAAGGCCCCGTACTGGGAACTGGTCTGGTCTGGTTCCTAGTTTGGTTCTGTTGCTGACCAGACCCATGCCCTTACTAAAGCTCTGTAATCTCTTTAAACTTTTCTCGTTTTTGTTTTTGGAGAGGGAGAGACAGAGGGGTGGGGGGGAAGCGACAAGAGGGCGAGGGAGAAAGAGAATCCCAAGCAGGTTCCACACTCAGCACAGAGGCTGACACAGGGTTCCAGCTCATGACCCTGAGCTCACGACCCAAGCTGAAGTTAAGAGTCGGATGCTTAACTGACTGAGTCACCCAGGCTCCCCAAACTTTGCAACATCTTCAACCTCAGCTTCCCTTTCTGAAAAAATGGGGATGATTACCTAACCTGGGGGGCTACTGAGTGGTCTCCATAAACTGTCTCCTTTGAAACCACCCATCACAGGGCCCAAACATTTAGAGCCACTGGCTGTTGTCATCGCTCTATTATTTAAGCCAGCAGAACACGGTGGGGAAGTGACCCTTGATCAGACTCCTGCGCCCTTCTCCTAGTAGTGAGACCCTTGATAAGTTACATAACTAATCAAAAGCCTCAGCTAACTCACCTGGGAATGGGTAGTAATGGCGCTTGCCTTGTGAGGTTGTGGTCCTAGTTAAAGTAATGTTGATACACAAGAGGTGATCTTAGGTTACTGTCAATCCTTCTTGCCCATTGGACTCTTACTCATTGGCTAAGGCAGCACTGTGCCACCTCCTCCAGGAAGGTTCCCTTGACTACCCACCCCCACCCAACCAAAGCTTTGGTTTTCCTTAATGTTTGCACAGGCCCTGCTCTATGAGGGTCTCTTTTCTTACCCAACTGCCTTACCAGACTGAGTCCCTTTTCAGGTTTGGATTTCCAGCACACAGTGGAGGACCTGCTCAGTGTTTGAGAAATGAATCCTAGATGCATGAAGGAGAGGCTGCAGCTGTGATGGGCAGATACTCAGAGTGCTTTGTCCAGGCTCGAGATGGGCTGCTCTGAACTGGCCATCTCCCTGTGAAATTTCCTGGGAGGGCCACGGGGACAGAGTCTGTGTTGACCCTGACTTCCACTGAAACTCCAGCCCCAGGTCCTGACCACAGTTAGGCTCTCTGTAAAGCCAGGGTCTCGGTGGGGACTTGAAACCACTCTGGGTGTTTCAGATGCAGGGAATTCCACATGGGGCGCTGGTGACATCAGTGACAGAGGAGCTGAGATGCTAACCAGGCAACAGAGGGGCAACACAGAGACTGGCACCAGCAGGAGACTGTGACCTCCCCTGGAACTAGTGGATGACGGGAGACAGAGAAGCTGCCACACCCCAGAGCTGGCTTTGCCTGGCAGAGGCGGGAATTCTGGCGGAAGCTGGTGCCTGGTGGAAGCTGGCGCCCCAGCTGGGGTGCAGCCACTGCGGGAGCTGCCACCCCAGTTAAGTGAGGGAGAAGCCGGACACCAGCTTTCCCTTCACCCTCCAATCTCCCATCAGCGCCTTCTCTGTAGGGGTCAGCTTGCTCTCCTTCCTGCCATACACACACACACGCGTGCTCTCTCTCACACACACACTCACACAGGCACACCATCGCACACATACTTAGATAAGCAATGCAAAGCAGAACAGGGAAGGACAAGAAATAGATCTGAGAGAAAACAGACAAATGACTAACACCAGGCTCAATAAATATTTGTTGAATCAATGAATCATCTGGATTGGCCTAGATTAGGGGGAATTCAAATGCACACCTCTCCACTTCATAGCCTGTCTCTAGAAACACTTGGGCATCAGAGGGACCAAGAGGAGCTCTGGCATTTGTCAAGGCCTTCGGGCTCCTAGCTGAGGTCCTGAGAAGCCTGACTTGCACCAGTTATGAGAGGACCTCCATCTATCCCTGGCGGCCATGCTCCCCTTTTGCAAACTCTCCCTTCCACGGTGAAGCAATCCCCTTCCCTAACTGGGTATCTGGATCCCAGACGCTCTTCCCTCGGATCTATCCTATCCTTGGCAATAGATAAATCATCCCAAAGCTCAGCTCTGCACTGGTCACCTCCATGATCAAAACTTCAAACAGCTTTCTCTTGCCTACAGAATCAAGCCCGGCTTTCTAAGTTTGACGGCAAACCACCGATGACCTAGCTCCAACCTTATTTTCCACTATTGCCATGACACAGTCTCTGCTCTGCTCACCCTGAGCCACTACAGATGCTCTGGCTCCAGCTGCTACATTTTCACTTGTGCTGTTCTAACTAGAGGCCCCATCGTTGCCCTCTTTATACTTTAGATTCATCCTGTGCTTGAAGCTTTGGTTCATATCACATTTTGCATTCCTGATGGAAAAAGCGATTTTTTCCCCCACCTCTGAATCCCTGCAGCATTTTATCTGAACACATGACACTTACCACTTTCCAGTTTGCCCTGGAATTATTGATGTGCATAGCTTATCTTCCTGCTCAGATTTTAAAGGGTAGAGACCATGGCGCTCTAAGTTTTATGGTTCCCATAGCATCTGGCACACAGCAGGCACTTTTATATTTGTGTTGCATAAATGGCTATACCTTTGAATGAATGAATGGATGGACAAACAGACACATGTACAAATGAATTAATGGGTGAAGGAACAAGACAGGCAGCTGTCCTGAGGCCCCATGGAGTGGGCTACTCCAGCCAGCTCCAAAGAGGATACAGCTTCAGATGGATAATCAATGCGGGTTATGCTAATTACAAAAATCAGGGAGGGGCCGGACCCCTCCGGACATGTTCTAGGAGGGCCACCTTGTTGGGGGAGAGGCTGGGGGACAGCCATAGGTCTCGAGCCTGCTACAACCAACCCCAGAGCCCCACTGCCCAGCCCCGTGGTGACTCTCACATCAATGTAGTTGGCGTTGATGTAGTCGGAATGAGGATCTCCGTCCAACACCAGCAGCCTCACCCGGGAATGGTCATCTGCAGAAAGATAGCAAAAAACAAGGAGGTGGGTGGTGAGGGGCTGCGGTGAGGGGCCAGCACTGCCCACCTGCAAGGCTCCCATGCGTTAGTAGTATGGGCATCGGGCTGCTTCCCACACCTTCTCTCATTTAACCCCTGGTCCCACCCTGTTATCATTCCCATTTACAGATGAGGCAGTTGAGGCTCAGGGAGGTTGCTGTGCCTTAGAAAGCACTGTGTGTGCTCCTTCTCTTTTTTCCACCTGCCCTTCTAGTACTCATCATGACCCACCTGGGTGAGTCGCCTGCTTCTTTAAGTCTTCATGATTTTGTCATTAAAAGGGCAGTAGAAATACCTTCTTCACACGACAGTGTGAGAGAGATCAGAACACTTAGGAGGCGAGAAGCGTCGGATCTGAACTAACATGTTTTCATTACTGCTTAAAAACGGCAAATTTGCCTATTTTCTTCACGTGCGTAAATGCTTTCCCTTTGTCTCTTGGAGAATTGTTGCAAATAGATTGTTGGCCACATATTGTTATCAATACAATCATTCAAGGGAAGCAGGCTCCGTCATTATAAAAGAGGTCATCAATAACTAAAAACATGTTATGGAGAATGCCATTTCAGACACAATCCAGGCATAAACAAGATTTGCAGGGTTTAGTCAATGGCACGTTTACTTCAAATAACATCAAATAAGCACCATTAAGAAAAAAACCCTCGTGCAGAAGACTCAGGCTAATTCTTTACAACTAATTAAGGCACGTGGTGACACGCTAAGGATGCACAGGAACGGAACAACCTGGCTGGGTCTGGAGGGAGGAGGGGCTCAGCGGGCTGTCTGGGTCCCCGTCACCCATTGCTACATGTCCCTGCTTCTGCTGTCCAGTCTAGGACAGGGCTAGGGTTCCCAGCAAGTGGGCTGGAGCGCTCAGAGCATCTGCGGGTGTCCCTGGGATCAGGGCTGTCCCTGGGCCAGTGTATCCTGCTAAGACATAGGCAGCCCTCTGCAGTTTAAGGGGCACATCTATTACTACAAACAGGAAGCCCCCAAGAACAGGGTCATTAGCGCTTTGTTCCCTGTTTCATCCTCCGGGCCCCCACTTGCAGCAGGTGCTCTACAAATCCTTAGTGAGCATACGAATGGATCGCCTCACTGGACTCTTGCAGTGAGCCTGGGAGACAAGCAGCATAGCCCTGTTACAAAGGAGGACGCTGAGGCTCCCAAGAACTGACTGGCCACATGGCCCGTGCATGGTGGAACTCATTCTGAGCTCAGAAACTCCTGCTTCCAAAGAGGGGTCTAAGCAGGACATTGGAGACGGCTTCAAGTGTACATGTTGGGGGCGGGGAGAGAATTCATGCCAGAGAATTGGTTAGTCAGTGATGGAAGAGCTGAGAAATCAGAGAAAGGCCGTGTAACTCAGAGATCAGTGCTAGCAAGGAGATGTTACCCCCCTGGGAACGGTGGGGCAGATGGTAGAGGCAAGGTTATCAGAGGTAGGGCTGGGCCCACTCTCTGGTGGGAGCTGGAGATGTACCCTGGCTTCTTCCTTTCGCTGACTTCCAATCTCCCACCAGGGCATGTCCTTGGCCAAAGTCAGCCAAATTCCAGCTGGCAAGAAACTACAAAATGCAACCCACAGGGGTCAGTTGAAGATGGGAAGGCAAGGAATGGGACTGAGGATGGACAAACAGGCCCAAGACTGGGCAGGACACTAGTTCACATCCACTAATTAAATAATTCAAAAATTAGTCCTTGACCGTGTGCCAGGCACTATGATAGACACAGAGATACGCTGGATTGCCACTTTTCTTACTCCTCATGGGCGAGAGTTGCTTGTGGGAGGTCTAACTCATCTCTTTGGGGGTGGTGGGGGAGTGGGGTGTGAAGCTGGGAGTCCGAAGTTCACCTTTATGGAGTTCATGGCCAGTATCAGATTTTATAAACCTGAATTCACGCAATCATTTATTCCTCAACATAGCTCTGTGGATTACTACAATATACAATGATACCATGATGATATAATATGTTGATTCTTCCCATTTCACAGATGAAGGAATGGGGTCTTGGGGAGGTTAAGCACGTTCCCAATGTTATGCAGCCTGCATGTGGCAGAGCTGGGATTCTATCTCAGGTCTATCCAAGCCTGAACGCTGGCTCCATCCACACATGGTGCTCTCCCTGGACTTCCAGCATCTGGCAGACACTGCTCCTGGAGTCTGTGCAAATGGTTGGTCCCAGATCCTGCAGTATTCTAGCTCCCCTAGGAGTGGGAACCCTTCCACACCACTACAGGAGCAAGGAGTCAGACAAGGCCCAGCGCCTGACTCTGAGCTGACACTGTTGAGCCCCATTACCAGTGGTTACAAAAACGATAATCCTTCGGGGCACCTGGGTGGCTCAGTGGGTTAAGCCTCTGCCTTCGGCTCAGGTCATGATCTCAGGGTCCTGGGATCGAGCCCCGCATCGGGCTCTCTTCTCAGCAAGGATTCTGCTTCCTCCTCTTTCTCTGCCTGCCTCTCTACCTACTTGTGATCTCTCTCTGTCAAATAAATAAATAAAATCTTAAAAAAAAAAGATAATCCTTCAAAAAGTAAAAATACACATTGTGTTTTCACTCATTGGTCTCACTAATGACTTATTGATTCAAAAATCTCCTTTGTTTATTGAGTTATGACTGCCCCTGGGATCTATAGCACTGGAAACAGAGATTCTGGCTTAAAATGTAGAGAGGGAATTTTCTTTAACATAAAATGAACGTTAAAATCTGAAAGCAAAAAGGATTTTAAAAACCAACAAGAAACAAACTTATTTAAGTTAAATATTCTTAAAGACGAAAGGGGCCTCTATCCATCAGATGATGGTGTTTGTCGGTATCTTGTCTTCATCCATTCATAAAGAACCTACTATGTGCAGACTGGTTAAATGGCCTAAGGAAGTATTGTCAAAATGATACTCATGCTTAAGGAATCTCATGTGGGAGACAGACTATACACGGAAGTAGAATATCAAGGTCTAGGAAGTGGAGAAAGGAGGGCTTTGTGAAGAGTATGTGAATGAGGAATTAAAAGTGGGCTAAGACTTAACCAGTAGACAGTGAGGAAGGCTCCTTCCATCAGAGGGAACAAAGAAAGTAAGACAGTGCTCTTGAAAAAGCAAGCACACTGGGGAGGCTGAAAACCGTTTCCTGCCTTGTGGACACAGCAGCAGTGAGGGGATTATAGCAACAGAAGGAGAGAGAAAGCAGGTAGGCAGGGGTTGGGTTACAAGAGGCACTCAACCCTGTATTAAGGCGCTTAGATGCAAATACCCATGCTGGGCTCTGCAAGGCATCCATATACAGGATACCTCTACTTTTCCGAGGCTATGAAAGGCTATTTTATTATGCAATGACCAAGGTTCACTCCCAGAGGGCTAACCGGTGGCCAGTGGGATACACCCATCATGTGAGGTATGAAGCTCAGGGTCAGGATCTGGGTTCAAATCTTAGCCTTATCACTTAGTAAATCAACTGACTGCCCTTAGTTTGGGTTGCTTATCAAAGAGGAGCCAATACTATATAGCTTACAGAGGGTTGGGGGGATTAAATGAGAAAATACAGACACAAAAAGTGCCAGGGTATTAACAGAATGAAAAGACAAGCCACAGACTGGGAGAAAATCTTTGCAGAATATCAGCTAAAGGACTTGTATCCACAATATACAAAGAACACTTAAATTCAACAAGAAAAGAACCCCATTTTAAAAAACGGGCAAAAGATCTGAGCAGACACCTTGGCAAAAAAGATACACAGATGGCAAATAAGTATATAAAAAATGTTCAACATCATATGTCATTAGGGAATTCCAATTAAAACAACGACGAGATATCTCTATAACACCTACTAGAATGGCCCAAGTCCAGAACACTGACCACACCAAATGCTGGCAAGGATATGGAGCAACAGGAACTCTCGGGTCATCGCTGGTGGGAATGCGAAATGATACAGCCACTTTGGGAGATGGTTTGGCAGTTTCTTTTAGAACTAAACATACTCGTATCGTATGATTCCAGCAATTGCTGTCTTTGATATTTACCCAAATGAGTTGGAAACTTATGTCCACACAAAAACTTGCACACAAATGTTTATAGCAGTTTCACTCACAACTGCCAAAACTTAGGGAGGGGAAAAAAAAAACCAAGATGTCCTTCAGTACATGAATGGATAGACAAATGTATACCCAGACAGTGGAATAGCATTCAGTGATATTTAGAGATAAATGATCAAGCCATGAAAAGACAGGGAGGAAACGTACAAGCGAGTCTGCAAAGGCTTCATACTGTGTGATTCCCGCTCTGTGACACTCTAGTATGGACACGGTAAATAATCAGTGGCTGCCAGGGGCTTGGCGACAGGATAAGCAGGTGGGACACGGGGGCATTTTAGGGTCCTGAAACGATCCTGTGTAATACTGTAGTGGAGGATACATGTCACTGCACATTTTTTTAAAATCCCACCGAACTGCACAACACAAAGAGTAGACTCTGAACCATGGACTTTAGCTAATAATAATGGATCAAGATTGGTTCACTAATTGTAACAAATGTGTCACATGGATGCAAGGTATTAATAACAGGGGGATCTGAATGTGGGAGGGAGGCAGGCAGCCCATGGGAACTCTCTCTGTACATTCTGCTCATTTCTTCCGAAACCTAAGACTGCTCTTATTTAAAAAAAAAAAAAAAAAAAAGGTACTAGGACAGTGCCTGGTATGCAGCAGGTGCTTACTAAATGGTGGTTCTGGGCTGGACATGAGGCTCAGGGCTGAGATGCTTAGGAATGGGTGTTCCCCACATGTCCTTCCGTACCAGCTGTAAATCTACCTTCTGCAGAGGCAAGGAGGTATGTATGGTGAGTATTCTTGAAAGCACAGAATTCAGCCCTGTGAGGAGTAGTGGTGTCCTCATGGTTTATTTATTCCTTCTGGGAGATGCTAATATTATTCTGTGTCCCCTTCTTCTTCTAACTTTATATAATTAGAAGGATAAAAAATTGTGTTTATCCACATGCACATGGAGAAAGATGGGGCAGCGGGCAATGTGAAGGAGTTTATACAAGGTAATTTACAAGCAGCTCAGAACGTTCATTATGCTCTATCTACATTTCGCAAGCCTGAAAAACAGCTAATTTGGTACTCCGCGTTTGATATTCCAGACGAGATGCTGAGAAGAGTCACACAGAGGAGATGCAAACTCCTCCATGGTGAGGTGAGAGGAGGCTGGCCCCACCTGGCTCTCAGCTGAGGTGGGAGATGGGCAAGAACAGGCTTGTGGGGAAGAGAAAACCGGTGGCAGGGGAGGGGAGACATAGCTGCAAAGATATGGAGATCCAAAGAGCTCTGCCGAACACAACTCCAGGGGAACAGAAACACTGTCCCTCTGGAATCAATCTGTTCCTTGTCATTTTAGGACAAAGACCAGTGGTATGTTGCTAAATGTTTAGCAAACAGCTCTCTGGAGGGAAAAAAGGCCCTGATCGGTACAGTCTGCTGATTTCTGTGGTATAAATACTCCCACCATGACTAATTTCAAGCTACCAACATGGCATCAACTAGCTTACAAAATTCCTGAAAATTTAACAATCTGTTCTTGCAAGCTGGTATGAATCAGTTCAGGACACTACTAACAGGGAACAAAGCCCACAACGCTTTGCATGATCTGATGGTCTGGGATCCAATTCCCAGTCTAGCCTCATGCTCCCCTCCCCAAATACTATGCTGATAACTATGCTCTTCTTTCAGTTGCTCAAATGCACAATGTCTGCTCTGACCACAGGGCCTTTGCACATGTACAGGAACACCCCAACCCATCTCCACAAAGTCTGGCAACATCTCATTCTTCAGGTCTTTGCTCAATGTTCCTTACTCAGGAAGTCTCCTATGATCTCTCCACCCCAGACTCCGAGAGCTCCCTGGACTTTTCCTCAGAACTCTTAGAACAGCTGTATTTCTGTGACTACCTGATTAACCTGTGGCTCCCCTTCACATCCTATTTAAGGAAGGGCATCCTATTTACTGGACTCCTCTACAGTGTTTGGCAGATGGCAGGTACTCAATAATTATTTAATAGATGAATTCATATTTGTGTCTGAGAGACTGAGAACCAGAAAGAGGTAAGGCCCCTTGCTTAATAGCCATACAGTTGATTTTAGGTAACATGGCCTGGGACCCAAGGCTCTTTCCTCTACACAGAACTGGCAAGGTGTGCCTGGATCCTGTGCTCAAATACCCCCTTTCCCCATAGCTGATCTGTTACCTGCCCGATCTGTTACCCCCATTCTGTCCTGTCCCCAGATTGACAGCCAGTTCTGCCTCTGCAGGAGAGACTAAGGAATCGGGCAGACTCAGGAGGCAGGTGGGAGGTCTGTCATACACTAACCACATCACCTGGGGCAAGTTCCTTACCTTCCCTGAGTCTCAATTTATCCAACTATAGAATCAAAATCCTATCTACCTTTGCGGATGTACTGCAAGGATTAAAAAAGGTGAGATAGGAAGGCACCTGGTGCGTTGTAAGAGATCAAACTCAAGTATGTAAATTCAGTTTAATTATTATTCTAGATCAGTGGTTCTCAAAATGTAGTCCCTTGACCAATAGTATCAGCAATGCCTGGGGGCTTGTCAGAAATGCAAATTCTTGAGTCCCAGCCCAGACCTGGTGAATCAGAAACTCTGGTGTAGGGCCCAGAAATAGGTATTTTAACAAGCCCTCTAGGAGATGCTGATGCACACTCCGGTTTAAGCGTGTAGGTCAATGTTCAATTATGTAGTGAGGTGCCCTTGTTCTTCTCTTCAATTTGTCTTGGGAAAGACCAAAGATCCTTCTGGAATTGGGCCCTGGGACTGGACACCCATCTTGTGTTATGTGGTGAGCCAGAGGAATTTATCTGTGTGGCATGAGTACGATGTTCCAGGTACCATTTTAGACGGTTAACGGATGTTTTGATATTTGATTGTCATGGTGGTGGTGGTGGTGGTGGTGGTGGTGGTGGTGGTAGTGGGGTGTGTGTGTGTGTGTGTGTGTGTGTGTGTGTGTGAGTGTGATCACTCCATTTTATGGATGAGAAACTCAAATCTCTAAGAAGTTTAACAACTAACTCAGGAAAAGGTGTAAGATCAAGAACTTTCTCATGGACTGGTGGGATCCCTACTCCTCCTGAAACCCTAAGACCTACTGCTCCCACCCCCCTTCTGTGCCAGTTCTGACTCCCAACACTGCCCATCCCACTGTGTTCCCATCCCCACCTCTTATTTCCTCTTGTGTGCCATACTCACTTTCCAAACAAACCACAACCTCTCCTCCCCTCCTCCCCCATCAAAGGTAGCCCTACAAATGGGTCTTCTCGAGTGGAAACCACTTATGAAAAGAATCACTTGAGAGAGGTGGGGCTGGGGAGAGACTCTCACTTGGATACATGATGTGCTTTCTTCCTGTCTTCTGGGCACTCAGGAGGGTAAAGAAAAGGTGCAATTTTTCAGAGAAAAGAGATTTGGCTCATTACAATGAACTGTGGAGCTAAAAGATCATTTCCTAGAAGGATTGGAAATGTTAATGCCATCATCTTGCACGAGTGGATAGGGAGGAGGCAGACAATTCCACTGAGACTGCCTGGTCCCTCATTGAAGGTAAAGGTCAGCACCTTCAATCTTGATTGAATTACCAGTATCCAGAGAGAGGGTGGCTGGGGTAGAAGAGGGAAACAGCCTGGCAGTCTCTGTACCTCCTAACTCTGCCCATTCTGTGCCAGCTGAGGTTGGATGGCTCCTTTGGGTGGGGGCAGAGAAGTTAAGCAGAGAGGAGAAGAGCACTGGGAGAAGTGAGAGGCACGAGGACCACCTGATGCATTGACTGCTTCATCCTAAGCAGGCTGTCCTGCCCACACTCCATTAAAGGAACTTTCTGGAAGGAAGGAAGGTTTCTCATTTAGATTCCTTTGGAAGCAGAATCTGAGACCAGGATTTGAGTACAAGTAGTCAGCGTGGGAGGTGATCCCCAGAAGTGGGAAGGGGAATGGGAAGGAGATGGACAGAGGAAGGAATCTGGTAAGGGGTGTGTCGTCAAGCAAGCTCCCACGGCAGATCACTGTGGCTTCATCCTGCTGAGAGCTCCAGCAGGTTTTTCCGGCTCAGGGGAGAGGAGGCAGGGTGCTCACACACCCGCTCTCTCAGTCAACGGCTGAAGGCTGCTCCGGGGGACGGTTCATCTCTTGGCACTTCTTGCTTGTCCTGTACGCAGGCAGAGAGGGCTCCAGTGGCCAGAGCAAGTCTCCCGATGAACCAGGGCACTGACGACTTCTGTACCAGGGCCCATCTGCAGGGTCCCCACCCCGCCCTCAGAGACCCCAAAGGAGAAGGCGGACTGAGAGCCAGAAGCACTGAACAACGCACCTGCTTTGTCATCCCAGGTCCATCTTTCCAGGAGTCAGCAGAGAAACCACTGTGAGAAAAGCCTCTAGGTTTGTTTTGAACCCGAGTTTCTCCCTTGAAGTGAGAAGGGCCTCTCTGAAAAGTTCATCCCAGTCAGCCATTTGGTCTGAGGTCGGATCCCTAAGCACATTCCCCGCCAAGAGTATGATGTGTCTTGATGCAGAAGGGTTCCTTGCTGGGGTCACGTGGCACCCTGGCAGCACAAGCCAGGAGCGCTGGGTGTGGCCATCCTACAGACCCACTGTGTGACCTGGGCTGGGGACTCCACATCTCTGGCCCATCACTCCTTGCCTGTGAGCTCAAAGAGGCTGGACTAAGTCTCAGCTGGGTTTAAAAGTCGCTACGCCCGATTTGGATTCAGCAGTCATTCCTCTTAATGTGCCCTCTGTGCACTGAGAGAGGAGAAACCGAGGGTCAGAGAGAGGAAGTGACCTTGCCGAAGGTCATGCGCCCGGTCAAGGGCGGAACTGAGACTAGAACCCGGCTCTGCCTGAGCCCATGTCCGGTATTCCAGTACACCTGGGCCCAGTGGGCGAGGTCTGCAGGTTCCCCTGTTCTCTGGCTTTGGGTTGGGTTTGGCCAATGGAAACCACCCGCACGAGCTGGAGCAAGAGAGAACGTGACCAACGTGCTTAGGTCGTCTCTCTCTCTGGGGGTCCTGGTTAGGTCGTCTCTCTTTCTGGGGGTCCTGGTAGCTTCTCCTCTGAGTATTTAGCCTCGAGGGCTGCACTATTCCTTGTCATCTCCCTCCAACCTACCTAGCTCACCCCTTTATACAAAAATCACTTGATTCAATTCTCTTCACGGCTGCCCCCTTGAGGGTCCCATCTGTTTCCTGCGGGGACCCCGACAGAGCTGATGAAATCTGCAGCCTCTGCCGTCACTTCCTCTCCTCCCTGCCCCCTCTTCCCGCCAGCCCAGGAGCCCCCTCCAGAAGAACAGACATGTGGGAACGCTGGGGGGAGGGGGTGGTTCTTGAAATTTCCCCCTGTCCACAGTCTCTGCCCCAGAGCTGCTTGAAAGCAAAGAGCTCTTTGTTCTGGATCTCCGTTCACTTCCTTCCCTTTCATTGCCTTGTCATCCCACCGCTGGAAACCCCATTGTCTCTGCTACCAAATTCTAGACAGCCTCATTTGGAAGAAAGGGCTGATTTAACCAAGGTTTCTCTTTCATTGTTTCATTTGCAGGCAGTCCTCTCCCTCCTCCTCTTCCCCTTTAATCTTCTCTGTCCTCCTGGCCTGGGCCTTTGTCCTCCACTCCAGCCTCCCCCGAGCTCTGGGTTCCTTAAGATGCTAATCACACCCGGTTTTCTTCTTGTGCCAAGAATATTTCTATTTATCAAGCGGCGGCAGACTTCGCCTTTGGGAGGGACACATACAAGGACAGGAACACTTTCCATTCCTCGGGGCTGTCTCTCTTTGCCCTTTCTTGTTTCAATTCCAGGACTCTTTCTTTGCTCAGTTCGTCTGTATATCTTCCAGGGGTTTTGAATGCACAGGTTGCCTGATCCTGTCTCCTTTTGTAGGGAGTGCAGACCGACACGGGCCACGGTGTCCTGGAGAATTACTGATCTGTCCATGAGAAGGATTGTTCGGGCCCGTTGAGGTAGTATCGTTAGGTGTTTGAATTCCCTCTGCCATCTCTGGGTTTCCCCAGGAAGAGGTGCGGGAGGAGGGTTCCAGTGCATGTGGTTTATGTGGGAGCAGGGGCACCGGCAGGGAGCAGGGGTGGGGAAGCAGCCCAGAGAAGGCAGCCCCCAAGAGGGGGTGTTTAAAGTCTGTTCCTGTGGTGGGCAACGGCAGCCCAGGCCGTGTGGGAATTCTGGGAAAGGTGAAGAACACACCCTCAGTGGGATGGGAAGGAGCTGGGCTATTTCACCGGCCGGAGAGAGATGGCCTTTTCCACAGAGTGTCTCGCCCCAGTTTCGAAGCAGGTCCTCGGGTGAAGAGAAGCAGTCAGGGCAGCCTGAGGGGGAAGCAAGTGAGGCGCCCAGGGCATAACCCTCAGTGAGGCGCTTGCTCTCGGGGTCGCTCCCCCGAGCATGGCATCTCCTTGAACGCTGGGTGCCTCGCTTGCTCACCTTAGTTCTGGCGGAGGATGCCAGACGGTCTGCTGGTGTTCCTCTACACCAGGTGGGGCGGCCATGGGGTGTGGGTGGGAGGAGAGCTGACAATGTCTTCTGCACCCCCAGGGATGGAGTTTAATCCCCTTCATTGTTTTTCCTTGCTACTTGGAATCCCGCCTTCCGAGCTGCAGCTTTTGCAGGGGACAGGATGGTTCTCTTCCTGCCCCTTCCTGTGTCCCATCTCTCTTCCCCCACTCAGGCTCAGTTGCTTCTTCCTCCTGCATATCATTGTGCCCTCTGTCATCCCGCTTACCTCCCTCTGTTCTTCCGGAATATTCTCTATTTTACTTGAGAAGCCAGAAGGGAGTAGTCCATGGCTAAAGCTCTCTGGGGTCTTGCACAGAGTCTGCTTTCCAACATTAAGTTCCTATTCGCTGAGCCCCATCCAGACACCAGGTTTGGGGACACAGAAGTACAGTCATCTGCCTGCTGTCACAGAGCATCTATTCCAGTGAGGAAAACAGGCAGTCAGCAGACAGTCACCCAAACGCCTCTCAAATCTCAATGATGAGGAGGGTTAAAGAGAAGACATGCATTGTCCCCAAGGAGTGAATAATGGGGTTTTGACCAAATTTGAACGGCCAGAAGAATTCCCTGAGGAGGTGATGACTGAGAAGGATCTGAAGAATAAGTAGAACTTAGTAGAGCAAAGTGAGGTGGGAAGGGCACTTTGATAGAGTACACAGAGTGTGCAAAGGCCCTGTGGCATGAAGGAGCACAGAAAGCTCAAGGGACTGAATGAAGATCAGTGTGGTTCACTGAGGAAACCAGGATGGAGAGGACACATTATGAAACAGGAGTTAGAGAGGTGGCTAAGGGCCTTTGGATAAGGAGTGTTTAGAAATGCAGGAAAGCCGTTTGAAGGGTTTTCCATAGGAAAACGACATGATCCAATTCCCATTTTGAGGATGTCCCCCTGGCTTGTGTCAGAGATAGATAAGTGGAAGTTGGGGGTCTGATTAGATGTGCAGCTGTAGGAAAAAGGCTGGACGGAGTCCAGGTGAGAGCTGACAAGGGCTCAGGTAAAGGTGCTGGGGGCCAAGGATGGGCAGGGAAGTCTGGAAGACAGACAGCTTGGTGTATCTTTTCGTCCTTAGCCCCCGTGGGCTTTTGCGTGGATGCCTGGCCCAGGCTGGATATTCTTGTCTCTCAGGGAGGCCAGGGCTCCTCACAGTGCTCTAGTCTTTATCTTTTTTTCTCTGTACAACACCCCAGGAGGAAGACCTCCTTGTACCCAATTTACAGAGAGATGACCAAGGTTTGGCGTGATCACCTAAGGACTCACAGTTCATAATTTTAGGGCATGGTATGCATGGTGCCCAAGCAGAGGATGGTCAGAGTGAGCCGCTACCTGTGCCCAGCACGGGAGCTCCATGGGAGCAGAGACGGAGAGCCCAGCACAAGGCCTGGGTCAGCAGAGGCCCACACGTTGTGGGTCTTAAAAACACACATCCTGATTGTTCAAGCATCTCTTTTCAATGCTTCACTTGCAAGAAATCTTGCTGCCTGCATTACTATCTTCCAAGAGACAAATTATAAATGTTTTCTGATTAGTTCTACCATTCATAGCCCATTCCTAAATCAGCACAGGAAACAGCTAAGCTAAAACTTCTGCCTCTTTCTTCCTTTGCAAGCTGCCTGTATCTTATGCTTTCTTCCTCCAAGTTTTTTTCTTAGGCAATGTCTAGACAGTTAAACAAAACAAAACACTGAACTGTGCTAGAAATAATTTGTTATTCAAGGTCTTTTTTTTTTTTTTTCCCCTCTGTTGTTGGCTAGATGGGGTAATCCTGAGAGCTGAGACCAGAAACGCAAGGCATACAATCAGTGAGATGTCAAAAGGTCCAGGTTGAATATACCATGGCAGACAAAGGCTGTTGCCAACTCTTGTTTCAATCAGGCTATATGCTCAACATTTTGCATGAAGTAACTTTGCCCTCTCTGTACTTATGCTGCTTTGAAGGCTGTACATGCCAATATTTGGCAGTGATAATACTGTGTGACCTACGCCTTTCTCCCTGTCTCACTGTCTAGCACTGAATATTATGCACAGTCACACACAATGTTGTGTGTTGGCACCGTCCTTATTTAGGCTTCACTGTCCCTTGGCTACCACTGCAGTAGCCTCCTGTCCCTCTGTCTCCAGGCTCTTCCAATCGAATCCATCCTCCCAATCAGCCACCCTAGTGATCTTTCCAAAATGGACACCTGATCATGCCCATCCCCCTACCAACCTGGTTGATTCCATGTCACCTGATGGGTATTCAGTGATTTCTGGTTCAAAGAAGGTGGAATGATTTATCTGTTCTGATCTTTAGGTACCGCGAGAAACTAACTCTATGGCTAAAAGTAATGGTGCCAAGCACTGTGCAAAGGTTCACCTACCTTTTTAAAACGACCCTGTCTTTATTGTTTGTAACATTTCAAAGGGAAGAAACTGAAGCTTCGAGAGGTCAGGTAACTTGCCAAGGGCCCCAGAGCTGGGATAGAAGCCCAGGCAGTCTGACTCCACAGGGGGCTCTAACCACTCTGCATCACAGCCTTCGTCAAACCATGTATCACAGGTGATTACAGGAATATTAGAGCTCACTGTCAAGCAAAAAGCAATGACCTTGCCTGCCTCCCTGACCTCTGCACAAAACATGCTTTCCTCCTACAGGCTCGGGGCCACCAAGTGTCTTGGCCAATGCAGGCCTCTGCCACACACGGCATATGTTGGCCAAGGCACTCACGTTATAGCACCTGCCCCTCTCACAGTGGGGACCGGCAGAAGTCATGAACCTGCCCCTAGTGGGGGCCAGCAGAACCCATAAACCCTGACCCTAGCATGACCAGAGTAGCCCTGGGCTCCTCTGGGCCCTGAGTTGGCTGCTCCCCAAGCCCTCAGGGCTCTTACAGGATATGATGTTTCCGTATCGATTCTTATTGCGGTTTTCATCCTCTTTGGCTGTGTCCCACGAAGCTGTCTGCCCCTCTGGTAAAGCCTAGAAAGGAAGGACAGAGTGGTTAGAATGGCCCGAGATAGGGGCTTTCTCCATGTGTGGATGAGCCGGAAGGGAAATCGGATCCACTGGGATGGTCACTCAGTACAAAGGTCTCCGTGTTCTTTGACGTGGTCTGGGGAGAATGTGAACTTGGCCCCATCATGAACTTATCTACTCGTTCATTGACTCAAATGTCACTGATGCCTTCTGTGTGTCAAGAGCCCAAACGTGGCCCGGGAGGGGAGTCATTTGCTCATTAACGCAGTCATTCGACAGGTATTTACTGAGTCCTTAATATGTACTGGGCACTGTTGTAGGTACTCGGGATACAGAGAAATAGACAAAGTTCCTTTTGAGCTTCTAGTCAACTGGGTGATGCCACAGATGAGGGAGAAGACATATGTAATTTCAGATTGTGGAAAGTGCTATGAAGAAAACTAAGCATGGAGAAGGGAGGGTGAGTTTCTTCAGATTATACAGTCCACGAGGGCTTCTCTGAGAAGGGAACAGTTAACCTGACTCCTTTGTTTTTTTAAATTTTATTTTATTTTTTTTCAGTTTTCCAAAATTCATTGTTTATGCACCACACCCAGTGCTCCATGTAATACCAAACTCCTTAATCACGTGAAAAAGTCAGTTGTGCCAAAAGCAGGATGTGCTTTCCAGGCAGAGGGAACAGTAGGTGCTAAAATGGTAACCAAATGACCGTGTCCAAGGGTAAGACAGGGAGAACGGTGATGGGGGCATCTGCATGGGCTGGGACAGCTCAAACTATAAAAGGTATTGTGGTCACTGGTGATGAGTTGGATATTATTCTAAGTGAGATGGAAAGCCATGGGAGGGTTCTGAGCAGTGCAGTTGGCTGATCTGATTTATATTTTACGAAGTACCTTCTGGCTCAAATATGGGACACAGGTTCTAGGATGCCTGGGGAGGAGGCAGGGAGATCAGTTAGGAAGTTGTTGCCATGGTCCAGGTAAGAGATGAGGCTACTGTGGACCCTTTACTGGGACGGTGGCAGAAGATGTAGTGAGAAGCGGTTATTTTCAGGATGGTCGGTTGAATATTGTAGATTTTAGTTCCCTCAGAAGCAGACTTGGAAACAAAGATTTGAATAGGAGATCTTCCTTGGGAGGCAATCCTAAGGAGCACGGGTGAGAGAGTGGGGGCAATGATACGATCACGGGAAGCTAGTCAGTACATGGTACCCCAGGAAGCAAGTCACCACAGTGCACATCTAGGCTTTAATCTCACAGGCCCATTGTAGGTTGGGTGTATCTACCCACCAATTCTCATGTACCATGGGTTGAGGACAACTCTTAGGAAATCCCTTGGCACTTCTGCCATGCTCTGTGGGTAAGCTGTGCATATTCTCTAGAAAAGTCCTTGGGCAACAAGCCAGAGGTGCTTCCAGGTGGTGGGCACTGGGTGAGCATGCATGGGAAGATGAGTGTAGAGAGGACACGAGCAGGCCAGCACATCTGCTGTAGGTGTGGACCATGAAGGAAAGAGGGATGAAGGCTGATTCCTAGACTATTGGCTTGAAGAAGTGAGTGGAGAGCCGCAGCATTTGCGGAGATGGAGGAAGTACATGTTCTGGGCACGTCAAGTGCTTAGAACGGCGCCTGCCACTTGCTGAGGCCGTGTGCTGCTCGCTGTGTTCCACACAGTAAGAGCTGCAGCGGCGGGAGCACGTTTGAGATGACTAGTCGGCACCTGAGTTGAGATGCTGAGCGGGAGGTTGGACACAGACGTTCCCAGTCAGAGCAGGGGAAAGGGTTAGGAGTCATCAATCCAAGAGGAGACAGACAAGTCAACAACCACGTGGAATGATTGAGAGAGTTAGGAGCCAAGTGTGGTGGCAACACAAGGGAGGGTACAGTCGCTTATCTCGCAGAAAAGGACTCTGGGCGTTCAAGGGAGCGGGAACAGCAGTAGGGAAGCTGCAGGAGCATGAAGGCCGGGCCACAATCCGATTCCCCTTTCCACCCCGCAGCCTGCGGCGTGGGCCGAGCGCCCTGCTCGCGGGCTGGGCACTGCTTCTGAGGCTGGATCTGTGATTCCTTCAGTCTAACACCCCTGTCTGCAGTGCGGGGGAGACCAGCATCCTCTCATCTCATTACGCTGGCCTTGCCTTTGTCCATCCATCCCTTACTAGGTTCAGCCTCAACAAGTCCATCAGCCGAATGGTCAGAAAAGCCACCCATCAGCGGGCATGCAGGACCACTGTCTAGGAAAAGCCCAGCTCATTCACAACACCCCCTTTCTTGCTTCCAATCTCCTGTGTGTTAAGCCAACCTGGGTGGGTCTTCTAGAGAAGACGTTGGCAAACTTCCTGTAACGGGTCAGCAGCCTGGGCTTTGCAGGCCAAGTACTTTGTGCCGCCTCCACTCACGGTCTGTGGTTGCAGAGGGAACGCAGTCACAAACAAAGCTGGGTATGATCTGATGAAACTTAACTTACGAAAACAGGTGTTGGGTGGGATTTAGCCTGTGGCTGCACTTTGTGGACCTTTCTTCTAGAAGCATGACTGTGATCCTCAGCTCTGCCGTGGCTGGGAAGGTAGAACCGGTGCTCATTCTGCTACCTCGCCATTCTAGATGGAAAGGAGATGGGGTGGGAGGCCCTTGCCTAGGCTGCCTGGCTAAGCTGTGTTCTCCAAGTTCGCCTTCCCCAGGGTTTCAGACCAGGGTACTAGAGTGTCTTCCCAGCTATTAATTGATCAGAATTTTATTCTCTGTATGTCACAAACCCTTAAGCATCCCAGAGGAGAAGCGAAGCAGGTGCTAGGCTCTGGGCACCAATCTCTGCCCAAAATATGAGTGTGACAAAAGTGTCACGGAGAGAGAAAGGTGCTCACTTTACAGAGGGCCTGTCTCTCCTTTTTGTTCTCATCCTCCTTCCTTCCTCTTCATTACAAATGACCATCACCCTGCATCCCCCTTGCCATCAGCGTAGAGCATCTCTAGACCGCAAGTGGTTCTTGCTTTTGCACGTAACTCTTAGAACTCAAAGATTCTAGCTCTGGGGCCTCACCCTCCTGCCCCAGCCCGGTAGCTCCTGCTGTTTCAGACAACCTGCCAGGCCTATCTATTCCTGGCTCTCCGCAGTGGCGGGCCATGACTGTCTCACCAGCAACACTGGATTTCTCAACGTTTAAGTGGGTTTTCTGGGATTGGTTTTTCTACTGGAAACCCTGTATGATAAAAGCCAACTGTTCCTTCCATTATATCCAGCCAACAAAAGTGGTATGAAGCCATGAATAGGACACTCCAAGTATTTTCATAATTATTTTTTTGGGAAAAAAAAATCTGTTGAGTACTTACTACGTGCTAGGGCTTGGGTTATAGTTTGCTGAAGGTTTTGTTATGGCTGTACATTAGAATCGTCTGGGGAAGCTTTAAAACTCCCAAAGCCACAGCCCTGTTAAATTTCATCGGACTCCCTGGGGATGGGACACAGGCTGTCAGCAGTGTTTAAACTCCCTGGGTGGTTCTAATGCACAGTCACCCTTCTTGCAAATAATGAATTTACCTGGAGAAACACTTTCCCACGAGTCTCCTCACTGGTTTCTCTTGCTTTGGTCTTATCCCTTCCAACCCATTCTCCACTGTAATCAGAGAGATCTTTCTAAAATGTGAATAGGACCCAGTTACTCCCCTTGCCATTATCTTCAGGATAAATTCCAAAGTCTTCAATACAAGGTCCCTAATGACTTCACCCTACATGCCCCTCCAGCCTCATTTCTTGCCCTTATACTAATATTCTAAAGATGGGGAACCAAATGCAAGGCCACAGACCATTTCAGGTGTTCCAGATTTCCAAGACTGACTTTATATATGCTGTTCCCTCTGCCTGAAATTCTCTTCCACCTGAGTCTGCCTGGAAAGCTCCTACATACCCTTTAAAACCCATTTCAAGCATCTTCTGTTTCGTGAAAGCTCCAACCCTGCTACTCCTCCCAGCACTCCACTTCCTCACCATCTAGTGGGTCATTTCTGTGATTAGATGGACTCCTTTGCATCTAATTATTTGGAAGTCCTGTCTCCCAACCTAATGATGGGCTATTCCAGGAAAAGGGCAGCTTCTTGTTCGTGTCTCTATCTCTAGAGCCCGACACTGGCCTGTATTTCATATCTACCTGAATCCCCTTTGGAATAAATGAATGGAGTGGACAGATGGTTGAAAACATTAGCGGGTGAGGTGGCTTCTGTGCGTTCTCTTTAATCTCAGAGGTGTCAGTGATCTTGAAAACTATCTGGTTGTGTCCCCTTCCACAGTGACCTTCTGGGCAGTGGGAAGGCTGATGTGTAGCATCAGCTACTTGGATATGCTCGGTGACAGAGAGCTCACCACCTCATAATTCTTACGGACAGTTTGGACAGAATTTTGTTTCCTCTGCCTCCACGTACTTTGCCTTTGCCCTACGCTATGGGGGACCCACAGGATTAACATACACCTCCGTGCTGTGACACTGCAGAGATTTGATGACGATCCCTGTCCACCCTCGGAGTCCTTAAGTGGCACAATCTGGGAGTTGTCTTAACATCCAGGCCATAACCTTCAGGATGCACCCAGCATGCCGATATCCTTTGAAAAATCTTAAGCTGAGCAAAGCAGTTGTGATAAGTGGCCCTTCTCTGAGAAACCACACAGGCCCCTGACACAGCCCTGGGAGGCTCTCTGTGTCCCTCGGTGGGGCTGGGGGAGGAGGGGTGAGCCTGGGGGCCACGATGCTGTTGACCGAGGTAGAGGAGGCGAGGCCTAACAGAGCCACCTAGGAGTGAGCAGTAATGACCCCCTAATTGGCAGACTTTGATCATATGTCCATTTCCCTTTTTAGGGAGCTGCAATGTAATAGGGGATAATCTCTTGAAGGGAAAAAAAATATGAAGGGGTAAAAGTATGAAAGGGAGACTCATCTCCATCTTCAAAGTGAGCCAGCCGAGGGCCATTATTTTTACATTAGTGGCTAGTTACAGTAGATTGACTAGGGAATGGCGGCGGTCATTAGGAGCTAATCACATTCTTTTCAAGCCAAAATTGCCATCTCATTATAATCATCCATTATCAATCTCTGCTTTCCTCTTCTCATTCTCTTCTCCCGAGAGTGCGAGCTCTATTTTTACCCTCTTCTCTGAGTGTGGAAATGTTTCCTACTCTTCAACAGTGTTGCTTTTTCTAAGGCAATCATTTGGGGCTATCCTAGAGGACGCATTTGGGGATGTCCTGATCCCTGGAGGTCTGAGCTGTGGTGTTCACAGAATCCTCAAAAGTCAGACCTGGAAGGATCTTCTGAGAAAACCGTTGCCTCACTTTAGAGATCAGCAAAGTGAGGTCTAGAAACAGGAAATGACTTGCCTGAGCAGACGAGTTGAGTGGATCTATCTTCCCTCCACTCCTCCGCCCTTCTTCCCGCCCTCCCTCTCTCCCTCTGTTCCACAGCCACCATCTGGGTGCTACACGCCACTCTTAGGTTCTAGAAATAACAGCAACGAACGTGGCACCCAGGATCTAAGGAACTTAGTTCTGGTTGTGGGAAGGTGCAGACAATAAACGAACAGACAAGATAATTACTGTTTATAAACCAGTATATCCCAGTGTGTTCATGGCAATACACAAGGTGCCAGTGTAGACAGTGCCTAGGAGGAAGAGACAGCTTCAGACAGAATGGACTGCATAGGACATTTTTGAAAAGGTGACATTTGAGAAAGAAAGCAGCAACCCCTGACATCCAGCAGCTGGCCAGGCACTCACAGCCGGATCCTGGTGTCCTACTCTTGAGCATAAACAATTTCTCAGAATGCCAACATCGGACGAGGCTACTCTGAGGCCAGGATGGGGCAAGGCATAAACATGACCACGGTGTGGTCCTAACTAAACACAGACACAGTATGAATATTGTCCAAGCCAAGAAAAAAAAAAATATGACCAAAGTTCCACCTATCCTGGGTCACAGGAGAGATGGCTGCTCCTCTGCCACTCACAGCTTTAGGCTCTGTCCAGCGTCCTCTTCTTAGGGCTAGGATTTATTAAGGTCCCCAGTCTTACCACTGCCTCACGATGCCCAATCCCGAACAAAGCCCCGTATCCCCCAACACAGCCCACAGCCTCGGAGCCATTTCTCATGTCCTCTTACTGAGATATCCTGCAGGATTTAAACCTGGCTTGCTTAACACCAGGTGTGTTCCTACGTGTCTCTTGTTAACACACTGGGGCTGAACACTAAACGCTGAGCAGAAGCCAGCGGTGGCAAAAGCAGGGGGAAGAACATTCTAGGACTGAAGCAAGAGCAAGTGCAAAGACCCTGAGATGGAATGAGCTTGGTGTGTTCTGGAGCTGGAAGGGGGGTTGCTCTCTGGGGTCTAGAGAATAGGAGCAAGCAAGTGACACAGAACGTGGGCGGGAGGGAGTGGCGTGCAATGGTGGTCGGTGAACCACTGCCACGAGTACGAGTTTTATTCTACATCAGTGAACATACTTTGGACATGTTTCCAGATGAGGAGGCTAAGCCAGTACCAGCAGCGCGATAAGTGGCTCAGAGCTCTTGTCTCATGAACCCTCCCTTCATCCCTACTGCCAGGCTTCACAGACTTGAGGGTCAAATTCAGATCTGGTGCCTCCTAACTCTCCCTGTGACTGTGACCCACCCACTCACCCATCCAGCTTCGCTCCCAGCCACGGAGCTCCATAAGCCAGACACTCCACGTACCTAGAGAGACCCCGGTGGGGGTCATGGGCTTTGCAGGCCCTGCTGTGCTGAATCAGTCCACAGGACTGTGGAAACTACCTCAGTTTCCCCACTTACTACTTTAGTTCCCTACTCTAACTAGGAATTGCCCCTGATGTCTGGCTGTTTCCGTCAACCTGTTGGCTTGGCTCTCCTGAGATAGGAGGGTCCTTTCTGAAGCGGGCCATCCTTCATTGCACTCTTCTTTGTACCTAAGCCTCTTTCCGTTGTGCCCAAATGGTGAAATGTCAGAACACAGAGCTCCCAGGAGCAACTCAGCGGCCACCCAGGGCTGGGAGTGTCCTGCCATTTCATTTCCCTGTGCACCACCTACCCTTGGCAGATTCTGCCAGTTATGATGTCCCTCCTATGGTTTGACTGTATCCTTGGAGATAATTGGGTAGGATATGCCCTGGGGTGCAGTAAAACCAGGCCCAGGGAATGCTGACCAGGCACTTCCTGGCTGCTGCCTCGGGGTACAGCGGATGGCCTACTTTCTCCATGAGCTGTCCAGCCTGCCAGGACTTCCCTGCATGCCTGCCCACCAGGGCATTCTCTGGCATACTCCGGAGGGTCTCCACCAGGAGGCACCCTTTCCCCTGGGTCTTGCCTTCATTTTTGTCAAGAATGCCTCTTGCCCACCAGCGGTGCCTAATGAGTCAGGGAAAAGGCAGGGCTTTGCAAAAGGCAGACAGACTAGAAGGAATATTTTGTCCCTCTTGAACTCCATGAACTTTTCTGAACATTAAGTCAATAATTGCCCTTCCCAGCCCTGCCGCATTTCTGAGCCTGGACTGCAGGCTGTGGGTGGGGGGGGCGCGGGGGGGCGGGTGGGGACCTGCCTGTGCCACAGATTCAGCTGCTCTGCTCCACCTGGGATGTGGAGGCAAAGAGGAAGTGGCTGTTTCTATGCTCAGCACTCAGAATAGTGAGCAATAAGAACGGTTTATAGCCTAATGGGCTAAAAAGAAAAAGATACGCCCTTCAGGTTAGGGGTGGGGGAAGGGTTTGACTCTGTGGGGCAGGGAAGGGAATTTGTTGCCAATGGAACTCTCATGCATCTTGGTGTTTATGTGACTCTATGCATTTGTTAAAACTTAGGGAACTATACACCTCTGCCCCACCCCCTCAATGGGTTTGATGGCATGTAAATTTAAAACAATGAAGAGCAAATACACCTCATGGAGTTTGGTGATGATTCGTGACTACACGAGGCAACGGTGGCGGGTTGCTCATACCGTGTCGGGTGCACAGGTGTTTGGAGTCTCGTCCTTCCCTGTCTTGCCTAAGGATGTGCTTACAGACACCCGTGGCTTACTTCTGGAACTCACTCTCTGCCTCCCTTTTGTCACAAACATCCAATTTACTGTCATAAGACCAAAGATGGGGGCTCTTTGCAACATCCATCCTGGTTTGCCTTGGACCAAAGGGCTTCCTGGGGTTGTAGGATTTCATTTTAAAACTGGGACTATCCTGGACAAAGCAGGACAAATCATTCACCCTAGGAACAGCTAAGATGGAGTATTCAAAGAATGAGAAAGTTTTGTGAAGTTTTGGAGGCTCAAGGTCTGGTCTCCATGGAGGTCCATGAGTTCAGTAAACACTGATATTTACTGAAGTCCGTTGCTGACTGGTAGATGGGAAGGGCTGCCATGGACAGCTGTACTGGTTGTGCACAGTGCAGGAGCCACACGTCTGAGGCAGTGTCATCTATTTGGTAGGCAGTTCTGTATATATTATGAACAAGTATCTTGAGACACGTGCACCTTTTGCTCTTTCACCCTAAGGAGCCGTGTGAGTTCCTGGTGGCCCGGCAGGGCCCAGGCTTGCAACAATGTCTCTCCCTGCACTGAAAAGCCCACACCTTAGGGATTATAAATGTGGATGGGGAAGGCAGGAGAGGATAACTAATGACATCTACTCAGAGTGGCATCAGGAGAGCAAATATTATTGCGACCATATCACTAAATAGATGGTAATTTATGAGTTCTGCCAGGGAAGCTGAGTAGAAAATCAGATGGCAGCATGATGGGGGTATTTGTCTGTGACGGGAGCTCTGATCAAGGCAGAAGATTTGAGTGTGTGTCTGTGTGTAGAGTCCCAGAGCACCATTTTAAAAGCCCCCCATTAAAAGCTCAAGGTTTCTTTTAAAAAGAGATTTTAGGACCATGGTTCTCAAATTTTGGTAGTCATTCAAATTTCTTAGGGAATTTGGTCAAATACAGAGGACTGGGCCCTGTCCCGTGTCAATGACCCTGCGTCTTAATGTTCTTTCCTGACTCTCCAGGTGATTCTGACACATGTCACAGTTTGAGAACCATTGTCTTAGGAGTAAGGTAAACGGGAACAGCAGATTTCTGGGGAAGAGTCAATTTAAATTTTAAGGCAAATACTTGGTGTCCCTACACAGACAGCCCAGAGATGTGGGAGTCATTCTGCATTGGTGTCTTTCTTTAAGAAATACTGCCTTTGGAGGAGTCAAGATGGCGGAGAAGTAGCAGGCTGAGACACATCAGGTAGCAGGAGATCAGCGAGATAGCTTATCAAACCATTGCAAACACCTACAAATCCAACTAGAGATCGAAGAGAAGAAGAACAGCAATTCTAGAAACAGAAAATCGACCACTTTCTGAAAGGTAGGACTGGCGGAGAAGTGAATCCAAAGCAATGGGAAGATAGACCGCGGAGGGAGGGGCCGGCTCCCGGCAAGCGGCGGAGCAACTGAGCACTAAAGCAGGACTTTTAAAAGTCTGCTCCACGGAGGGACGTCACTCCAGAGGCTAAACCAGGGGGAAGCCCATGCGGGGTCAGTGTGGCCCCAGGTCCCGCGGGGTCACGGAAGGATGGGGGGTGTCTGAGTGTCACAGAGCTCGCAGGTATTAGATAGGGGAAGCCGGCTACAGAGACAAAGCCGAGGAGTGAGCTCTCAGCCCGGGGTTACCTTGTGCCGGTCGCAGGCTGGGTGGGCTCGGAGCATGGCCGGAGGCCAGGGAGACGGGAGGGATTGGGCTCTTTTCTCTGAGGGTGCAATGAGGAGTGGGGCCCTGAGCTCTCGGCTCCTCCGGGCCGGAGACTGGGAGGCCGCCATTTTCATTCCCATCCCCTGGAACTCTACGGAAAGTGTTCATGGGACAAAAGCTCCTGAAAGTGAACCCAAGCCCGATTACTTAGCCCGGCCCCTGGTAAGGGCGGTGCAATTCTGCCTCGGGCAACGACACTTGAGAATCACTACAACAGGCCACTCCCCCAGAAGATCAACAAGAAATCCAGCCAAGACCAACTTCACCTACCAAGGAGAGCAGCAGAATTCTAGAGGAGGAGAAAGCAAAGCACGGAACTCATGGCTTTCTCCCCATGATTCTTTAGTCTTGCGGTTAATTTATTTTTATATTTATTTTTTTTTCCTGCTAAATTTTTTTTAACTTTTACCCTTTTCTTTTTTAATGTTTTTTAAGTAGTTTATCTAATATATATATATATATATATATATATATATATATATATATATTTTCCTTTTTTATATTTTTTCTTTATTTCTTTTCTTGTTTTAATTTTTTTTTCTGAACTTCTTTTTATCCCCTTTCTCCCCGCCACGATTTGGGGTCTCTTCTGATTTGGTTAAAGTGCATTTTCCTGGGGTCTTTTCCACCCTTTTAGTATTTTATTTGTTCCTTCATGTACTCTTATGTGGACAAAATGACAAGGCGGAAAACTCACCACAAAAAAAAGAACAAGAGGCAGTACCAAAGTCTAAGGACCTAAACAATACAGACATTGGTAATATGTCAGATCTACAGTTCAGAATGATGATTCTCAAGGTTCTAGCCGGGCTCGAAAAAGGTATGGAAGATATTAGAGAAACCCTCTCTGGAGAGATAAATGCCCTTTCTGGAGAAATAAAAGAACTAAAATCTAACCAAGTTGAAATCAAAAAAGCTATTGATGAGGTGCAATAAAAAATGGAGGCTCTTACTGCTAGGATAAATGAGGCAGAAGAAAGAATTAGTGACATAGAAGACCAAATGACAGAGAATAAAGAAGCTGAGCAAAAGAGGGACAAACAACTACTGGACCACGAGGGGAGAATTCGAGAGATAGGTGACACCATAAGATGAAACAACATTAGAATAATTGGGATTCCAGGAGAAGAAGAAAGAGAGAGGGGAGCAGAAGGTACATTGGAAAGAATTATTGTAGAGAATTTCCCTAATATGGCAAAGGGAACAAGCATCAAAATCCAGGAGGTGCAGAGAACCCCCCTCAAAATCAACAAGAATAGGTCCACACCCCATTCCCTAATAGTAAAACTTACAAGTCTTAGTGACAAAGAGAAAATCCTGAAAGCAGCCCAGGAAAAGAAGTCTGTAACATACAATGGTAAAAATATTAGATTGGCAGACTTATCCACAGAGACCTGGCAGGCCAGAAAGAACTGGCATGAGATATTCAGAGCACTAAACCAGAAAAACATGCAGCCAAGAATATTATATCCAGCTAGACTATCATTGAAAATAGAAGGAGAGATAAAAAGCTTCCAGGACAAACAAAAACTGAAAGAATTTGCAAACACCAAACTAGCTCTACGGTAAATATTGAAAGGGGTCCTCTAAACAAAGAGAGAGCCTAAAAGTAGTAGATCAGAAAGGAACAGAGACAATATACAGTAACAATCACCTTACAGGCAATACAAGGCACTAAATTCATATCTCTCAATAGTTACCCTGAATGTTAATGGGCTAAATGCCCCAATCAAAAGACACAGGGTATCAGAATGGATTAAAAAAAAAAAAACCATCAATATGTTGCCTACAAGAAACTCATTTTAGACCCAAAGACACCTCCAGATTTAAAGAGAGGGGGTGGAAAACAATGTACCATGCTAATGGACATCAGAAGAAAGCAGGGGTGGCAATCCTTATATCAGATCAATTAGATTTTAAGCCAAAGACTATAATAAGAGATGAAGAAGGACACTATATCATACTCAAAGGGTCTGTCCAACAAGAAAATCTAACAATTTTAAATATCTATGCCCCTAACGTGGGAGCAGCCAATTATATAAACCAATTAATAACAAAATCAAAGAAACACATCAACAATAATACAATAATAGTAGGGGACTTTAACACTCCCCTCACTGAAATGGACAGATCATCCAAGCAAAAGATCAACAAGGAAATAAAGGCCTTAAATGACACAATAGACCAGATGGACATCACAGATATATTCAGAACATTTCATCCCAAAGCAACAGAATACACATTATTCTCTAGTGCACATGGAACATTCTCCAGAATAGATCACATCCTGGGTCATAAATCAGGTCTCAACCGGTATCAAAAGATTGCGATCATTCCCTGCATATTTTCAGACCACAATGCTCTGAAGCTAGAACTCAATCACAAGAGGAAATTTGGAAAGAACACAAATAAATGGAGATTAAACAGCATCCTTCTAAAGAATGAATGGGTCAACCAGGAAATTAAAGAAGAATTGAAAAAATTCATGGAAACAAATAATAATGAAAACACAACAGTTCAAAATCTGTGGCACACAGCAAAGGCAGTCCTGAGAGGAAAATATATAGCGGTACAAGCCTTTCTCAAGAAACAAGAAAGGTCTCAAATACACAACCTAACCCTACACCTAAAGGAGCTGGAGAAAGAACAAGAAGGAAATCCTAAACCCAGCAGGAGAAGAGAAATCATAAAGATCAGAGCAGAAATCAATGAAATAGAAACCAAAAAAACAACAGAACAAATCAACAAAACTAGGAGCTGGTTCTTTGAAAGAATTAATAAGATTGATAAACCCCTGGCCAGACTTATCAAAAAGAAAAGAGAAAGGTCACAAATAAATAAAATCATGAATGAAAGAGGAGAGATCATAACTAACACCAAAGAAATACAAACAATTATAAGAACATTCTATGAGCCACTCTACGCCAACAAATTTGACAATCTGGAAGAAATGGATGCATTCCTAGAGACATATAAACTATCACAACTGAACCAGGAAGAAATAGATAACCTGAACAGACCCATAACCAGTAAGGAGATTGAAACAGTCATCAAAAATCTCCAAACAAACAAAAGCCCAGGGCCAGACAGCTTCCCAGGGGAATTCTACCAAACATTTAAAGAAGAACTAATTCCTACTCTCCTGAAACTGTTCCAAAAAATAGAAATGGAAGGAAAACTTCCAAACTCATTTTATGAGGCCAGCATCACCTTGATCCCAAAACCAGACAAGGATCCCACCAAAAAAGAGAATTACAGACCCATATCCTTGATGAACACAGATGCAAAAATTCTCACCAAAATACTAGCCAATAGGATTCAACAGTACATTAAAAGGATTATTCACCACGACCAAGTGGGATTTATTCCAGGGCTGCGAGGTTGGTTCAACATCCACAAATCAATCAATATGATACAACACATTAATAAAAGAAAGGACAAGAACCATATGATACTCTCAATAGATGCTGAAAAAGCATTTGACAAAGTACAGCATCTCTTCCTGATCAAAACTCTTCAAAGTGTAGGGATAGAGGGCACATACCTCAATATTATCAAAGCCATCTATGAAAAACCAACTGCAAATATCATTCTCAATGGAGAGAATCTGAAAGCTTTTCCGCTAAGGTCAGGAACATGGCAGGGATGTCCATTATCACCACTGCTATTCAACATAGTACTAGAAGTCCTAGCCTCAGCAATCAGACAACAAAAAGAAATTAAAGGCATCCAAATCGGCAGAGAAGAAGTCAAACTATCACTCTTTGCAGATGATATGATACTATATGTGGAAAACCCAAAAGACTCCACTCCAAAACTGCTAGAACTTTTACAGGAATTTAGTAAAGCGTCAGGATATAAAATCAATGCACAGAAATCAGTTGCATTTCTCTACACCAACAACAAGACAGAAGAAAGAGAAATTAAGGAGTCAATCCCATTTACAATCGCACCCAAAACTATAAGATACCTAGGAATAAACCTAACCAAAGAGGCTAAGAATCTATACTCAGAAAACTATAAAGTACTCATGAAAGAAATTGAGGAAGACACAAAGAAATGGAAAAATGTTCCATGCTCCTGGATTGGAAGAACAAATATTGTGAAAATGTCTATGCTACCTAAAGCAATCTACACATTTAAAGCAATCCCTATCAAAATCCTACCCATTTTTTTCAAAGAAATGGAACAAATAATCCTAAAATTTATATGGAACCAGAAAAGACCTCAAATAGCCAAAGGAATATTGAAAAACAAAGCCAAAGTCGGTGGCATCACAATTCTGGACTTCAAGCTCTATTACAAAGCAGTCATCATCAAGACAGCATGGTACTGGCACAAAAACAGACACATAGGTCAATGGAACAGAATAGAGAGCCCAGAAATAGACCCTCAACTCTATGGTCAACTAATCTTCGACAAAGCAGGAAAGAATGTCCAGTGGAAAAAAGACAGCCTCTTCAATAAATGGTGTTGGGAAAATTGGACAGCCACATGCAGAAAAAATGAAATTGGACCATTTCCTTACACCACACATGAAAATAGACTCAAAATGGATGAAGGACCTCAATGTGAGAAAGGACTCCGTCAAAATTCTTGAGGAGAATGCAGGCAGCAACCTCTTCGACCTCAGCTGCAGCAACTTCTTCCTAGGAACATCGCCAAAGGCAAGGGAAGCAAGGGCAAAAATGAACTATTGGGATTTCATCAAGATCAAAAGCTTTTGCACAGCAAAGGAAACAGTTAACAAAACCAAAAGACAATTGACAGAATGGGAGAAGATATTTGCAAACAACATATCAGATAAAGGGCTAGTGTCCAAAATCTATAAAGAGCTTAGCAAACTCAACACCCAAAGAACAAATAATCCAGTCAAGAAATGGGCAGAGGACATGAACAGACATTTCTGCAAAGAAGACATCCAGATGGCCAACAGACACATGAAAAAGTGCTTCACATCACTCAGCATCAGGGAAATACAAATCAAACCCACAATGAGATACCACCTCACACCAGTCAGAATGGCTAAAATTAACAAGTCAGGAAATGACAGATGCTGGCGATGATGCAGAGAAAGCGGAACCCTCCTACACTGTTGGTGGGAATGCAAGCTGGTGCAACCACTCTGGAAAACAGCATGGAGGTTCCTCAAAAAGTTGAAAATAGAGCTACCCTATGACCCAGCAATTGCACTACTGGGTATTTACCCTAAAGATACAAACGTAGTGATCCGAAGGGGCACATGCACCTGAATATTTGTAGCAGCAATGTCTACAATAGCCAAACTATGGAAAGAATATAGAAGTCCATCAACAGATGAATGGATAAAGATGTGGTATATATACACAATGGAATACTATGCAGCCATCAAAAGAAATGAAATCTTGCCACTTGCGACGATGTGGATGGAACTAGAGGGTATCATGCTTAGTGAAATAAGTCAATCAGAGAAAGACAACTATCACATGATCTCCCTGGTATGAGGAAGTGGAGATGCAACATGGGGGGTAGGGGGGGTAGGAGAAGAATAAATGAAACAAGATGGGATCGGGAGGGAGACAAACCATAAGTGACTCTTAATCTCACAAAACAAACTGAGGGTTGCTGGGGGTGGGGGTCAGGAGAGGGGGGTGGGGTAATGGACATTGGGGAGGGTATGTGCTATGGTGATTGCTGTGAAGTGTGTAAACCTGGCGATTCACAGACCTGTACTCCTGGGGATATATGTTTATAAAATAATAATAATAAAAAAAATTAAAAAAAATACTGCCTTTTCCTCTCCCTCAAGGAAATAAATAAAACCTAAAAAAGGGGGGGGGGGCAGTCTGTTTGTCCCTCTGCCTCTCCTAGCTTATGGTTTCTCACTCTCTCTCTCTCTCTCTCTCGAGTAAATAAATAAAATCTTAAAAAAAAAAAAAAAAGAAAGGAAGAAAGAAATACTGCCCTTTTTTTTTTTTCCAGATAGAACTATTCTTTATTATTTTTTTTTTAAGATTTTATTTATTTGACAGAGAGAGATCACAAGTAGGCAGAGAGGCAGGCAGAGAGAGAGGGGGAAGCAGGCTCCCTGCCTAGCAGAGAGCCCGATGCGGGACTTGATCCCAGGACCCTGAGATCATGACCTGAACTGAAGGCAGAGGCTTAACCCACCGAGCCACACAGGCACCCCCTGGATAGAACTATTCTTAATCACAAAGCCTTTTGCCAGCACACTATAATTCAATGAAGTTGATATTTAGTATTCATATATATTTTGCAGATGGTTGGTAGAAGAGAGAGGAGCAAGAGTACCCCTGCCCTCATGAAGCCGATTATCTCCAGGGGAAGCTCACACGAAGGTACCTCTTTTCCTCCCAGCTCTGAACCCATGATCTGGGGGATCCCTGCATCCCACTCTAGGCTATTGACTTATGGTCCCCTCCACACACTATCTCTGTCTTTGTGCATGAGCTTCTGCGTGGCTGTCTCTGGGCTAATAGCTCTTTCTTGAAACAAAGTCAGCCAGAGTGAAGGGAGGGCTGTTACAAACCAGGACTATTGGTCTTGTTAATTTTGTCCAGGAAAACTGGGCAAGGGGTGTAAAATTCCTCTTTATCTCCCAGCTGGTTTCATTTTTATTTCTCTTTTCATGGGCGGGCATCTTTGTTTCTCTTCCAAGAACGGGTTTGCAACATTGCAATTCTTTCATGTTTCCAAGCCCCTGCACTCATGCTTTTCCTCCACCCAGTCTCCTACTTTTCTTCAACTCAGTGTCTCATCTTTTGTGAAGATTCTGATTGATCTTGGAAGTAATAAATGACAAAAAGCAAAAGTGAACACCACCCTGACCACCCTCCACATTGATCCTGGGCTGGTCTTACTCACCTGCTACAAAATATTTTAACTGGGGTTTGTTATCTAAGTACAAGCTCTGGTAAGACCATGATCTTCCTTTAAAGTAGGGACTTCATTTCCTTTGTTGAGCTTTCTAACTATCTCTGGGGCTCCAAACAGTGCAAGGTATACAGTAGGCACTCAGTGAGTGTTTCTGGCCACATGAAATAGAAGCATACTGCAGGAGCCCATGCTCTGCAGTCAAATATTTCACAGGAGATGAGGCAGGGACCCACGGATGGAACAGTCTTGGCCAAGACCCCCCAGCATGTCAGGAACAGATCAAAAACCAAGTCTTGAATCTTGGTCAAGGGATTTGTCTCTGTTACCATCTGAAAATTACTCACTTGGTTATGGAGGCCTCTCATATCAAATGCAGAATATACTGTTTGTTCAGTTACAAAGAGAATTATAAGTAGAAAATAAAAATAAGTTCAAAAGAAAGCACTGAGTTAAGTCTCTCCTACATGAGCTTTTTCCTGCAAGAAAATCTCTCAAGTCCAAACCCACATGGTTTACTGATGTCTTTGGGCCACCCTCTGGAAAGGGCCCATTTTCTCCTTATCTTAAGCCACAGAGAATGGAGTGAAATGAGCCGGTGGGCTTCCTGTTTTCCTATTTTGGTCACTAGGAGTTCCCAGATTTGGAGAACAGCCATCGTCTTCCCTTTCGTGGCTGAGGCACCTGCTGCTAATCCCCCAGGCCCCTCCCCAGAATCACCCTCATTCGAAAATTAAGGAGGGGGACCAGAATCTCCTTGGAGTCACCTGCCGGTGGGATGCTCTATGACTAATTTTATCAACCGAGAGAAAACGTTGCGGGAGAAGCAGAAGGTCTACTCTACTTCTGCTCAGGTGGCTTTGAGCAGAGAAGGGGGCCCTGGGTTGTGCCGAAACATCAATCTCCATGGTGACGCCCCATGCCAAGGCTGCCTGCCACTATCACCCACAGATGACTAGGAGAAACATGGCAACACTGACTTTGTCCCCCAGAAGACATGCGTGCGGCATGTCTGTCCAGAGCTGGAGAATGATCAAATGTTTGCTCTCCATTAGGGCTGTGTCCTATTCCTCCCAGCTGTTCCTTGTTGTCTTAACTAGTCTTAATGGGCCTGTAACAACCAGAAACCTTCTGGCTACTGGGCTCATCATTCATTACGATGACAGACTGCCTGGATTGGACTGGGATTCAAATGCTTCCCTTCTCTCCATGGCAAAGTCACCACTTCCTGTCGTTTTGCATCTTCTCCGAGCCTGCTACTCTTCTGACTGTGATGATGCCTGGACTTACCCAGCTCACAGACAACCCCTCTCTCCAGCCAACATCTCCTAGCACTTGTTGGCAGGCTAGGGCTTTTTGTTTTGTCACTGGGGAATGTGGGAGAATCTGGGCTGGGAGAAACAGGACAGGGAGGAGGGAAGACTCTGCAGTCCAAGATCAGGGACGGAGGCCTCTTAGCTTCAAGGTGGATGGGTTCCATCGCCTCTGGGAGGGGCTATCACATGTCCCCTGGCATCAGATGTGACCAGCAATAAGTAGAGCAGGTGAGGTGAGGTGATGGGTCCGGGGACACAGGCAGGGCATGCACTGGGGACTCCATGGGTCACCTTAGACCAGTGTCCCTTAACCTTGAAAGTGCATTATAATTACCAGGAGAGCTTAGAAAATACAGATCTCTGGATCCCACCTCTGGGAATTCTGATTTAATTGGTCTGAAGAGCAACCTGGGCATTGGTGTTTTTAAAATTTCCCTACATAATTCTAATGTGTGGCCGAGACTGAAAACCTCCAGGCCTCATATTTGTATGGGAGGTGCAGTTAATGTGCCTTAGGTCTCCTTGAGTTCCTGGGAACTGAGGGCCCCTGGTCAGTCTGAGATATAACTATGGCGGGGGCGGGGGTAGCCCCAGAAAGGGGTCCGGTAGAACTATCAATAGGAGGGAGATCTAGCTGGCCTAGAAAATTAGTTCTTACCTAGGCTCACAAAATTTGTGGGACATAAGCATTTTCTAGATCACTTGGACCAATCCCTTTTCCCTCATTACATAAATATGGAAATGGAGGCCAAGAAAGGAGAATGATCGCCCAAGGTCACCCAGATACTTAATGAAAGAGACAGGACTTGAATCCAGGCATTTTGACTGTACACTCAGAACGATTCATACGTGAATTCAAGTCATTGAACTTAAAATATATATATTGAGAGACTCAAGTTTACACGCCAAAGAGCACGAGCTGATTTTATGTTTCTACATGAGAAAATGTGTGTGGGCTTGTCTGGGCTCTGCGCCCAGTCTCCTGGTTTGAGCAATTCCATCTTTTCCTTCAATTAGTGTCCCAGCCGCCTACCCGCCTACCCGCCTACCTGCCCCTGGTCTCCCTGCTCTGATCTATGCCAAACAATTATATCTAAAAGGCTAATTCAACTTTTAAAAAAATGCTGCTCCCTTCCATGGTTCTGCATGACCCCTAGAATAGAATCCAAACTCCTTAGCCTGACAAATGTTGTGTTGCTTCCCTACCCCAGCCCACTCCTTCCGATAATTCCAGCCCCATCTCCCTCCATGCTTCGTGCACCAAACATAGTTTGTGTACCAAACTGTTTCTGCTTCTTCTGGTTCTCTTCATTCAACCTGCCATGCATACCTCCACACCATACCTGGTCTGGTCCCTCTGCCCAGAACACCCTTCCTTGCTTTCCTCTGATTATTCCTATTTCTCAAGCTTTGGTTTAGGCTTTATGTCTTCTAGAAAGCCAGTGGCCACCCATCCCCAGGCTAGGCTGAAGGCATGCCACCACCCAAGGGTTCCCATAGCACTCTACTGTGACATTTTGCCAAGATATTAAAGTGACCAGTTTATATGCCTGTGTCTAAGAATAGGCTCCAATTCTCCCAGAAGGCAAGGGTTCTATCTCTTCCCAGTTCCTAGACTCTACTACAATGTCTAGTCTATGGATCGTACTTACACATTGAGCTGAAATTTCACAAGACTCAGTCCTTGATTATCATCTCTGTTGGTGCTCACTTGCTTCCTGACTTTGAATAGTCTTATGGCTTTAATGTTATCTATATGACAGTAAGTCCTGAAGTTTTCTCCCCTACTCAGGCTTCTTTCCCAAATTCCAGACTAATATATATCCAAGCACCTACTATCCATCTCCACTATCAGGTCTAATAGACATCTCAAACTCAGTTCAAAATTGAACTCCCAGTTATTCCATTGGCCCCAAGTCTCTTCTCTCTGTGGCTTCCCCATCTCCATTAGTGACAACCCCATCCTTCCAGTGGCTCAGATAACAGCCCTGGAGCCGCTCTTGGTTCCTCTCTGTCTTTCACACGCCATGCCAATGTATTAGGAAATCCTGTTGGTTCTATCTACAACATATATCCAGAACCCAACCATTTCTCACCACCTCCACTGCCTCACCTTTGTCTCTCACCTGGGTTACTGCCATGGCCTCCTGACTGGTCTCCCTGATTTTACTGTTGCCTTCCTATGTCTCTTCTCAACACAGTAGCTAGGAGGAGTATTTCAAAATAATGTCAGATGGTTATTTGTCTTTTCAAATTTCTGCAGTAGCTTTCCATTTCATTCAGAGTAAAAGCAAAAGTCCTTGCAAAGTCTTATAAGGCACTACATGGTCAGATTCCCCTTTATTTCTCCAGTGTCATCTTCTATTACTCTATTCATGTCTATTAGTCTACCCTTGGCCTCCTTGTACTGCACTGATCTGGAACTTTCTTCCTCTAGATTTCTTCCTCCATATCTCTGCTCAAAGCTTATCTTTTAATTAAGGATGACCTTTCTACCCTATTTAATATTGGAACCCCACTTACTTTCTGTCCCTGGAATATACCATCTCCCTTCTTTGCTCTACTCTTTCTTTTTCCATGGTACGTGTGGGAGGCTGTATCATCCAAAGATTGTATTTGCTAATAATTCTTGTTCTGCAACTTCCTCTCTGTCCATCAAGAGAAGGAGTCTAATTCCACTTCCCTAGAATAGAGGCCGTTATTACTTGCTTATGACCAATACAATGAGGTGGTAGTGATTTTTTATGATCTCCAAGTCTAGGTCACAAGGGGTGATGTACTTTCTACTTCAGTCACTAAGAGGCTCACCTTTGAAGCTATGAGCTACCATGTAAAAAGTCCAACATCCTGAGGTTACCATGCTGTGAGGAAGCCCAGGCCTGTTCCAGCCAGCAATCCTACTGAGATCCCAGCAGACAGCCTGCAGCAATCACTAGATATGAAAGTAAAGACACGCTCATGATTTCAGCCCTAGCCCTAGAGCCTTCCCTGTCAAGGTTTCAGACACCTTATTTTTTTTTTTTTTAAAGATTTACTTATTTGAGAGACAGAGAGAGTGCACGAGTGAGCATGAGTGGGAGGAGAGGCAGAAGGAGAGAGAGAATCTTGACCAGACTCCTCACTGAGCACAGAGCCCCATGTGGGGCTCGATCCCACGACCCCTGAGAGCATGACCTGAGCAGAAATCAAGAGTCAGACACTTAACTGACTGAGCCAGCCAGGTACCCCCGAGAGGTCAACTTGCATGTCAACTTGTCAAACCCACTCATTTGTATGGAAAAACAAAACAAAACAAAATAAAAAAAAACTGAGAAGGAGAGACAGGCAAGAAAGAGCATATAGCATGTTGGCTTGACGGTAGGATTGGAGGCCGAGGAACCTTATGTCTACAACAGAGCACAGTCTTCAAGCAGACCTGTGACTCATATAAACATTACATAGATTCCAGACATCATGGGAGCTTTGAGGATCAAAGCAATATCCAGCTAGAGTCTAGGAAAGGGGAGAGGCACACCATGGAAAGCTTTCCATAAAGTAACACTTACTAATTAATCTCCAGTTAATCAGAAAATGTGTTAACTAGAAGCTAAACATCCCAGTTAACAGATTAATATAATCTGAACAGACTGAATGCAAGGTTAGTCTAGTTAGCGATGTTTCCGTCTGGGGACTAAATGATGGAACAACAGGCACTGTTTTCTCTCTCACTATAAAAGTAGACCGTTTCCATGCCAGAAAGTTTGGAAAATGCAAAAAGGCACAAAAATAAATTTTAAAGATCAACCCAAATCCTATCACACAGGGATGGATACTTGCAAAAAAAGATATCATTCTGGAAAGAAATGCAGCAAAAGAGTCAAATGTATTTGTATTTTTGTTTTGAAATGTTAGAACGCAGGTTCTAAAATAGTGTTTCTTGGTCTTTTTTTTTTTTTTTTTAAGATTTATTTACTTTTTTTTTTTTTTGAGAGAGAATGAGATCACAAGTAGGCAGAGAGGCAGGCGGGGCGGGGGGTGGGGGAAGCAGGAGCCCGATGGGGGGCTTGATCCCAGGACCCTGGGATCATAACCTGAGCTGAAGGCAGAGGCTTTAACCCACTGAGCCACCCAGGTGTCCCTGTTTCTCGGTCTTTGATTATTTGTTCCTCTTTCTGATAAGTCATCTGTCTCCCTTAATGCTATGCAAACCTTAAAATGAATGAAATAGTAGGACTAATGACTTACTGAACCACCATGACACTAAGACATGTCGCCTTGCCAACAGCACACTTTCTCCTGACATTCACTCGCCAGTCAGATCTACATAGGTGTGCATAAGCACATGTGTGTAACACTTTCAGGGGCTGGGACTATTCAACAAAACCCCTAGGAAATATGGCCCAGGGATGGAAGGTGATGAAATCATCTCCTCCAAAATTTGTAGACGGAGCCTATGAAAAAGGCTCTCTAACTTGGACCATATTTGAAATTAAATGTACGTTCTCTTGAGCTGGTCATTACTCACACCCATTGACATAAACGTTTTTGTTCTCATAAATGTGTCAAATATGCCCCCTGCCACCATGTTTTATACGCTCATAAAGTTTTAGGACCAGACAGGCCCCTTAGAAATCACCTTATCCAAACTCTCCATTCAACTAATAAAGAATCTTAAAACGCAGGTAGCAAAATGATATGCTAATATCACACAGTTTATTGTGTTGGAATTTGGCTGTCTGGACCCCCAGTTTAGCACAATTTCATGACCTCACACAGCTTTGAAATACTGCTTGCTAAGCTCTTTCTCAGAATATAGTCTGAGAGATAAACTTAGCCTGCATTATCAAGAATTCCAAATGTGTAGAGTCTGAGTCAATGCGTTCCCACTGCACACAGTGTAACTCAAGCAAGCATATTTGGGGCACATGCTGCATGTGAAAAAAAAAAAAACCACCCACAAAAACCTAGTACATATAACTCGGAGCCTGGCGTACAGTAGATGCTGGAAAGATATTTTGGGAAGGAAGGAGGAGAGGGAGAAAGAGAGGAAAGGGAGAATCAGAGAAAGCAAGGCTTGTTTTCAGAGCTGGCTTCAGGAGGAGCCTTGCAAAATTCCTCCAGGGGCATGAGGGCTTCTTTAGTTCAGGAAAACATCTTAATGAGTTTTTCCTCCTATTTTATTTCATTCTTTGCAAAAGGTGAGGCCTAATGGGCCAGGTCTCAAACAAAAGGAGGGAGACAGAGAAAGCTGAGTTGTTCTGCATAATAGTGAGGGGAGTGTAGGAATTCTTTTCCAGGCTGCTGGGACTAAGAAGAAAGAGAAAAAAAAAAAAAAGGAAAATTTGAGGACATCACAAGGACTTTTGGGAGGGACTGGACAGACATTGTGTCAGGAGACCAGAACCTCAGGAGGACTTCTTTTTAAGCATTTTCTGAACTTTGCTACAAACCTTCTCTTATTCCCCAAGCCTCAGTAACAAGTGCTACTCACAAAGCCCTTTGCATTAGCGATGCTCTGGGGAGGGAGGAAAGGGATGAGCAGGGGTGAGGAGGAGATACAGAGAGAGGGAAGACAGCAGACACTAGAGGTGATACTGACTTGGTGGGGGGTGTGGGATGGGTATTGAGAACACAGCAGAAGCAAGATAACAAGGCCAGAGGTGACTATGAGCAAGCAGGTCTCCCAGAAATCACTGGCTTTTTTTTTTTTTTTTTTTTTAAACAGGTGGGATGGGGTTTGAGCCATTCTGTCTTCCTATGGCAGGAAGGTATGAATGCAAAGTGATTCAGTAGGTCTGGGTGGGGACTGAGATGGTGTCTCTCCAGCATGCCCCCAAGTGATGCTGACACTGCTGGTCTGGGGACCAGACCTTGAGTAGCAAGGATTTAGCACCCATAAAACCTCTGCATGCCGGTTGGTCTCTTACCTCATATTCCTCCTTGAACCCGTAGCCCTGGCCTCTCTTCATCTGGGTGATGTGCTGTAGCAGGTCCGCCACCCGGATGGCAGGCTGGAACTGGTCCCGGGGATAGCTCATCTCCACGGGGTCGCAAGCCCGGTAGGGGTGAGTCTGGATTGTGAGGGTAGGCTGGGACAGCTCCCCACGGCTGCCGTCTGCTTCAAAGAGAAGGAGGCAAAACACACATCACCTATGAGAGTTTTGTCCTCTGTCCTCCCTGCTTCCCCCAGGGCAGGGGGAACTAATTCAGGACTCAGGTGATCAGGAAGTTGCAGGATGAACAGAGACATGCTGCTTCCCTCACGTGGCTATGGCTGTGGCTGTGGCGGTTGATTTAGAAATTCAAAAAGACAAACCAACCTAAGAACACAACAGCCCTTGGTTTGTTTCTATTCCAAGGGTGTGTATTGGGGAGCAGAGACAAAATTCCAGGTTGCTTATCATCCTCTGTCTGTCTCAGTCCTTGACAAGGGTGGTCTTGGCTAATCATGGCCAACCCCAGAACAAATGAGAAGCCAGAAAGCTCTTTAGGAAATGAGGATGCCTAGAAATCATCTCTGGTGCCTGCCTGCAAGTGAGAAGAGCCCCAGGTGTCGGGAGATCAGAGCTACATGTCTGCTCCTGGTCCATTTGCCTCCATCCTTGAGAGGAACTGAAGCCAGTCTTCAGGAACTTGCTGAAGCAGGAACCCTCCTGACCCATTCAACTGCTTTCTCTACCTGTGGGCTCGGCAACAGTGATCATCTTCTGCCTGTGGTCTAGTTTCCCTATCACTTAACACTCTTGATCCAGGAGTGTCAGTGAACCTCCTTGGCAGGTAAGGAAGCCCAAACCTCTTCCTTTAGTCCTGCCAGTTACTTCTCCCAGGCCTGGGTCCTATGCCCCAACTCCTTTCTCAAATCTCTCCTTGATAGAAGATCTGTACTCTGCTTGATGATAATCTTCATGCCCCCTGAGCTGTTCTAACTACCCTCTACTAGCTTGGCCACCCTGGAAACTAAACTGCTGGGGCTAGATGTGAATCCCCCCGTTCCCCTTGGACCAGAACAACCACATCCTTGCTCTACCGACTCCCTGGCAAGCATACACTGCTGGTCCTTCAGGGCTAGTTTGTCATTCTCATAACCATCTAGGCTTAGTTTCCCCCACCTCCTCCCAGAGACATGGACAGTCTACACCCTAGATGCTCCTGGTGTGGCGTGAGGGTTGAGAACTGTCATTTTTGATGTGACTCACCCCAATATTTTCAGGACCCACAAAGTACCCCTCTGAGCCCATGCCATGTTTACTCCGGAGGCTTTAGCATATGTTCCTGACTTTCTGCAACTTGTCTTTTCAAAATTCATGTTTCCTTTAGCTTGTCTGTCGCTCATGTCACAATAATCCCCCAGACGTTGATTCTGTATGTAAAAGGGAAATTTTCTTTGTGACAGCAAGAGCAAAACTGTTCCAAGCAAGGAAAGGATTGCTAACGGAAAGAGCTAGAGTGTACAGGTTTACGTACAAGGAAGAAGGGCTACGTGAGATGTTAGCACAGCTTTCCTGACCGCCCAGAAGAAAAGTACTGCTTACTTCTTCTCCTGGGATTGTAGGAAAGAGGTAGCACATTTTTTAATTTGTTTAAATGTAGAGCTCTACATTAAATGTAGAGCTTTACAAACATGGGCATGGCTACCCCTCTCCACCACACCCGTGGGATCAGGAGTCAGATTTATTGAGAATGCATCTCAACGTGCCAGGGACTGTGGTAGGCACTGGCAATGCACAGCACACAGATTTTACCCTCAAGACTTGATCGTCTGGTACAGCAGACCGACTGGAAGAACCATCTGAAGCAGGAGAACAGAAGCTGGAGAAGCCAAGCACATGGAGGGAAGGGCAAGGAGGCTGGGATGGAGAGAAGGCGGTGGGCGGAAATGTGAGGGGGCAAAGCTGTAAGAGATGATGGGAGGCAGGTCAAGGAGGCAGTAAATGGGTGAGAATCTCCAAGCCAGTGAGAAGCTGCTGAAGGCTTTTAAGAATTCCTCTCTTTAAGGAAACTATAAATATATACAGTTTGTGTGTGTGTGTGTGTGTGTGTGTGTATATATATATATACCTATATATATATATATTTTATTTTATTTATTTATTTATTTTTTAACAGGTGTCCCAGCTGTCATAAGTATGAGGCCTCCTTCTAGGGACCATCACTCCTGTGATGTTATGGTGGGACTGGGAATGGAGAAGGGGCACTTGAGCTTGCTTCTCTAAATGCTGTATTTCATGATGCCCAGGAGAGCAGGAGCTGGAGTCAGTGCCCAGAGCCCTGTGAGTGTCTCCCCCCTAAATCACCAGCACATATGGGGACAGATGTCTTTGGAGACCCATGGTCTCCCAACGGTCCTGGGGTGTGGACTACCGGGAGGCTGGCTCCCTGGCAGAGAAAGGCATCTTCGAAATGGGCACCTGGCAAATTTTGTAGGATGCCAAATGTTCCCCAAACCAATATGGATATTTTCCCTCAACACATTGCTAGACAGACTGTAAACTTGGTGTCAGCAAAACCAACACTGGAATGAAAAACAAATGCATTTGAAATTTAACAACTTGTATCGCTGTAACATTTGTAATAACGTCAACGCTGGTGCTAATGATGCTATGAAGACTCAGAACCAAGGGGCTTTCAAGGTTTATTAATTCAACTAGGTTGGACTCCCTTTTCCAATGTATCTTACCTCACCTATTCCCTTATTAACCTCCGATAATGCAGAAGTGATGCCTTTTATCACACCCCATTTCACCAGACGCACTATACTTAATTTCCCATCATTAGGTTTAATGAAAACCCAATTTCACAACTCACTTCTCTCAGGAACCTACAAGTAATGCTACGTTTTTATCAGCCCCAATTAAAAAACGTTATGATGTTCCTATTCGAGAGGGAGCCTTAAAAGTAATGTGCGATTCGGCTGCTAATTCAACAAGGGCGCTAGAATTCACATGCTGCTCATAAAACGTAACTCAAACCAGCTGGCCCAGGGAGAGAACACTGCTCATTTTTCTCCTCACCAGACCCTTAATTTTCATGCCATTTCAACTTCCCATGTATGCGTCTTGCATGTTTATTTATTACATAATCATATTTTGGGTGTCTTTTGCACCTTTTCTATAGCTGTTGCCTAAAGCCTATGAATTCCCCTGGAACTCCTGTGGCTGCCTGTCAGGGGATTGTGGGTGATGCTTATGAGATCCCCCGTCACCACTGTCCCTCTACCAGTTCCCTTCCCTTCTGGACTTGACTTTTCTTTTTCTTCTTCTTTTTTTTAATCCCCCTGCTCCCAGCCATTATTGATCTCCCTCCAGCTGCAGCCACATATTTCTAATTACTTGCTAGGAATTGCCACTCCAACTGGTTAACAAATATATACTGAGAACCTATATTGTGCAAAGCATGGTGTTAGATACTGCATACATACAGGAGGGTGGAGGAAAGTGTGTTCAGAGGGAGATAAGCATGCCATAGCCCTTGCAGGAAAGAAGAGATAAGGTGTGCATAAACAAGTCTAACAGAGGTGGGAAGGGACAGGTGCCCAGAAGATGGGAGGGTGGCATGCTGCAGAGCTGGGAACCCCAGAAATGTTTCTCAAGCTTTAGGCACTCACACCCCACCTCTGTGGTTTTTGCCATAACTATGTACAACCTGCATCAGCTCGGTCTGATAGAACTTCCCACGATGATGGAAATGGTCCATATTTGTACTGTGCAGTACGATAGCCACTAACCCCACATGTCTCCTGAGCATGTCACCGAGGCTAATGTGACCAAGGAACTGAATTTTAAGTTCTGTTTAATTTTAATTCATTTCAATTTAAATATCTACATGTAGCTTACAGCTACTGTATTGGGCAGCATAGATTTAGAGAAAGAAAAAGGGAAATAGCACTTGAGTCACACAATAGGGCAGAGGTCTATTGGAGGCCCATGGAAATATAACGCAAGCCATATAAGTAATTTAAAATTTTCTTTTCTTAAATTTAAATTCAATTAGCCATCATTAGTTTCAGATGTAGTGTTCAAGAATTTATCAATTGTATATAACACCCAGTAGTCATCACATCATCTACCCTCCATTACCCAATTACCCCATCTCCCCCACCCACCTCTCATCCAGTAACCCTCAGTTGACCTCATCTGCAGCCACTTCTTGCTAGACATATCTCCAAAGGCAAGGGAAACAAAAGCAAAAATGAACTATTGGGACTTTATCAAAATGAAAACTTCTCCACAGCAAAGGAAATAGTCAATAAAACTAAAAGGCAACCTACAGGATGGGAGAAGATATTTGCAAATGACATATAAGATAAAGGGCTAGTATCCAAGATCTATAAAGAACTTATTAAACTCAACACCAAAAAACCCCAAATGATCCAGCCAAAAAATGGACAGAAGACATGAAGAGACATTTCCCCAAAGAAGACATGCAAATGGCCAACAGACACATGAAAAAATGCTCCACATCACTTGGCATCAGGGAAATACAAATAAAATTTTCTTATAGCAATAAAGTAAGGTAAAAGGGATAAGTGAAATTAATTTCAATAATACATTTTATTTGATCCAATACACGAAAGAGTATTTCAACACAGAGTCACTATAAAATTATTAATGACATATTTTACACTCTTTTTTAAAAAAAAAGATTTTATTTATTTATTTGAGAGAGCATGAAGAAGAGAGAGGTCAGAGGGAGAAGCAGACTCCCTACTGAGCAGGGAGCCCGATGCGGAACTCAGTCCCGGGACTCCAGGATCATGACCTGAGCTGAAGGCAGTTGCTTAACCACCTGAGCCATCCCAGGCATCCCTATTTAACACTATTCATGCTAAGGCTTTGAAATCCAATGTGTATTTTGCACTTACTTCAGTGTAGTCTCTTTTCAGTTCAGACTAGCCATATTTCCAGGGCTCAACACCAACAGGTGACTGGCAGAAGGTGCAGGTGGACATAGACTTATCCAGAGCCAAGTCAAGTGCCAAAGAGAGCTGATTTAAAGTTACAGTGAATGTCAAAGACACCAATCTAGTGGAAGGCAGCTCTAGCACAGCACTGCCCAATAGGGTGTTTTATGATGATGGACGTGTTCTACCTCTGCACTGTTCAAGGTGGTAGCCCCCGCCCCCCGCGGCTATTGAGCAACTGAAATGTGGCTTGTGTGACTCAGGAACTGAGTTTTTACTTTACCTTAATTTCAATTTAAGTTTAAATAGCCACACGTGGTCTGTAGCTGCAATACCGAAGAGTGCACATCTATGCGATTATGTCTTAAATTTTTTATAAAAACCAACGTCCTACATTTTTAAGCTTTATTTCATTATGAATGATAATAAAACATAAAATCATGGGTGCAACATGCCAGTTTTTGTTTCATGCTCACTAAAACATTTACCTAACTATTTTAAAAACAGCCTGGCCATGTCCTGCGAGATGAGCATGACCTTGGTCAAGAGACGACAAAGTCTGAGCTCAGGGTCTTCATCTATACCATAGGGAAGGTCGGTGTGAAGATGTCAGGAGAAACCACCCACAAGCATGTGGACAATGCCTGGCTTCTGTTAAGTCATGAAGAAACATTAGCTGCTCTGATGTTGGACAAGCTCGGCTGTTCGGCATTAGAGAATCTCAGACCGGCGAGGCATCTGGGGAGTCTTTTAGGGCTTCTCTCCTTTCCTTCATGACACACTCCATGGTCATCTAAATATCTTATTCCATTCCTGCTGCTACTGCCCTAGTTCAAGTCCCCATGACATGACTATTCCAATCAGGTTTCTCACGGGTCTTTCTGCCTCCACGGCTCTTTCTACACAGCTTTGATTAAATCATTCATCTTAGCAGAAGACTCCGCAGCGTCCAGACAGAATTTCTTCACTAGCCAACCAAATTCCTATAGTCTCTATTTCTCATTTCATCCATCACTATTCCTAGTGCCCATTAGGGCAGGAGAGCATGAAGAGTGGCTGGGTAAGTAACTGGAGACTGCTCGCTGAAAGGGGAGAGTCTAAGCCTGGAGAGAGAGCTTGAGGTGGGGATGAGGCTGGCTCACTGGCTCAGAGCGGAGACGTGATTAGCACAAACACAGTGGGCGCTGTGGCAGTGGCAGGTGTAAGGGTCAAAACATGGAATCTGAAGACAAAATCTGGCTTCAAATATGAGCCTCACAACTTTCTAGCTATGGGATGTCAGATAAGTTACTAAGATCTTTATTTGTCATTAGCATTAGAGATGGCGATGACCATCAACATCATCTAAGAAGGTCACTATAGCTATGAAATGGGATCCATTGGAAGAAGCCTCAAGGTAGCACCTTGCCAGCAGGCAATGCCTCAACCGCACCATTCCTACCAAATATCAGTAAAGCCTCAAGAAAATAAACTTGTAATAGCACTGAAATCTAAGTCTGTGAACCAGCCTCGCATCAGAATTTGGGAGGAATATCCATTAATCATGTCAGTATCACACTGCCTATGTGCATAAAGATGTACACTTCGTTTTGTCAAGATTCCTTAAAAATTTCTGAAATTGTATAAAATCACCTTTTGCCTGATTCAACATAGGGGAATTTTCCCTCTAGAGTTGAAAGAGATTGCAGTTTCTTTGGTGAAGCTTCAGATGAAGTAGTTGGCTTGTGTTCAGGAGCCCTGTTGTAAGAAAAATATATTCTGTATTTCCAAATTCTGGACTTCAACTAGGAAAAGTGTATAGACTTGTGACTCCAGAGGCGCAGGAGATCCACAACCCCATCTCATAGCCACTCGGGATGTGCTCTCACTCAATGGAATGGTAGATGAACTAACCTTCTCTTCAAATATGAACCTTACAAATAGTCATAACCCTTCCAGGCATGGCACCTGGCAACCACTGCTCTGTTTTCTGTTGTAACAGTTGCTTTTTCTGGAATGTAAATGTATATGTAATCATACAGCATACAGTGTTTTATGACCACGTTTTTTCACTTAGCAGGAGGCTTCTGAGGCCTTTCCACGTTGCAAATAACAGTAATTTGTTCCGATTGCTACATTTCCTCACCAACACTTGTTTGGTAAGGTATTATTAATTTTAGGTAAACTTTATTAACTTTAGGCATTCTAGTGGTTGTATAGTAGGATCTCATTGTCATTTAAATATGTGTATTTTATGTACCAGTTCGACATTTGTTTTCTTTCTTTGGGTGAGGAGTCTGTTCAAATCTTCTGCCCATTTGTTTTTTTTTAATTGGGTTATTTTATTGTTGAGTTGTAATCATGATACAGGCCCTTTATCATATATATTTTTTGGAATTCCTTACTCCCAGTCTGAGGCTCTCCTTTTTATTTTCTTAATAGTGTCTTTTGATGAGACAGGAATCCATCAAAATCTTAGAGGAGAACATAGGCAGTAACCTTTTTGACATCAGCCACAGCAACTTCTTTCAAGACACGTCTCCAAAGGCAAAGGAAACAAAAGTGAAAATGAACTTTTGGGACTTCATCAAGATAAAAAGCTTCTGCACAGCAAAGGAAACAGTCAACAAAACAAAGAGGCAGCCCACGGAATGGGAGAAGATATTCGCAAATGACACACAGAAAAAGGGCTGATATCCAAGATCTATAAAGAACTCCTCAAACTCAACACACACAAAACAGATAATCACATCAAAAAAATGGGCAAAAGTCATGAACAGACACTTCTCCAAAGAAGACATACAAATGGCTAACAGACACATGAAAAAATGTTCATCATCATTAGCCATCAGGGAGATTCAAATCAAAACTACATTGAGATACCACCTTGCACCAGTTAGAATGGCCAAAATTAACAATGCAGTAAACAACAAGTGTTGGAAAGGATGTGGAGAAAGGGGAACCCTCTTACACTCTTGGTGGGAATGCAAGCTGGTGCAGCCACTTTGGAAAACAGTGTGGAGATTCCTTAAGAAATGAAAAATAGAGCTTCCCTATGACCCTGCAATTGTGCTACTGAGTGTTTACCCCAAAGATACAGATGTAGTGAAAAGAAGGGTCATCTGTACCCCAATGTTCACAGCAGCAATGGCCACAGCCGTCAAACTGTGGAAAGAATCAAGATGCCCTTCAACGGACGAATGGATAAGCAAGATGTGGTCCATATACCCTATGGAATATTATGCCTCCATCAGAAAGGATGAATACCCAACTTTTTTATCAACATGGATGGGACTGGAAGAGATTATGCTGAGTGGAATAGTCAAGCAGAGAGAGTCAATTATCATACGGTTTCACTTACTTGTGGAGCATAAGGAATAACATGGAGGACATTAGGAGAAGGAATGGCAAAGTGAATTGGGGGAAATCGGAGGGGGAGACAAACCATGAGAGACTGTGGCCTCTGAGAAACAAACTGAGGGTTTGGGAGGGGAAGGGGGTGGGGGGTTGGGTGAGCCTGGTGGTGGGTATCATGGAGGGCACGTATTGCATGGAGCACTGGGTGTGGTGCATCAACAATGGATTCTGGAACTGAAAAGAATTTTAAAAAATTCTTTAATTAAAAAAAAAGAAAAAAGAAAGTTTTATTTTTGATCATTCGAATTTATCAATTATCTGCTTTTATGGTCCGTTTTTTTTTTTTTTTTGGTCTTGTCTGAGAAATCTCTGCCTAACTCAAGGCCACAAATATTTTCTCCTGTATTTTCTTCTACCTTCTCTCTCTTAATTCTAACCAAACGCATAGAGTTGAACTTGTAAAACAAATAGTAAGTACAAGGCCACCCCACTGTGCCACATTTTGCTGAGCTGAAATGGACATTACATACTTGGCAACTGACACTGACACACTTAGTTACTTGAAATAACACTAGTCTGAAGGATAGAAAATAAATGCTTCACCTTTTTCTAATTTCCTTTTCTGGGCTCAAAGAATCAAAGACTAAGGAATCAAATATGGGGGGGGGGGTTGGGCACCTGTGAGCCCTTTCTTCTCCTCAATCACATTCACAGGGGTCTCTGATGTGGCAAAGACAAAAGAAGGAGGATAAAGACCTTTATATCCCAGGAAGCAGATTTAGTACTGGGAAACCAAACTGGGAGAGGAACAGTCCTGGGGAAGGTGACTTCTGGTTCACTTGCTCCTTCTGATAGAGATCAATCCTCCTCTTTGTGGGGAGAACATGAATTCGTCCTCCACAGTGGTCATACCAGATGGAGGGATGGTGTCAGACAGTCTGCAGAGGGATGGGGCCTCCGAACATCAATTACTCCTCCTGCTTAAGCCACAGGAAAAGGGTTCCCACTATCGGGGCAGTGAGGACAACCGTGAGAATCTGCCTGTTCTGTTTGCAGCAAACACCAGTCCTGGATAGACCTCTCCTCCTTCTTTTAAAGGTAAGTAAGCAGAAACAAAACAACATGGTCTTAGAACAATTTACCATATTAAAAATAAGGAGAATGACACTCTGAAGGCTGAGAAAAACACAATTTTCAAAAGAGAAAAGGCAGCTAGTGTTGACTATTTCCCTAACCACCATCCCCTACCTTCTTCCTTTCCAGCAAAGCCCTCAGATTAGTTTAGGTGTCCACACATTTTCCATGTGACTCAGGTGGATGACCCTATTCCCAGATCTAGGAGCAAATCTTGATGTCCTTAAGCCAATCAGCTGCTCTTAACCTCTTTGCCAATTTTTAAAATTTTTAGTGAGATAGGAGGGGGTTTCTATTAAGGGATTTCTAGGAAAGTTTCTCTTACTTCTAAGGTTATTGCAGTGGCCCCTCTCTCCCATTGGACATTATACCATTTGTGGGTTTGATGCTTGGATTTGCTAAAGCAATCCTATATCCATGAGGACAGTCAAGCTGTAGGGAATGCCAACAATGACATGGCAAAGTGGGGAGCTTGTCAGGACTTGGGTCCTTAATGACACTCTCGGGCATCTCATTCAACCAACCCTGGAGCCCGCTTGATCTCTTGCCTTCCAGTTCTGTGAGCGAACACAACGATTTGTTGTTTACGCCAATTTGTTCTTGTTTTTTTTTTCCCTCCCCATTACTGGTATCTCCACCTACACAGTAGAAAACAGAAATGTATTTTAGATTGTGTGCATTTTGTTGGAAACAAAATTCAAGAAAACACAGAAGAATAAAGGAAGTGAAAGATGAATGAGAACAGATTTTTCAAAATGTGCATCTAGGAAAAAAACCTTGCTGGGTGAGGAAAGGGAAGACTGTAGGAAAGCAGAAAGCAAGAAGCATTATTAAAGTGGACACTGGAGTCTGTAACGAGAGTATGCAACAGGCAGAGACCGGAGGTTGAACTTGAGAACCAGGAGGCCTCCGTGTCCTGTGTGCCTATCTGCTCATGCGCACTCATGTGTTCAGGCACCAAAAAGTCATTTTCCGAGAACAGAAAACAGGCACAGAAAAGACAGATAACAGGTGTTACTAGAGAAGAGAACAGAATAAATGACACAGAAGCAATAATAAAGGATATTTGTAAAAACAGCTCTTTGGCAGAATAAAAACCACAGTCTTCAAATGTAAAAAGTTCTCTGTGTACAACTTAAAAACAGAACAAATCTCCTGATGCTTCTGCTTAAATACTACGGATGAAGGAGCCTTTAGATAAACATCTAGGCTGGAAAAAAATGGTTATCTAGAAAGGAAAAGAAACTATGCTAACTCTGTGTTCTGTTGCCCAAATTTAAATGCCAGAAAGTAACAGAAGAAAGTTTTTGAGGGATAAAGGCTGTGAACCCCCCGAATTGTACATGGACATGTTGTTTCTTCATTTGTGGGGCTCCAGGAGACATTTCCGGCTACTCAAAGATTCAGAAAGTACACCTGCACTGATTCTTCTCCAGAGGCTTGGGGAGGTGGAGAAATAAGGCAAGGGGAGTAAAAACCCTGTGATATTGAAGGAAATCATGTTACAAGATAATGGACTCAATCAACATCGAAGCCAGTTAAACCCAGATAGGAGCAGAAAAACCAAAACAAATATGAATAAAAAAGGATGAACTACAAAAAAAAATTTCTTAAAGAGAACATAGGTTAAAAAAAGTCTGATATAAAAATTCCTGGCTAACCTGAAAGTTCACCAAGAAAAAGAAGTGGGTGACTGACACATCACCAGGAATATAAACATTAACAACTGCTTTGTCTTTCATACACGGATAATCGACACATACTATTTTAGTCTTGATCTTGGGTCAAGGATCTAATTTCAACCATGGATGTGCATATCTAAATGTGAGTGGACAGCTTTTCAAAAGAAGTGAAAACAAAAAAAAATAAAACCCCAGACCTCTACCATATGGGTCTGGGGTCTACAGTTCAGATGACTTGGGTGGTATCAAACTGTAAACATAGAAACCAACATTTCAAAACTTCCTGTCCTGAAAAGTAAATGAGAAACCATGGTATGGAGGTGTTTTCATAATCCAAGACACGTGAATTCCCCCAGAACCAAACCCCTTCCACTAATGATGAACTCAGCGTGGGAAAAAAATCAGATATAAAGAAAGACAAGCTAAAGAAAGACAAGGGAGAGACGACGGACATGGCACATAGAGAAATATGCCTCCCAAGAACTGAAAATAACAGAGCAATCAAAGAGGCCACCAAATAAACACATTTAGATGAATTAAAGAGAAAACGGGAAGACTCAGAACCACGGCAATAGTGCAGCATGTCATGAGAAAAGGAGGAGTGGCTCTGAAAAGTACAAACTTCACTTCGAGAGATGAGACATAGTCATTGAAAGGAAAAAATAAGTAAATAAATATGAGAACAGATGTTAATGGAACACAATGGAAGATAAACACAGAGGCTGAAGAAAAGCAAAAGCTGGCTCTTTCCTTGGAAAACATCAATAAATTAGAAACAAACTTCTGCCAAACATGATTAAGGGGAAAAAAAGGAAAAAAAAAAAAGAGAGACACAAATAAGCCACTTGGCATTTGCTAGAAATTGGTGGAGTACTTTTATCGCATGCCGGAGCAGCAAATGAGTAAACGCCTGGGAAAACCAGGAAGCCCATCCGAAGACATGGATGGATGTGACCAGGGCCAGAAGTCCTGTAACAGCCCATCGCCAGAGCACCAGCTTCTTTTAAGTGTGAGGTTTTATTTTGAGATAATTGTAGATTCTCATGCAACCCAGATAAATAGCCTGGAGAAGTCCCCTTTACCTTCCCCGTGGTCTTCTCCAACGTTAACGTCTTGGACAGCCACAGTACCTGTCACAGCCAGGAAACCGACGCGGACACGGTCACTGAGTTAGTCAGATTCCACCCATTTTCCACGCACTTGGGCGTGACCGAGTGTGTTTCCTTGTAGACAGTATTATCACGTGTGTAGACTCCTGTGACTACTACCCCAGCCAAAATGCAGAAGCAGTGCAGGCACAAGCGTCCTTCACATAAGAGAACACTAGCCTTTGAGTTCCTCTCTTGTCTTTGGGCTGAGGGCTGGTTACTGGGTGACTATCGCACTAATAAAAAAAGAAGGATCTCTCGGTGAAACCTTTCCTGGTGCTCCTATAGCCCAGGGGCCCACAGGGCAGCCACAATGGCTCCTCATGTTGTGCACTGCTCAAGGCTGGAATGTGTCATTTACATGACAGCCTTGCTCTCCTGACCCACACCCTGTTAATTAAGAGCCACCAGTCTTTTTCTGTTTGAGTGACCAGTGATTGGATTCACTGTGTTCATTTTTTGCAAATCATACAGTGGAAAGGTTCAGCTATATGGTCTAGAGGGAAAGAAGAAGTGAATTGTTAGTCTGTGGACTTAGTGTCCACAATGGGCCAGAGTTAGGAAGGGAGATCTCTTTTCAGAGTCTCTTCTGTGGGTCAGAGGATTGGACCTGTGATGAGTTTTGTTTCAAAGGAATGGACTACTTGAACTTTGACTAGCAAAAATATACCACATAAACAGATAATGAGATATGTATCTAAACACTTTTGTAAATGGATGATAAAGTAGGGTAGAAAAACTGGCTGGGAAAGAATGGGTTTCTGGGGAGTGTATTACTTGTCAGACGAGAATGGCACCTGTATAAGTAAGAAGAAAATGAGGTCACTTAGAAAGATCAATATTATTGTGAAGTTCTTTAATATTATCAGCAAGAAGTTCCGTGTATGGCTCTAGCATGTTAATGTAAATAGAATATTCAAAATAACTTTGAAGAACATGTTTGGTTGGTTACTTGAAGTATAAATAATAAAGAAAAGTGAATAGATGGTTTTGATATTCTTGCCGACATGGAAAAAAAGGGCGATGTCGGGATGGCTTTGGAGAAGAGTTTGAGCAGAGGGAAAGACTGAGGTTGTATGAAGAAGAATGTATGTTATACACAGAGGGATTGTGCTGCAAGCACGAGAAACTTCAGGTGGCTCCTGCAGGTCATTTCTGTGTTTGGTACAGTGACAACTTACCAAACTTAGCATAAGTAAGAATAAATAAAACTCGGTATTGGTTGAGCCATGTTGGATCACCTGCCCCCAACCCAAAATCGTTTAAAGGAAAATCTGGGCTACAGATGATGAACTTATTCTCAAAGTACACCTTAGCTGGTTGGGATTGCTACCAACTGGGGCAGTCTTCCACCTTGAAAATTCTGGAGTGGTTGAAGAATCAGATATAATGAGCGAAGAATGATTCCAATTAGAAAGGCTGAGAAACTCCCATCATTCCCTGAAGAGAGCAAAGTAGTGAAAAGTATAGACTTCGCAAAACACACTTGAGTGAGAACCCTGACACTGTCCCTTACTGGCTTTGTGACTTTGGGCAAGTTACTTAATTTCTCTGAACCACAGTTTCCATAAAAGCTTTCTGGATGATATTGCTGAAAAATGAAGATAGAAGGAAAACCAAACATTGTGATTTATAGCTGTTAGAACACATCTGAGGTCAGCACTAAAGAAGGGATGGACATGGCCAGGACCCTCATATATGCTACCCCTCTCTTTTTCCATAACATCTGAAACAGTGTCTTCATACTTCCCTGAATCCCCTCCTCTTTCTCCATGTTCTGCTCTCTACAGTGAGGCATGAGAATTGTTCAGAAGTCCAAAGCTGAGCATGTCACTTCCCTGCTGAACCCATTTATGGGCTTCCCACTGTCCTTCAGCTACATTCCTGATCATTAGTATAGCCTCAAGGCTCTGACTGGTCTAGTTTCCACCTCTCTCACCTGCCTCTTCTATGTTCCTCTGCCCTGTGCCTTCCAGGTCACAGACATGCACATTCTTGTCCATCTGAGAAACTGTACATTATGTGTTATTCTCCTGGAATGGTTAACCCTCTTGAACCTTCCAAGGCCAAGAGGACTCCTATTCATCCTTCAGAACCCAGCTCAAAAGCCACTTTCTCTTCTAGAATAGACAAACTGATCATGGTAGGAAAAAATATCAGAACTGTGGTCACCTATTGGGAGGAGTGGGGGCAGGGTCTGACTGGGAATGGGCATGAGAGGTCTTCCTGCCCTGCCTTTACATTATTAGGGGTTTGGGTTGCACAAGTGTATGGAATTGTTGAACTCATGGAATTAAAAGCTTAGGCTATGTGTATTTCTTTGTATGCAAATTTCACCTCAAAAGAAAAAAGAGTACACAGAGCCTGCATTATTGATATGCATAGTGCAGTACTGGGAGAAAGGGAAGTGTACTAATGTCTGAAATTTCCTTTGCAATGAACAAAAAGTCAAGAGGGATTGAGAGACTGATGGGAAATAGGTGATAAAGTAAAAATGTTAACAGTAAAATTTAGGTGATGAGTAGCAGATGGGTGTTTACTTAAAAAAAAAAACAACAAACTACTAACTTTGATGAATGCTTGAAGATATCAAGGAAAACATTCCTGTCTGCCTCTCTCCCCATCTGAGAGTATTGTCTTAGATCCTAACAATATCACCTTCATGAATCACAATGCATCTTCCTGAACACAGATATCAGCTCCATGAATTACAATAATTAGGTTATAGGTTGAATAATTAATGGTAAAATTATTCAACGTCTGGTATCCTTCTCTAGACTGTGAGCCCCACGGAGGCAGGTGCCATATCTCTGTTGTTTCCTGCTGTATCTCTAAGATCTAGCGGTTGCTCAGTAAATATTTGTTTGATAAGTATATCTGCCTCTCTAAAATCCATCCTCCATCTTGCTGATAGACATGATGCCTGTTTTCAAGGTCCATCTCTCATGCCTTTTTACATCAATGGTGAGAGTAGCAAGATCTTCATTTCCATCAACCTTGATGGGTACAGGGAGAAAGAAGCCACATGTATCCCAAATGCATTTCTTCCCCAGATAGGCTACTGGTGATTTTAGTTATATCCAGATCCAATGTGTTTCTCTAATACTGAAGGTTGTCAGCTTCCCTATAACTCCAGCTTGGGCTGGACATGACCTGGAGTTTCTCATTGTCTCCACAGTTGTGCTCATCCTAAAAATGGCCAGCCCAGCATTTTGTGTTGTGTATACATCACTACACTCCAAAACCCCCATCCTCATAGGACGATATGTGATGGGAGGGAAAAAAAAAACCTTAAATAATGCCTGACACCGAAAACATGGCTTGTCTTATTTTCTCCCTCTCATTCATCAAAATCATAATAAGACAAAGGTATGCAAAATAGTTGCAGAGTAATACTTAGCCAAACTAGAAAAACTCGATTTTGACAGGTTTTACAATCTTCAGGCTGACAGGTGACTTTGTCTTTCATTGATGTGTAAGAAAGAGAAAATGAAATGACTAAACTTGTCTGGGAGAGGAAATTTAAATGTGCAACAGCTGTTTGAAATGAGTTTACCATTGTACTGGGTGGAGAGCAGTCTGCTTTCTCCATTTCAAACTATGCCCTGGATACTTAAGCAGTTTGTGGATATAATAAACCACTAAGACAACAGAGCATTAACAGAATGGGAATGGGAATAACACAGTTTTGGTGTTAGAAGACCTGAGTTTTCATCCTGGTTTTGGCACTAAATTGTCTAGCACAATTACTTTCACCTTTGTGGATCTTTTTTTTTTTTTTTTTAAGAATTTACTTATTCAGGGTGCCTGGGTGGCTCAGTGGGTTAAGCCTCTGCCTTCAGCTCAGGTCATGATCTCAGGGTCCTGGGATCAAGCCCCACATTTGGCTCTCTGTTCAGCGGGGAGCCTGCTTCCCCATCTCTCTCTGCCTGCCTCTCTGCCTACTTGTGATCTCTCTCTGTCAAACAAATAAATAAAATCTTAAAAAAAAAAAGTACTTATTCATTCATTCATTCATTGAGAGAGAGAGAATGCATGCACACAGGGGAACGGAAAGAGGGGGAGGGAGAGCAAGAAGGAGAGAATCTCACGTAGACTCTGCATTGAGTGTGGAACCAACATGGGGCTCAATCCCAGGATCCTGAGATCATGACCTGAGCTGAAACCAAGAGTCAGATGCTTAACTGACTGAGCTATCCAGGTGCCCCAGCTTTGTGGATCTTAACTTTAAAATCAGGAGTTGGATTAGACCATTGCTTCTCAAAGTTTAATGCACATTATCTGGAGATAGTATAAAATTCAGATTGTGATTCAGAGGGCCTGGAATGTGGCCTAAAAGTCTGCATTTGTAATGAGCTCCCAAGTGATACTGATACAGTTGGTCCATGGACCTGTACTTTAAGTAGCAATGGATTAGCAGATCTCTCTAAGGGAATTTCCAGTTAAATCCAATTTATGTATTAACAGTTCTAGAGCTGCTCATAAGAAAAGCAGGGGCTTTGGGGTGGCTCATTCAGCTGGGCAGCTAATTCTTGATTTGAGCTCTGGTCATGACCACCGGATCCTGGGATCAAGCCCCACGTTGGGCCCCTCACTCACCATGGTGTCTGCTTGAGATTCTCTCTCTGCTCCCCACCCCCCAACTCAGAGAGAGCGAGTTCACTCTCTTTTTTTCCTCTAAAATAAACAAACCTTTACAAGAAAAAAGAAAGGCAAACACTATCCTTTCTGCTTTTAGGGAATGAATGAGGTATTATAGCTTAGTACTGTTCAAAACCTACCAAACAAAAAATTTCAAGCAACCAGAGCTGACGGCCTTCGCTCTGGAAGGACAGATATCCAACAGTTCTCTCATAAGAGCTAACAAAGCAGTGTGTACCAAATGTGTGAACCAAGCAATGCAGAAGCAGTACTGTGAAAGAATAAAGCACATCACAGTTTGGCCTAGCAGCCCTCAGCTGCTGAATTATAGAAGCTGATCCCTGAAATGGCAACCTACTTTGTTTGACACAGTGGATCCCAATCCTGGTGCTGTACGAGGGTCACGGGAGGAGCATATGAAATTAGAGATCCCTTAGCTTCACACTTTGGACCCAAGAATTTCAGTAGCTTTAGTTTGGGCCAGCCATGTTTGGGAACTACTGTTAAAACCATATGATGGGGGGAACAGGGCAATGACTTGGGGCCAGAAAGGAAATTTTGACTCAGTTCCTGATGGAGAGACAGTAAAGAAGAGCAGCTCCACAAGCCAGCTTCTCCAGAATCCCAGTGGCATCTTCTCCTGGTAATGAAGGTATACAAGCCACAAGAGAATCACTGTTTTAGAAAAGCAGCCTCTGAATAGAATGGTAAAACTTTAAGGACTCCTGAAAGCTGCAATGAGAAGTTTTCACCGTAGTTCATTTTTTTTCTCTCTTCTTTCTTTCTTTCTTTCTATCTTTCTTTCTTTCTTTCCTTCCTTCCTTCCTTTTTTCCTTTTCTTTCTTCTTCTTCTTCTGTTTTTTTTTTGTTTGTTTGTTTGTTTGTTTTTTTGTCTATAGTAATGCATCAGAAGAACTGGGGTAAATGCTGAATCCACTATTTATTAAATAAAAGGGTTTTGGTAAATTATCGTAACATCACACAGGTTAAGCCATGTAGTAGTTATCTATTGCTACATAAGAAATGACCCCCAAACTCAGCAACTTAAAATAACTAACATCTACCACCTCCTAGTTTCTGTGGATCAGAAATCCGAGTGCAACTTTAATAGGTACTTCTGGCTCAAGGTCTTTCCTGAGTTGGTGTTCAAGCTGTCCGATGTGACTATGGTTGCATCTGAAGACTCAGTGGGGTGGAACCCAATACCAAGTTCATTCATGCGATTGTTGGAAGACTAATTTTCTCATGGGATTTTGGAGTAAGGATCTCAGTTCCCTGAAGGCCGTTGGCTGGAGAGCTCCCTCAGTTCCTTGCCCAGTGGATCTCTGCACAGAACCACCCCCAAAATGGCAGCTGGCTTCCCACAGAGCAGGTTAATGGAAGAGTGAGAGAAGGCACCCAAATGGAAGCTACAGTCTTTTTATAACCTAATATTGAAAGTTATATCCTAATAGTTTGTCATATTCTATCATTAAAAGGCAGTCACTAGACCCGGCCTACATTCAAAGGAAGGGATTTTTACATGAATATATTAACAGGAGGCAAGAATCATTGGGACTATCACAGAGACTGCCAACCAGAAACTCCAATGTCACTCCACAATGCCTTTGTGAAAGCCCCCCACCTAATGTAAATGAGAGGGGACTTAGAGACATTACAGCAATATATATGTATAAGAGTATAATAATTTATTTCAAGGAGCCCAGTGAAAACTCTCCAGCTAATTTTATTCAGCTTTGCCAAGTGTTCTGAGCCTTTCAGTTAATGAAGGTTCTTTAATTCTTGCAAGGTTCCAAACTACCCTCTCTACACTTTTCCAGAGATTTTTCTCACCATCTGATACTTCAAGGGAAATAAATGGTTTAATTTTCCTTACAACATGAATTGCCACTGACAACAATCTTTAATCATTAAAGAGTTAACAGTGCACTTTGAATTGCTTTACCCAGATAAAAAATTCATTCCCTAAGTAAATGAATTTGCCACATAATTGACAGTCAATTCCAGTAATAAAACACTAATTAAGTGATTCTGCTAAGTAAAAAGTACAATGTGATGAATTTGCTAAACAATGGCCTAACTAATAAATTTTCATGCTAAATAAATGGCTTGGAATGGTGACTAAACACTCACCATGTCTAGGGTCAGTCAAAAAAAGCAACTGTGCTTTTAGAAAACAATGATAGAAGTGACCAGCTTCTGTCAGCTAGGTACCAGCTAACATCCTTAACAGCACTACACTGGGCTCCTTGCCAAGCAGGGACCGAGTGAATAAATGTGAATGGGATAGATGTACTAGATTCAGGGGTCGGGGGCAGGGAAGTCACTATGGGTATAGAATGGGTGAGTAGCCTAAATGAGAACTTGGAATTGTCTAGTATAGTCAGATTGGAGTCATAGCACAACCCAGTATTGGGCAAGCAGAGGCAGGATTCAATGTTAGACCTTACTAGGCTAAGGTCAGAATCAGCACCAAGGAGAGATCCTGGCAGCAGTGGCTTCAGGAGAGATTTCTATAGACAGATATATGTTTTATCATGGACAAGGAAGCTGAAGGAACCCTCTTACACTGTTGGTGGGAATGCAAACTGGTGCAGCCACTTTGGAGAACAGTGTGGAGATTCCTCAGGAAATTAAAAATAGATCTTCCCTATGACCCTGCAATTGCACTGCTGGGTATTTACCCCAAAGATACAGATGTAGTGAAAAGAAGGGCCATCTGTACCCCAATGTTTATAGCAGCAATGGCCACGGTCGCCAAACTGTGGAAAGAACCAAGATGCCCTTCAACGGATGAATGGATAAGGAAGATGTGGTCCATATACACTATGGAGTATTATGCCTCCATCAGAAAGGACGAATACCCAACTTTTGTAGCAACATGGACAGGACTGGAAGAGATTATGCTGAGTGAAATAAGTCAAACAGAGAAAGTCAAGTATCATATGGTTTCACTTATTGGTGGAGCATAACAAATAATATAGAGGACAAGGGTAGATGGAGAGGAGAAGGGAGTTGAGGGAAATTGGAAGGGGAGGTGAACCATGAGAGACTATGGACTCTGAAAAACAACCTGAGGGTTTTGAAGGGGCGGGATGGGAGGGTGGGGGAACCAGGTGGTGGGTATTAGGGAGGGCACAGATTACATGGAGCACTGGGTGTGGTGAAAAAACAATGAATACTGTTACGCTGAAAATAAATAAAATATTTAATTAAAAAAAAAAGGAAGCTGAAGGTTATAAAGTTTTCTCTAAGCTTCAGAAGGCTAGCATGACAGTGGAACCCAGTCGTCATAGGTACAAGAGTATGTGTTGTCCTTTAGAAGCATCTTGGGTTAATCCCATTTGCAACGGTGCTTTTTGGAAGGATTTAGATTCAGAGATGTCCATGCTTCCCTTGGGTTCCACTCATTTGGATTTTCAAATCCTATACAATAAAGAACAGTGCAGACTTTTCATCATTAAATCCTTGTTCTCTAGACCCTTGAGCTGGAACAGGGCCTTGGTTTCCTTGCTTTTCCTTGAACACATCAGGCACCTTGGGGGCCTCTAGTAGGAATATCCTTTCCTGATTTTCCCGGACATTGGGAAGATCCATAATGAAATAAAGTTGGAGAAGGGCAAGCCATGACTGGGGTGGGAAAAGAAAAATATTAAAAGCAGAAAGCCCTCTGGAAGAGAAAGAGAAGGCCGTGAGACGAGGGGCAGCAGGGGTGCACAGGAGTTCTGAAGAGGGCTCCTCTCTTTTCCAGGACTGCACTGAATGATGGAGTCCAAGGAAGCCAGTATTTGGTGATGAGGACTTTTAAATTAATTATGAAGACGAAGATACCAAGATTAGAGCTTCTAAGAAATGGAATTGCCAAGTGTATCCTATATGTCTTTCCCAGACTAGTGCAGTGGTCTCCCCTCTGGTTTCCCCATCCCCACCATTGGATCAAAACCTGTGTAATCTTAGTCTCCTCTATGTTTAATGGTTCTCGTTTTTCCAGTAACACACAAGAACAATTGGTCGAATACAGAATAGTTGAAAGTGAATCACTGTGATCCATCTTGATCACAAAATTGACACAGTGATTCATTCAATAAATACTGATTAAGCATATATCATCTGCCAAGTACTAGTCTCCAGGGGTACAGTGGTAGACAAAAACAGGCACCATCTCTGCACTCGGGAGCTTATAGCCTAGTGAAGAAGGCAGACTTGAACCAAAGAACTCTTCAATGAATAAACATTTGTGTACATGATACTTGTGATACATTCTGGGAAGGACTAGAACACAGTGCTAGCAGAAAAAAAAAAAAGGTCACTATTTAGATAGGTGATTGGGAAGCCCTCCTAAGTTGATAGTTCATCACAGATCTGAAGGATAAATAGGGGCCAAACAATGAATGACAGCAAGAATATTCTGGGAAGAGGGAATAGAATTATGAAAGTCATGATGTTGGAAAATACTTAGTGTTTTCAAAGCATAGAAAGAAAATCAATATAATTGGATTATAGTGAGAAATCCGGACAGTGGCCAAAGATGAGACCAAAGATACAGACAGGAATAAGATTATTCTGAACCTTGTAGCCCATGAGATATATTTTAGCTTCATCCTTGGAACAATGGGAAGCCAGTGTCAGGCTTTAGCTGAGCAGTGGCATGATGAAATTTGCATTTTTAAATTGCAGAACAGGCTAGGCAAGTAGTTATTTTATAAGTAAAGCATAATAATGATATTGAATTATTAGGCAATCCTCTGCTGATGATAAATTTGAAAGGAGAATGGTGGGACAAAATAAGAAGGGTTACTGATGAGAGGGTCCAGGGACAATTTGTGAGTGCATACATTTGCTAGAACATAGCTGGCTGAAGATCAGTGGAGGACCACATAGGTCTTCACTGTAGCAGCAGCAGAAGTGACTCTGCTAGTCTGGAATGACTCTCTTACTTTCTGAGCCTCTGTCTCATCTGTAGATCTGAGGGAATTTCATCCTACCTAGATCAAAGACCCTGAAGATGAAAGGGGTTTTCACCTTGGAAAAACTGAACTGACCCAATGAGATATTAGCTGAATAAGGATACTCATTTAAAAAACCAAACATGTCCAAGTATTTCAGGACATCACACTATCAAAATACTGACTGATCAAGAAAATATGGAGCAAGGAGGACGTTCCTTCCAATCAGTACTTCGGATTTAACAATAGTCCCAGGAATGAAATGTCACGGAGTATCCATTCTCCTATCATCTGCTTCACTACAATGAGTTGGTTACACTAGCTGGGTTGTAGTGACTATTAATGCTGTAATCAGGTTTGTGTGTATGTGAGTGTGGGTGTGGATGTGTATGTAAAATAAAATTTCCAAGGGCACCACTATTGTGTGCTGTCACTTTCCTTGAATCTGATATATGCAGAAACAATACTAATTTTTTACTGGCCATATTAACTACCACTCCAGTAACATTCTCCTCATTGTTGCTAGGATGATCTTTCCGAAATTAGACTCAGCCCTGCCCCTCCATTTCTTAAGATCTGTGTTCGCTCCTTGCTGAGAACAGTAAATTTCCAACTTGCAGGTTTTCAAGACCTTTTAAGACATAGTCCTTGATTACCTTTCTGAGTTAGTCTCCCACCACTTAACCTCACGGAACTAATGCTCCAAAAGATCAGAACCCTCCTAATTATAAGTCCAAAAGAAGGGACTTCCTGAGAAAAGGGTCAGGGTTGGCTTGACTTCAAGGACAATCAGCACCTTGAACAAAGACCCTAAGTTCTATCTCTGCTCTTCACATTTTCTCTCAGGCCCTATGGAGAAGTCAACATTATTGATGTGTTTTAGACACTGTATTTTAGGGAATATATTTACACTTACAAGGAGCTATACAAGAGAGTGAAAGCTCCTTCTAGATTTTGAAAATCTTCAGAGATGCTGCTAGACCATGTGCTAGTAATGGAAGAGTTATCAATCTAACCAAGGTAGAAACTGGAGATCTAGAATATATTCCCATTATTCTTGATTATATCAACCACGCAGGCTTTATTATACCTCTGTGCCCTTGTACAGAACAGTGAGGTGGTTTATCTCCATGATGACCCTCAACGATTTCTGCCCTTCCTGTAGGCATATGCCATCTCCCTGATTGAGAGGTAAAGTCTGTTTCTCCACGCAGTCTGGCTGGTGACTGTTTTTTTTTTTTTTTTTTTTTTTTTTTTTTTTTTTTGCAAAAAAAAAGGTTTATTTTATTATCCCCTGCACTTTTTATGATTGGAATATTTTTATTTTTATTTTTTTTTTTTTAATTTTTTATTTATTTTCAGCGTAACAGTATTCATTGTTTTTTCACCACACCCAGTGCTCCATGCAATCTGTGCCCTCCCTAATACCCACCACCTGGTTCCCCCACCCTCCCACCCCGCCCCTTCAAAACCCTCAGGTTGTTTTTCAGAGTCCATAGTCTCTCATGGTTCACCTCCCCTTCCAATTTCCCTCAACTCCCTTCTCCTCTCCATCTACCCTTGTCCTCTATATTATTTGATATGCTCCACCAATAAGTGAAACCATATGATACTTGACTTTCTCTGTTTGACTTATTTCACTCAGCATAATCTCTTCCAGTCCTGTCCATGTTGCTACAAAAGTTGGGTATTCGTCCTTTCTGATGGAGGCATAATACTCCATAGTGTATATGGACCACATCTTCCTTATCCATTCATCCGTTGAAGGGCATCTTGGTTCTTTCCACAGTTTGGCGACCGTGGCCATTGCTGCTATAAACATTGGGGTACAGATGGCCCTTCTTTTCACTACATCTGTATCTTTGGGGTAAATACCCAGCAGTGCAATTGCAGGGTCATAGGGAAGCTCTATTTTTAATTTCCTGAGGAATCTCCACACTGTTCTCCAAAGTGGCTGCACCAGTTTGCATTCCCACCAACAGTGTAAGAGGGTTCCCCTTTCTCCACATCCTCTCCAACACACGTTGTTTCCTGTCTTGCTAATTTTGGCCATTCTAACTGGTGTAAGGTGGTATCTCAATGTGGTTTTGATTTGAATCTCCCTGATGGCTAGTGATGATGAACATTTTTTCATGTGTCTGGTAGCCATTTGTATGTCTTCATTGGAGAAGTGTCTGTTCATATCTTCTGCCCATTTTTTAATATGATTATCTGTTTTGTGTGTGTTGAGTTTGAGGAGTTCTTTATAGATCCTGGATATCAACCTTTTATCTGTACTTTCATTTGCAAATATCTTCTCCCATTCCGTGGGTTGCCTCTTTGTTTTGATGACTGTTTCTTTTGCTGTGCAGAAGCTTTTTATCTTGATGAAGTCCCAGAAGTTCATCTTTGCCTTTATTTCCTTCACCTTTGGAGACATATCTTGAAAGAAGTTGCTATGGCTGATATCAAAGAGGTTACTCCCTATGTTCTCCTCGAGGATTCTGATGGATTCCTGTCTCACGTTGAGGTCTTTTATCCATTTCGAGTTTATCTTTGTGTACGGTGTAAGAGAATGGTCAAGTTTCATTCTTCTACATATAGCTGTCCAGTTTTCCCAGCACCATTTATTGAAGAGACTGTCTTTTTTCCACTGGATATTTTTTCCTGTTTTGTCAAAGATTATTTGACCATAGAGTTGAGGGTCCATATCTGGGCTCTCTACTCTGTTCCACTGGTCCATGTGTCTGTTTTTATGCCAGTACCATGCTGTCTTGGTGATCACAGCTTTGTAGTAAAGCTTGAAATCAGGTAACGTGATGCCACCAGTTTTATTTTTGTTTTTCAACATTTCCTTAGCAATTCGGGGTCTCTTCTGATTCCATACAAATTTTAGTATTATTTGCTCCAGCTCTTTGAAAAATACTGGTGGAATTTTGATTGGAATGGCATTAAAAGTATAGATTGCTCTGGGCAGTATAGACATTTTAACGATGTTTATTCTTCCCATCCAAGAGCATGGAATGGTCTTCCATCTTTTTGTGTCTTCTTCAATTTCTTTTAGGAGTGTTCTGTAGTTCCTCGAGTACAGATCTTTAACCTCTTTGGTTAGGTTTATTCCGAGGTATCTTATGGTTTTTGGTGCTATAGTAAATGGAATCGATTCTCTAATTTGCCTTTCTGAATTTTCATTGTTAGTGTATAAGAAAGCCACTGATTTCTGGACATTGACTTTGTATCCTGCTACATTACTGAATTGCTGTATGAGTTCTAGTAGTTTGGAGGTGGAGTCTTTTGGGTTTTCCATATAAAGAATCATGTCATCTGCGAAGAGAGAGAGTTTGACTTCTTCCTTGCCAATTTGGATACCTTTTATTTCTCTTTGTTGTCTGATTGCTGTTGCTAGGACTTCTAATACTATGTTGAACAAGAGTGGTGAGAGTGGGCATCCTTGTCGTGTTCCTGATCTCAATGGGAAGGCTGCAAGCTTTTTCCCATTGAGGATGATATTTGCTGTGGGTTTTTCATAGATAGATTTGATGAAGTTCAGGAATGTTCCCTCTATCCCTATACTTTGAAGCGTTTTAATCAGGAACGGATGCTGGATTTTGTCAAAAGCTTTTTCTGCATCAATGGAGAGGATCATGTGGTTCTTCTCTCTTCTCTTATTGATTTGTTCTATCACATTGATTGATTTGCGAATGTTGAACCATCCTTGTAACCCAGGGATGAATCCTACCTGGTCATGGTGGATAATCTTTTTAATGTGCTGTTGGATCCTGTTTGCTAGGATCTTGTTGAGAATCTTAGCATCCATATTCATCAGTGATATCGGTCTGAAATTCTCCTTTTTGGTAGGGTCTTTGCCTGGTTTGGGGATCAGGGTGATGGTGGCTTCATAAAAAGAGTCTGGAAGTTTTCCTTCTGCTTCAATTTTTTGAAACAGCTTCAGGAGAATAGGTATTATTTCTTCTTTGAAAGTTTGATAGAATTCCCCAGGGAATCCGTCAGGTCCTGGGCTCTTGTTTTTTGGGAGGTTTTTGATCACTGCTTCAATCTCGTTACTAGATATCGGTCTATTCAGGTTGTCAATTTCTTCCTGGTTCAATTTTGGGAGTTTATAGTTTTCCAGGAATGCATCCATTTCATCTAGGTTGCTTAGCTTATTGGCATATAACTGTTGATAATAGCTTCTGATGATTGTTTCTACTTCCTTGGTGTTAGTTGTGATCTCTCCCTTTTCATTCATAATTTTATTAATTTGGGCTTTCTCTCTTTTCTTTTGGATTAGTGTGGCCAATGGTTTATCGATCTTATTGATTCTTTCAAAAAACCAGCTTCTAGTTTCGTTGATACGTTCTACTGTATCTCTGGTTTCTACCTCGTTGATCTCTGCTCTAATCTTGATTATTTCCCTTCTTACGTGTGGAGTTGGTTTGATTTGTTGTTGATTCTCCAGTTCTTTAAGGTGTAGAGACAGCTGGTGTATTCTGGATTTTTCAATTTTTTTGAGGGAGGCTTGGATGGCTATGAATTTCCCCCTTAGGACCGCCTTTGCTGTATCCCATAGGTTTTGGAGTGAAGTGTCTTCGTTCTCATTGGTTTCCATAAATTGTTTAAGTTCTTCTTTGATCTCCTGGTTGATCCAAGCATTCTTAAGCAAGGTGGTCTTTAGCTTCCAGGTATTTGAGTTCCTTCTGAACTTTTCCTTGTGATTGAGCTCCAGTTTCAAAGCATTGTGATCTGAGAATATGCAGGGAATCATCTCAGTCTTTTGGTATCGGTTGAGCCCTGATTTGTGACCCAGTATGTGGTCTATTCTGGAGAAGGTTCCATGTGCACTTGAGAAGAATGAGTATTCTGTTGTTTTAGGGTGGAATGTTCTGTATATATCTATGAGGTCCATCTGGTCCAATGTGTCATTCAATGCTCTTATTTCTTTATTGATTTTCTGCTTCGATGATCTGTCTATTTCTGAGAGAGGCGTGTTAAGATCTCCTACTATTAATGTATTCATATCAATATGACTCTTTATCTTGATTAATAGTTTTCTTATGTAATTGGCTGCTCCCATATTGGGGGCATAGATATTTACAATTGTTAGATCATCTTGGTGGATAGTCCCTTTAAGAATGATGTAGTGTCCTTCTGTATCCCTGACTACCGTCTTTAGTTTAAAATCTAATTTATCTGATATGAGAATCGCTACCCTGGCCTTCTTTTGAGGCCCATTGGCGTGAAAGATGCTTCTCCATCCCTTCACTTTCAGTCTAGGTGTATCTTTAGGTTCAAAATGGGTCTCTTGTAGACAACATATGGATGGGTCCTGTCGTTTTATCCAATCTGCAACCCTGTGTCGTTTTATGGGTGCATTTAGGCCATTCACATTGAGAGTGATTATTGAGAGATACGTTTTTATTGACATTGTGTTATCTTTGAAGTCTTTCTTTCTGTCGATTGTCTCTATATTTCTGTTCAATGCTATTCATAGGATTTTTCCTCTTTTATAGAACCCCCTTTAATATTTCCTGCAGTGTCGGCTTGGTGGTTGCATAGACTTTCAAGCCTTGCCGGTCTTGGAAACTCTTTATCTCTCCATCCATTTTGAATGTCAGTCTTGCTGGATAAAGTATTCTTGGCTGCATGTTCTTCTCATTTAGTGCCCTGAATATATCTTGCCAGCCCTTTCTGGCTTGCCAGGTCTCTGTGGACAGGTCTGACGTTATTCTGATGGGCTTTCCTCTGTATGTAAGGAGGTTCTTTGTCCTAGCGGCTTTCAAGAGATTGTATCTACAATTATGATTCCTCAATTTTACTATGAGGTGCCTGGATGTTTTTTTTGAATTTATAATCTTGGGGGGGGACCTTTCTACTTCTAGTACATGAACACTTGTTCCATTCGCAAGGTTGGGAAAATTTTCATGAAAAATTTGTTCCACTATATCTTCTAGACTTCTTTCTTTCTCCTCCCCTTCAGGGATTCCAATAATTCTGACGTTGGAACGTTTCATGGCATCATTTATTTCCCTGATTCTGTTTTCGTGGCTTCTAAGCTGTTTGTTCCAGGCTTCCTCCTGATCCTTTCTCTCTATTTGTTTGTCCTCCAGATCACTAATTCTATCTTCTGTCTCAGTTACCCTAGCTTTTAGAGAATTTAGATTAGATTGGAACTCATTGAGAGCGTTGTGAACCTCATCCCTGGTGGCCTTCAGCTCTGCCCTAACATTATGAACCTCCTCTCTGGTCGCTTTCAATTCTGCCCTAATCAATTCTGTTTGGTCATCCATAGCTTTCTCCAACCTAGCTATTGCCTGGATAATTGTTAGCCTGAATTCTCTTTCTGACATATTGTCTATGTTGATAGCCGTTAGCTCTGTTGCAGAAGGCCCATCCTCTGTATTTTTCTTCTGTTGGGGATTCCTCCTCCTAGTCATTTTGGTGAGAGATGACTGGACAGATGTAGCTGGGTGTATTGACCGTGGTGCAGTCAAGGTGCACCCTGGAACGCTTCTGAGCACTCAGGATTCCCCACCCAAATGAGAGAAAAAAGAAAAGAAAAAGAAAAAAGAGGGAGAGAGAGAGACAGGAAAAAAAGGGAAGATAAAAGTGAAGGTTCAGCCCAAATGGGCCCCAGGGTAAGGTTTATGACGTATACAAACAAAAACAGACAAACAAAAAGACTGATAAAAGTATATGACGAGAGAAAATATATATATATATAAGCAAAAAAAAGGAGGAGCCTCGTCAAGAAGAACCCCAAGTATAAGATTTATATACTATCCAGACAAACATAAATACACAGAGACACTGGCTGAAGAAAAAGATGGGAGCATGGTTATAGATTCTCGGTGTGGGCGAGGAAGGTTATTTTGATTCTTCCTGGATGTATCTTGATATCTTTGTTAAAGGACTCAACTTTCCTAAGAAAAAGGGGGATTAAAAATTGGTTCACCTATAGGGGTAGCATTGCTTGGAGAAAGGGGGTTACCTTGAAGTTTAACTCTATATGACTATTAGAAAATAAAAATAAAAAAGGAATAAACTGGACTAAACTAAATTAAAAAATTTTTTAAAAATTAAGAAAATAGAAAAGCAAAAGAAAAACACATGTGTATGTATCAAAAAAATTCAGGTTAGAAGTTTATCATGGAATTTGATGTACTGGACATCTCACTGTGATGGTAAATAGGTTAAAAAATTATCTATATAAAAAAAGAAAAAAAAATGAACCAGAATAGTGGGAAAGAATTAAAAATAAAAGTTGTATCTATGAAGTAGTGGTGGTTGTTCTCTTGTAGTCTTTTTTTTTTTTTTTTCCTGATTTGTTTTCTGGGGGAGGGGGCTGCCACGTGGGTTTTCAGTCAATGATGTTCCCTGAGTTAAGTCCTCCCGACCCCCTCAAGGGGGTGGGCTCTGAGAAAAACGTTTTTTTCAGGTTTTTGTTCTCTGGAGGTTTTTATGTTTGTTCACTTCTTTTCTCTCGCCTTGACAGCTTTTGATGGTTTTGGGAGGTTTAGAGGAAAGAAAACTGCACCCCAACCTCCCTCTCAGAGAGAAGCCTCAGTCTGCTCCCCTGCAGGTGCTGCAGCCGCTGGGCCGCTGGCAGAGCAGGTTCTGAGTCGCGGTCCCTGGGGACGCAGGATCTCCTGCTTGTACGCAAAACCAAGGCAGCTGTGGCTGTCTGGGCAGCTCCAGACCGCCAGAGAGGTTCCAAGCAGCAATCGCACACTGAGATTTTCCCGCTGGCTGGGGCTGAGAGCTCAGGGCTTGCGCGCACCTCTCCCAGGGGATTTTTTGGGGCGCGGCGCCTCCAGCTCTATCGGCTCTATCGCCGCGTGGGTCTATCACCGCGTGGGTCCCAGAACACCAGGCTGGGCGTTCGTGCACCTCTCTCAGGGGAGGTTGAGGCACGCACGCATCTCCAGTAAGGTGCGCGTTCTGCCGTCGGGTGTGGCTCCCAGTCCCTCACGGGAGCCGGACTCCACCCGTTCTCGGGCGCACTGGCGGCTCCGGGACAAAGACCAGGTTTCTCCGCCGCACTCTCCGGCTCAGCGCCAGGGGATGCTGCCCTGGGTCTGGGGACTTAAGCCCCTATCCCTATCCGCCCCGATTCCCACAATTTCCCCGCGCGAGTCTTTGCTCTTTTGAGTGCTTTCAACAAGACTCCAAGTTAATGCTGGTCCCCAGATGCCGGGCACTCTCGTATTGGGGTATTATTTTCCAGTCGGTCGCCTCTGGTGGCTCCCTCCCCCTTTTGTTTATCTTCCGATATCAGTCCGACGTTCCCACTCCACTTTACCTGCCCACTGGCGTCTTCTGGCCCCCGTAGAGATCCAGACGTGTATAATTCTGATCTCAGGCTGATTTCATGGGTGATCGGAGTTCTTTGGTAGGTAATCAGCTCACTTTAGGGTGCAGGTTGAAAAGGCGCCTCCTCCTACTTCCCCGCCATCTTGTCTCCCCCCGGTGACTGGTTTTAATAATGGTAAGCCATAGAAGTGATGTTAGCCAGTTCTGGCCAGCAGAAGTGGTGCCTGGTTTTTAAGAGGCTGGCATTCCTCCTTGGCTTTCTTGAAACACTCATTCTAGGGGCACCAACCATCATGCAAGAAGTCTGATTGCCCTAAGTCTGCCATGCTAGAAGGGAGCCTAAGTTAGATGCACAGGGAGAGAGCAATGCCAGCTAACCTCAGATGTTCTAATCATTTCAACCCGGGGTCAGATGTGCAAATAAAAGAGCTATTCGGGCATTCTATCCCTAGCAGATGCCGCTTGATGAAGAACTGAGGCCCCAGACATATGGACCTCAGATAACTGTCCCAGTCATTTCCAGCCATTAAAGTCATTCCAGCTGTCTCCTCACTTTCAGACACAAGATATCCCTGCTGTGCCTTGCCCAAACTCCTGGCCCATGGAATTGTGAGCAAAATACAATGATTGTTGATTTAAGCCATTAAATGTTGACATGGCTCATTATAACCAACCAAAGAACAATGACACATTTCTCCCTCTCTGTCTTGACAGACTCATACCACTCATCCTTTAAAATTCAACTCCTCCATGTTTTCCTTGATAACTTGATACAGCCTGAGAAGCCTAGCTCCACTTCCTACTGATATTCTCTGACCTCACTTTGCTTCTTCTCACCTAGCAAACCAACATGGAACAAGCCCCTTCTTTTCACCTAGTAAGTGAGTTTCAATAACTAAAGAAACAACTCATCTTCCAAAACAAGGGGTGTAAAGAAGCCACATCTTCATGACCATAGAAATTAGATTGACGTAATAGGTGCCCATTGTCTCCCAGAACCTTTCCAGGCAACTGATGTTCCCATGGCTGCTTGTGAGGCTATCCAGCCAGTGGAGAACCACAGTCTGTTGCTATGTCTGCTTCTTGTATTTACTACTGTTTTTGGCTTTTTCTGCTGGCAGAGCAGAACGCAGTCCATCTGAGTTTTGCCCATATTTGTGTGTGGTCTGAAGACTACCAACTGGTCTTCTTTCTTTTTCCTGTGATTGGAGGAATGATTGTATCACATTCCCAGACCAGCCAATAGTTGACCCCTTGAGGATATTTTGAGTAGCAGCTCCAACTTTTGCAGGAACCATGAAAAGGGACTTGTAAAATTCCTTTGGTGTTGGCAGACTAGGGATTGGTGGCAGGAGGTGGGAGACATGCTAAGATCTAGATATCAAACGATTGGCAAAAAAAAAAAAAAAACTTTGATTTCCTTTGCATATACTCAATTCTGAATGCAGAAAACAAGACATAGTGTATAGTGTCAGCTGAACCAAGGTCTCTAAATATTCCTTTTTACTGACTTAGTATATAGGATTGCTTTGTCTGAGTCTTGTCTGTCTACACATCCATCCGGTCATTTATCCATTCAACTAAATAAGCATTTTTTTTTTTTTTGTATCAGTTCTGTGCCACACACCGTGCTATGTGCTATGGATACAGTTACATGCAAAACATTAATGGTCCTCCCGTCTTGGAACCTGCCATCTGTCAGAAGGGTTGGACCTTAAACAAACACATTCGGAAGATGAAGTCAGTGGTGAGAAGAAAAGGGGAACAAAATTCTATGAAGCACTGAATAAAAGAATCCAATCTGGTCTGGGGAGAAAAGGGCTAGGAATGGAAGAAATCTGTGAACTGAGATCTAAAGGAGTCAGTTAGGAAAAGAGTATGGGTATAGCCAGATGAGGAGTTTGGAAAACATTTCTGTTAAGTGCTAGAGAGTAAATAATTTAGGCTTTGTGGGCTAGATGGTCTCTGTATTCATCATTAAGCTCTACTGATACAACAAAAAGGCAGCTATAGATAGACAGTTTGTAAACAAATAAGCATAGAAGTGTTCCAATAAAGCTTTATTTACCAAAACAGAGAGTGGGCTGCATGTGGCCTATGGGCTGTAGTTTGTGCACCCTGCATGAGACAGAGCAATCGCATGGACAAAGGCCCTGTGGTAGAAGGAGTATAGAAGAGGTGAAGCACTGAGAGAAGAAGGTAATATGATTGGAGCTCATAGAGAAGGAGGCAGTAATATGTGAGAGCTTGGGAGAGGTGGACAGAGAAAGACCTGTATGTAGTAGTAAGGATGAGAACTTTGGTTTGTAGCTTAAGAATAATCAGAAGCTGTAGAAGGATGCTTTTAAGCCAGAGAAGGATGAGGCAGCATGTTCCAATTTGCGTCTGCTCAGTTGTTAAGAAGAACATGGACTAGAGAATGACAAGGATGAATCTGATGATTATTTAGGGGCTGTGGATCTTATTGAGGTAAGAGATGGTGGTAACTGGGACAAAGATGGAGGGAGTGGGTGTGGATGGGTTCTAGCTATATGGAAGGCTTAGGATAATCAAAACGTGGTGTAGAACTGGTTGCTGAGGGTAACGGAAAGGAACTCATCAAGATGAGTCTGTACTGTATCTCCGCTGAATGTATCCTTAATGTTACATCGAATGCATCTCCACTTGCTTTGGTGCTAAGGAACTGAAATCTTATTTCCATTTCCAGCCTCCACGTAATTAGGAAGTCAACTTGCATGGTTGGTGAGGTGAAAAGTAAATCACTTAAAGAGAGACAAAGCACATGGCTAATGGGCCAGGATGGCTTCCCTTCACCAGACACCACTCTCCTTGCAGCTTCCCACGCATATCTCTACCAGAAGAATCATGCCAGATCACTGCTGTTTGCCATCCCTGTGGGCTTTTTAAGGGAAGAACTGCCTTTTTCTTGTTAATGTCACCAAAACTTCATATTCTGGTTGGGGGATCTCCTCACTTGAAATCTGTACACTCTAGAGGTAGGTATGGGTGAGAGATATATTCGATGTAGTGTGGGTAGTTGTTTCAGTGGAGTCAGGAATATCTCACTGAAAATCAGCCTGAGTAACTAAACCTCATGACACCATCCTCCAGAAATACATAGGGTACCATACAGAGAATGGTGAGGATGGTAATGATGGGGACAGACAGATTTTGCCTGTCCTTGGCCCTGATCTTTTCTTCCACTTCCTCAAATGCTTCTTCTTTTTTTAATATAATTTTTTATTATGTTATGTTAGTCACCATACAGTACATCATTAGTTTTTGATGTAGCATTCCATGAGTCATTGTTTGCATGTAACACCTAGTGCTCTATGCAATACATGCCCTCCTTAATACCCATCGCTGGGCTCACCCATCCCCTCACCAATCCCCCCACTGAAACCCTCAGTTTGATTCCCAGAGTCCATAGTCTCTCATGGTTTGTCTCCCCCTCTGACTCCCCCCCCTTCATTTTTCCCTTCCTTCTCTTAATGTCCTCCATGCTATTCCTTATGTTCCCCATATAAGTGAAACCATATGATAACTGTCTCTGTCTGACTTATTTCCCTTAGCATAATGCTACTTCTTAAAGATGTTCCCTTTCCAAACCTCTACTTCCTGTCTATATCTCATACATACTGCCCATCTCTGTGGCAAAAATTTTAGGTGGGCTCCTTGAACTGTGTGATGGATCCAATCCTACAACTACTCCTTCATCGACTTTCCAAAATATATAGATCCACTCCCAACCCACTAACATATATCAGACCTCAGGTTCTTCGAATTTCTAATTTGAATCAGAAAATTCTACTTTGAATATTGAGACTCTATCATAATCCAGGCTAAGTAGAGAGCCATGAGGCCACCTAATCCATTAACTTCTTCACACACTCTGAGTTCCATCTCAGAGTCCAGGTAGATGACCAGAAGTTTCTGCATTTGGATCACATTCGCACAGTCCCCTCTATAGTCCCGTGTTTTGCCCCTCAGTTGTGACTGCTTTTCTCTGGGTACTCCTAATATATGAGTCCTGGTTCAACATTCTGGCTCTTCCACTAACTTGCTAAGTGACCCAAGGCAATGTGTTTCATCTCAATGGGCCTCAGTTTCCTTATTCATAGCAAAGTGTTCAATCACCCTGTGTATACAATGCAGCAAATATTTATATCTCTAGGCTGCACCCCTCCACTGAGCTCCAGGCCCACAGATTCAGCCGCCAACGTGACATCCCTTCAATGACTCAACGGCACCTCCAACCTAACCCTTCTAGATGTAAACTCCCCCTCTTCTGCTCCAAATCTGGCCTCTTCCTCTGCTCATGATCTCATTTAATGTCATCACCACCCACTTAGGCTGAGTATGAGCAGAAAAGAGAAGATTCTGGACTAAGCTCTGGGATGCTTCAATGGTTAGAAGTTGGAAAAAAGAGGAGGAATGGATAACAAAGAAGGAGGAAAAATGGCTGGGGAGGAAGGAGAAATACCAGAAAAAGAAAAGTCAAGCAAAGAAAATGTTTCAATAAAGATGGGGGTGCTGACAGGTCAATCATATAAACCCACGTTCAAACCCAGATTCGACCTCTTGGTAGCTAGGTGCCCTCGAGCAAGTTAGTTAAATTCTCAGAGCCTCAGTTTCCCTAAAGTGCCTCATAGAGTTGTTAAGAATACGAAATGAGGCATGTAAAGGGCTTTGTTCAGGAAGTACACATTAAATGTTAGCTAGGAGAATTATTATTTATGCTTTCAACTCATCAAGGCTGTAGCACTGAGCCCAGGGAAAACAAAACAAAAAAACCTGGTCTGGAAGCTTGGTTTATTCTGCTACCTAGCAACTATATATTTACATTTTCAACTTCACTTCTTTATCCCTGAGTACCTTAACGAGCACTTTCTAAGTGCCCTGTTGTAATTCAGGACTACCTAAGAGATATAGAGAACAATCTCTTTTCTTCTCAAGATGTAGTGGACTAGCATAAATTGCCAAAAGCAACTTTAGCTTTGTAGATTTACTGAGGTTGCTTTGAGAAGGAACAGCTGGGCTAGCTCATGATGAAATTAAAGGTCTAGAGCTGATGAAATGTTGTTCCTACTTATCTACAATGGAAAGCTGAATCTATACAAAGGAAAGAGAATATTAGGCCAGGTTTCAACAACATCCAGAGGCTCCTAACACTGGGATCACTCTAATTCCCAAATAGGTTGCCCCTCCTGTAAAGTGAATTAAAGTAGGCTACAAATTGAAGACTCTTCTCAGCAGGTTTCAGCCATATCTCTGGCCATATGCTCTCAACACAGAATACCCTATACTCCAAGACCCCTTTTCTGAGCCCACCACGATCTCTCTCTCTCTCTTTTTTTTTAATGTTTTATTTCTTTTCAGCGTTAACAGTATTCATTGTTTTTTCACCACACCCAGTGCTCCATGGTGTTGGGTACTAGGGAGGGCACGGATTGCATGGACCACCACGATCTCTTTCCAAGCCTTTGTCCCTTCCACCAGGCACAGTCTTCCTCTTCCACCTCTCTCAAGTTAAAATCCATTCTCTCACATCATATTGTCTAAGGCAGAATCAATCACTTATTGAGCCTATGATGAGTGTTCCTAGGGCACTAAGTACATCTTTTCTCTATCACTTATCATATTTATTGAAATTAATCCACTTACAAGTCTCCTCTTGGAGGACAATAATATCCTTGAAGGCAGAGACCATGCCTTATTTATCTCTACAACCCCTACAGCACTTGGCATACAGTTGGTATTCAATGAATATTTAAAGGAACACCTCAGTTCCCATAACCAGGAGATGAAAAGCATAATTCAATTTGAGAAGATTCTGTTTGTGCAGAAATTGTATTGGGGGTCTACAGAAAATGTCTACGGAAGACAAACCATTACTGACCATATTTCATTCATCCAAAGGAGGCAACTCCCACTTCTAGCCCAGGTTCTTCTGCTGGTGACTCAATGAGTGACCTTGAGGGAACTCTCTGGGACTCAATTCTTCATCTTTAAGATGGGAAGGTTCGATCAGATGGTGTCTAAGGTAATTTTTAGTTCTGATGGTCTATTATATGTCCCTTTTTGAGTCTCTTGTCCTTCTCTGAAACTTTTGTTAGTTTAAGTCAGTGTTTGTGATAGACAGTTTGTCTACTTTTTCAAGGCCACTTAAATTTCCATTTTGCACTTCCAGGGAATAAATAATTCCATTCAACTCTGGGTTGCCAGGAATTAAATAAGTGTGTCCTTTAATCTGTCAGCCAAGTAGATGATTACAAAATATTCAATAATCCCTGTAAAATATTCAATAAAACTGGAGGTGGCAAACTTGTAACATTCAATTCCTCTCCTAGATTCAATTTAATCTTGGAGCAACCAGAAAATATAATTGTCCTTGCAAACAGAATTTCGTGCTTTTTTTTTTTATTTCTCTTCATGATGTTCTGTTGAGCTCTTGGTTTCACTGTGTGACTCATGATTGCTTTTCCTTGTAAATTTCCACTCCTTCCATTCTCTTAGGTTGTTATATTCAGACAAAACGAGAGAAAGCTCCAGAGATTGTTGAGAAAGAATGCCTACAAATGGGGCACAGCTATAAATGGGTTTTAGCAACCTTAAGGCCCAGTACCTCCAAGTGGTAATGCCTTCTTGTGCCTCCACCCTGGGAAATGGGGAGCTTGTCTGTCTCCCCCAGTGTGCTGTAACTCTCCTATTATCAGAGACAACTTGGCACATAAAGAACAAGGCCTTTGGAGTCTGACAGTCCCAGGCTTTACCTGGAGCCAGTGACTCAAATTCGAGTGTGGATCGGCATCATTTGTAAGGCTTGTTAAAAACAGTGATGGCTGGGCCCCACCCACAGAGCTTTGGGTTCAGTAGGTCTGGGTGGGGCCCAAGAAGTTGCTCCCATGTGATGCTGATGCTTCTTATTTGGGGACCACACTCTGAGAACCACACAATGACTCAGTACTCAGTATCTGGGAACTTCAGTTTCTTTCTCTATAAAATGGGATGAGTAACACCTGTGATTTAGTGGCAGGGTCTTGGCTGTAGGCAGGTCAGATCCTGGTTTCAGTTCCAGCTCTGTTATATCAAGCTATGAGCCTTAGGCAAGTTCCTGCTGTTTAAACCTCAGTTTCCTCACTTGTAAATCATCAGGGACAATCACAACACTTATTCAATCTTCCCAACAAGATAATGCCTATAAAACACTCAGTTGGAAATAGACATATAATTAATGTTCAATAGAGGATAGCTGGTATTAATCATCATCATCATCATCATCATCATCTAATAATTAGTGCATTTCGAAGCTCCAAACTGGGAGGATTAAGTGGACTTACTGGCTAACACAACAAGAAATTAAAAAATACCTCAGTAGGCTGGGATAACAGGGTCGAATCTAATGAGAAGATATAGCACAGAGGAAAGTCCTTTGTCTGGGCCCCAAGATCATCTTTACTTGGGCTGAATGAGGTAGCCTTAGTTGGAAGCCATGAGCTCTGCATTAGGCAGATATGTAACGGACATCTGGAGGTTCACTCAAATGTGAGCAGTATATTCTGAACTCAGATTTGGAATCCAGAGTGAGGGTGATGGCAGGTCTCTAAACTTCCAATGACTAAACCTAATGCAGAGAATCACGGTCATCTTGGAGACCATGCACTCCATGGACATGGGCCAAATGGAGACAGGTGCCAATCGAGATTTTGAGCAGACCAGAAAATAGAAATGTATCCTAAAGGAGGCTGATGGCTGATGTGGGCTGCTCAGCCCGAGGGAAGGAGCTGCAGGGCACGCACATGGCCACAGTCCGACAGCATGCAGTGGGAGGTGGGTACTACAGGAAGAGAAAGACTGACTTCACTGCCTCATGTGAGATCAGGGAGCAGACAAGGGCCAGCATATGGTGGCTGACTGATATGTACTTGGGTGCAAAAGCAGGAATAAATGGATGGAAGCTACATATAGCAGATTGCAGCTTAAAAGGAGAGAGAATTCACTACCAGAGGAATTGGAACCAGATGTGGGCTCAGAGCTAGAAGATCTTCATTTGAGTTCCAGCTCCACCATTGGTTCTCTGATTCATACATTCAAACAAACACTCATTGGGTATCAGATAGGCCAGAGAGTTTGTGTAGTGGTCAGGGTACACACTGGTTGGCAGCCATGGACAGCCTAGGAGTCCATGCTTAGGACTTTAGCCTTTCCCCCAGGGGCTACAAGGACCCACTGAAGGGATTTAAGCAAAAGGAGGGAAGGTCAGGTTGGAGTACTACAAAGATGGGACAGCGGAAATGTATTTAACTTTATTGAATTTAGGATTCCTTATGACACCAGAATAGAAATTCCTACCTGGTTGCGATGCTTTGAGAAGTAGAGATAATGTAGCATCTAGCAAAATGACTGTCCCAGTAGGTTACAAACAGAGTGAAGATATCATTAGCAATCTTTAACATCACACATAATCAAGGGCATAGCATCCCAAGGGAGGGTCACAGTCAGACCAATTTTCCCAGAGACCCATTTCTCCAGCTGCCTCAACATCCTCCTGACAGGGGGACGGACTCTTCCTAAGGAGTTAAAGGCAACTTCAGCCATTACACTTTTAAAGTCATGATCTGTATTCCCTATTTGAATCACTTTAGTTACATAACATGTCCCTAAAATAATCAGGTTAAAATTCTGCCTGGTGCTTCCTTCTGCCCGCCCCATCTCTGCCAAGCCATTCTGCAGGGCATCAAGCTTGGACATTCCCTGATGTACTCACAAGGACAACCTTTTAGGAGGTCTGTGGGCTGAAGGTCATGGAGGACCATCAGGTTTCAGGATCACCTGTCTTCATCAGCAGCAAACATCTCTGAGGCCACGGTAAGCTCTGAGGCTACCAGGTATATTTTTGGTTGCATGGGAGGTACAAAGTCAGGGAAAGAGTCCTGTGGCTCTTTTTGTAGGCTGTCATTGCAGCCGTTGTTGGGCTCTGCAAAAATCTTTGTTGTTGGAGCACCTGTTCCCCTCATGAGCTGCGAGTTCTCTGTGCCTGGGGCCATCCCTTACTCTTCTATGTGTCTGTGTAGAGCTTGGTCCAGATCAGAAATGCCTGAGGTTGGGGACATCTGGTCTACAGTCCCACCTCCTAGAAAGCTCCCAGTGGGATGATTCCTACAGATCCTGCCTGTTAGAGCACCCCCCGCACCCCCAACCCCACCCGGGGCAGTTGCCTTCCTGTGGGCCCTTCAGTGGACAGAGGAACCAAGAGGAGGCGCTGTCCTCCCAGCCGGCAGGGCAATTCTCCTTAATCTCCTTTCCCTCCTTCACTGCGCCTTGCAGTGGGCAGAAAGTTAAATGTTAGAGGGAAGACAAAAACAGTCTGTAGTCCAGACCTCACTATCGATTCATCATGTGCCTTGAAGAAGATTTTTCAGTATCTCACAGCACCAGTTTCAACTGTAACATGGGTTTGATAATACACCACTGTAGAGGGCTCTGTGAGCTGGCTGGTCATGGGGAGAAGAGTGGTGCTCCCCCTTTCTCCTAGCTGTCAGTGGCTACCATTCATAATCCAGGACAAGGTACACTGGTTCTGCAGTTAGATAACCCTATTTGGCTTCTAATCCCATCCCCACTCTCTGTGGGTGCAACGTTGGACTTATTTATTTCAGCTCTCTGAAACTCAGTTCCCTCATTAATGAAGTGGGAATATTATATAATTTATAGGGTTCCTACGAGCCTGAAGACTGGGATTTACACAAGGCATATGGTTTAGTATATACTGGGCACCAATGAAAGTTACCTTCCTTCAGGCTTTTGCTACTAGAAAGCTCAGAATCAAATTGGAATTTGAAAGTACCAGCCTGCATATTTAGATCACTTTTTAATACAATGCAATTACATTTTAATCCAACCTGATCTTGCTCTTGTCTTCATTTATGTGTTCCTGATCTTGATTATTTATTTCTCTTATTACTGTTTTACTGTAGGCACTTTTACTGGCTATGTTCCCAAATTCTCTGCAGAGCTAGATGGATAGAATCAAACTGATGTCAGGAGAAATGGATCCTTAACATAACTCCGCAAATGCCTATGTGACTGGGGCATGGAGTCTCTCTAAACCTCAGTTTTCTTGTCTGTAGAATGGGGTTAATAAAAAAACCTACAGGGGCGCCTGGGTGGCCCAGTGGGTTAAAGCCTCTGCCTTCGGCTCAGGTCATGATCCCAGGGTCCTGGGATCGAGCCCTGCATCGGGCTCTCTGCTCCGTGGAGAACCTGCTTTCTCCTCTCTCTCTGCCTGCCTCTCTGCCTACTTGTGATCTCTGTCTGTCAAATAAATAAATAAAATCTTTTAAAATAAAAATAAATAAATAAATAAGTAATTAAAAAACCTACAAACTATCTTATGATGCATGAATAAAGATTTTTCTCTCCAGTATTTTGCAATAGGACCTTTGTAAATTATGAAAAACTTAGCAGAAACACTTCTTATATGTAAGATACTACTTTATACATGCTTCAGAAGGCAAACTGTATATGTTCTGCTTGTAAGGGGCAAGGGTTTAGTGATTTCCTTGGAATAGGTGACATCTAAGGAAGGACGAGGTAAAAATGATTGCATGAAGCCAACATATGCCTATTCCAGACCCTTGGCATTAGACATCTTGAGGCCAGGACCCCGTGGCTCCAAGGAGGCGCTCCAGCTAGGCTCTTGTCTTTGTTTCAACCTGTTCTTGGAGGCCTGAGTGACACATATACCAGACCACCATTTTCAGTAAAGCCCCCCAGACCCCAATAAAGATAAGACTCCCTGCTCTCCTTTCTGAGTCTCCCAGACACTGTACCTTCACTCTCTCTGCTTTCACCTCCTGCTGACTTGTGCTTGATTTCTAGCCTGTGCACAGCTAGGGACCCTCATGACTGGTCCTGCAGGACCCCCTCTGGGTCCTCGGACCTGGCCCGCCAGCATCACTATCATAGAAACTCAACAGGGATTTGTTTTGAAGCACTTCGATTTGGACTGAAATGAACACGGACAAGATGACACCAGGAACAAAAGAGATAAAAAAGAAGATGTAAGCACAGATATAAAAAGACAGCATCAGAAGAAAGGCCCGGAAAATTATCCCAGCGAGTGAAAGATTTCAGGGGGAAAAAAAAAATAACAATCAGGTACACAGGGCGATAAGATCAAAATGCGATTACTTAATAAAACCCAGCATTTCTTCAAACCGAAGACAATACACATTGTTTGTCCTTGAAATGTGGCATGTACTCCTTTCTCAAGAATGCCAAAGCCAGGCCCAGCGCTGACAGAGCCCTGACACCCTCATAGCCCCGAGGTCATTGTTCCCATACAAAATCCAGAGGCTTGCCTGAATGGCTGCTACACAATTTAGCAGTCATTTGGAATAGAAAGCCCCAGAACATCAACGTATGTAGGGAGAAGGGGAGTTTAAATTAGGCAAGAGTCCACCTGTTCAATAATGAAATAATTGCTCAGGGCACATTCTTCTGTAATCTTTTCTGATGTGACATGTATTGTCGGGTTCTGCCTTTCTCAGTGCTTCCTCAACATTTGCAAATCATCTCAGGGCCTCCTAAAGCTGATGCAGAAGCCAGGCAGTCACTTTCCTAATGCCGCGAAAATAGATTCAATTTTACATACATCAGGGTGATTTCAGAAGCAATTTCTACATCTCTAGTGTAAGCATTACTTACATTTTTTCCCCTCAAATCTCATCCCAGTGGTTCCACAGGGCATTTTAAAAGGTACCTGATGCATTCCAGGGCATTAAAAAGAATCCCCAGAGCGTGTTTGTGGCTATAGCCTGAGGACACCAGATGCATAGATAGAGTCCTGAAATATTCAGGGATGCAAACAAATGTAAAATTTCTTAACAATTGAGTATAACGCCAGTTCAATTTTTTCCCCTGTCTTTCTAAAAGCAATATCATTAAAATGTATATACATGTATCTCTGTTTATATATGTCTTTGCCTGTGTACATATGGATATATCTGTGTTTGTATGTATAAATCACACACTCATATAAATCATTTGGAAATACTGTCTCTCTTTACACTGAAGATGTCTAATTAGATTCTATTGGACAGCTTTCCTCTTCCTCTCTGGCTGGCTAATCTACTTGGGTTGTGGGTGCTTTCTTCTAAGTTTTTTAGCCCATGGGGAAAACAGTGGTGATGTTTCCCCTTGAAATCCAAGAAACTGGTGTTACTCAGGTTTTCCCTTGAGATCAGAAAGCTCAAGATCAAATACCTATAATTTTGAGGGTATGTATCTATGACTATAATATTTTTGGCTTTCAGTCTTCCCAGGGCATTTCTACAAATGGAAAAAAAAAGTGTGTATAAGAATCTGGCCTATCCAGGAAACGTTTTGGGTGAATGGGTATCACTTGGCCCGGATGTTACATCAGCTAGACTCGCTATTGAACTTCCTGGCCCCTGGGCCCAAAGCAGGAGAATCCGTGAGAGATTAAATTAGGCAGAGACTCTCGGGAAGCTCTGGACGGGCTTTTCCTTACCGACACACCAAGCCCATTTCCCTGTCAACACCCTGTCTGCTTCTCCTGGCCATCTATGCCACTCTGCCCTTTTCCCAGTCCTGAGGGAAGGTATGAATCCCTGTGATTCATCTGTGTTGAGAAAGGAAAAAGCACTGGATTTGTGGGTAGGCAGACTACAAACTTGCTCTGCTCTCTGAGGAAAACGGAAGTTAAATATTTGCTCATGAAATAATCAGTATGCAATGTTAGATTTTGTCTTTAAAGCCATCACGCAGTGCGCAGACTCAGCATGGCCAACGACGGGCAATGGGATAGCATTTGTCTCCTGAAACAGCGCAAAGGGGGGTATACGATGCCACTGAGGTCGCATTTTTGCCGACATGTTAACCTGAATGTGATCACGACGAACAAAATCAGATTAATCTGGATTGTGCCACATCCTATGGGACCAATGGCCTAGATTTTTAAAAGATGTCAGGACTCCGGAAGAAAAAATAAAGGCGGTAGGGCCATTTTAGGTGGAAGGTGATAGAGAGACACGATGACCAAATATAATGTGAGCCCCTTGACTGGACCCTGGACTAAAATAACAACCACAACCACAACCACCACCACGACAACCACCACCACAACAAATGCTTGGGGGTCCCTGAGGAAATTCAACTGTAGACCGGTATCTCAGATACTGAAATAAGGTTACATTTCTTGGGTGAGATAATTTTATAGCGGTTATGTTGAAGAGCTGACCTAGTTCTTGGGAAGCACTTGCTGAATTCTCTGGAGATAAGTGTCATGATGTCTGCAAGCTACTTGTTAATGGCTCAGAAAATCATATATATATATATAGTCTAATATATGTAGAGAGATAGAGATGGATAGAGATATACACACACACAAACACACACGGAGAAAGAGTGCATGTGAATAATTGGTGAGTCTAGGGACAAGGTATACGAGTATTCATTTTACTATTTTTCAACCTTTTTATAGGTTTAAAACTAATTTCTTTCCTAAGGCAGCATATCAATATTTGAAAATGGCTATCACTTCCCTCAGAGTTCAGGGTTCTTAACCAGTGTGCCTGTAGGAACTGTCTAAATGACTTTTACAAAATCCACATCCCACCTTACCCCTCATCTTCCTCCTCCTCTTCCTTCAGGAGATTTCAATTTAGTGGGTCACGTGCACAGCCTACATATTTCTTTGAAAACTTTCTCAGATGGGTTCTGTGTTGGACCTGACGTTAGCAATCATGGGTCTGCTTTACCCTCAGAACCTGGATCCATCGGGAATTAGCTAGGTCACTCTGAGAAGGTCAGCCAAAGGCATGGACCTTTGGAAGCCTTAATCTACAAAATGGGGCCAATCATACAAAGTATCTTACAGGGTGTGGAGTGGACAAAGATGGTCAATAAATATTTGTTTCTTTTCTTTCTTCAGTTTCTCATGGACCCTCACCACCCCAAATTGACCCTATCTATGTCACTTTTACAAATTATGGTTTCTTCCACTCATCACTGACACAGTGTGTGGAGGACATTTGTCTATGCTCATATTTTTTAGAGTTTCTGAATTCCCCAATCTGGAACAGAGGCTGTGGGATCTGGCATTTCTATTAAAACCAGGAAAAAGACTGGCTTCAAGAAAAATGAGAACGAAAGTTAGCTCTCTTGAGTCTGACCACCAAGGTAGCTTTGAATGTTGCCATCCTGAGGTTCTCCTCTGGACTAGGGTTAGCCCTGAAATCTTAGCCACTTCTATTGGCTTGGGATCCTGTATCCACTCTGCATGAGGGCTCAGGGGCTCTTGACTAAACACCACTTAGAACACTGGCTCTGGATTGCACCTGGCCAGACTTGGGAGGTCTGGCTTGCAGGTCTGGATGTGTTACTCATCAGCCATGGGACACTGGAGAACTTGTTTCTCTGAGCCTCAGTTTCCTAAGCACTTAAAACACAGACCATTATAATCCATGATGCACCTACCTTACATAGTTTATAGGAAACACTGTTTTGAAAACTGTAAGACACTCAATTCAGTGTGGCATGTTTTTCTCGTTATGGGCATAACCATGTCTTCTTTTTTTAGAAAAAAAAAAAAAGAAACCCAAAAACTGTCATTAGTTTTGTTAACAAGTAGTTAAGATAGCCTGCTCCCATTTCCATCTGCTTTGGGGGACAGTCTTAAATCCTTCTTTTCCCTCGAGATGGGCTGCTTCAAGTCTCTGCCCGGGAGAACCTTCATCCTTGGAACATCCCAGGGAAGCATCTTGAGCCCATGCCCTATAGCATCTAACCACTGAAAGGGGTCCACAGCAGAGGTGCCAGGGTCAAGCTGGAGCATGGGCATTCCCTTACACTTAGTTGGCTCAACTTACTGAATCCATTAACGTCTTGAGAGCTAGAGGAGAAGCCTTCATCATTGCGGCTGGTGCTGAGCTTCGTGGTGGGTTTGTCGGCTGAGGCCACAGGTCCCATCTCCCTCTGGGCTCCACTCTGTGTCTCCTTCTGCTTCTTGGCCAGCTTCCTTTGGGACATGTGCAAGGGGAAAAAAATCACAGTCAGATGGTTTCAGTTGTATTAAAGGATTGGGAAGACCAGATTGCTCTTCTTCCCCACTCATCATCCTCAACCCCCGAACCTTTTTCATTCTCCAGAAATAGTCATGATTGGTCTTCCAATGCCAAGGTGGAATAAGCCTAAGGCCTCCTGAAATCATTAACGGCTTTCCTTTACTCAGAAATATGAGACTTATCCTGGCTCATTTCCAACAACAGGTATGTTCTTTACTTAAGCTTAAAATGGAAAATCAATGAGACTTGCGTGATGCTTCCCTTGCTCTCCTTCCAAAGGGGGTAAGAGATCAAATGGATCTTTCTCTTCCTAGGGCTCTGAATGAGATTCACAATGGAGTACGACATTTCTCAGGGACTAAGATTACAAAATAACATACCAACCAATGGTAGACTGAAGTAGGGTCTGCTGGTTGGTGAAGGGTAAGGCTGGGGGCGGGGGTAGTCAGCCTTGTAGCTCAAAGGAGAAAACTGAAAGGTGAACTGGATAACTAACTGTTCCCATAGGAATAAAAAGATCCTCAGAACCAGATGGTGTTTATAATAATACTAGCTTAAAGCAGTGGTTTCCAAACTCGGGTGTAAATTAGAATCATTTCAAGAGCTGATAAAAGGACACAGAGGCCCCAGCTCATAAAGGCGGGGTAGAGGTGAGGCCTGTGTGTGGTCACCTAGTTCCCTAAGTGACATCTGACGTCATCCACTGGAGGTTAGAATCATTGGCTTTGTCCAGGAAGACCTGGGTTCATATCCTATCTCTGCTGGCTGCATGACCCTAGCAAATTCTTTAACCTCTTCAAGTTCTGAACTCATCCTCTATGTACGGAGGGAAACAACTGGGCCAACGCCCCAGGGTCATGATGATTAAATGAGAGCAGGTGTGAAACACATTGAGCACAGTTCCAGGCACACAGAGAACATTCAACACGTGGCAACTGCTCTTCTTGCTCTTATGGCATCCCTACTGGTCCAACCTCATTCCAGAAGACCCACCGTGAAATCCCCGGATATCAAGTGGTAGAGATTTTGACACCTTCCGTAGCAGCCGAAGGGTTAAAAAGCTCTTCATATGGATTTCAAATCTAACTCCTTTAATCTTAACTGATTGTTCTGAGATCATTAGAAATATAAGAACATGACTAATACCTCTTGCATGTAACAATTCTTCAAATATTTCTAAAAAACCAACAAGGTTCCTCTGAGATTTCCCCACATTTCTGATTCTAAATATAGTTATTTTGTTCCTGTGATGTGGAAGGTGATGGGCACATTAAATATCTTGGGGGTAAATTCTCCCAGGTCTGCTGCCCCATTTTGCACAGGTCTTGGCTTCAACTTCAAACTTGATCACTCCTATCTCAGCACAAAAACAACAGATCTCTCAGAGAAATCAAATTCAGCACCATATAGAAAATAATTTTCCAAAATGGAGCCTGTCTGGTCACAAAATAGGCAGTTCAAGAGGTAATGATCTCCCTATCAGAGGAGGTATGATACAAAACAATAATCCCAGACCTAGAAGTATTTTTTAATTAAATATTTTATTTATTTGACAGAGAGAGACACAGGAAGAGAGGGAAAACAAGCAAAGGGAGTGGGAGAGGGAGAAGCAGGCTTCTCACTGAGCAGGGAGCCCGATGCACGGCTTGATCCCAGAACCCTAGGATCATGACCTGAGCTAAAGGCAGATGCTTAATGACTGAGCCATCCAGGGACCTCTAGACCTAGAAGTCTTTTAGGGGAGTTCATCTAGGATCAGTTCTGGTTTGATAGTATGATCGTAATCCCTTCACATAGTCCCTCAACCTAGACACGGACTTCACAGAAAAATAACAGATGGCACACTCAAGAGGGGATAATGTGGGGGCAGTCTATGTGTAAAAGGACTACTGCCAAAAGTAAGAAGGGTGAAGGGGAATGCAAGGTCCACTGTAGTGACAGGTGAGCTGTTGGCCACCATGTGTCCAGAGGGACAAGCAGAGGAAGCAGTGACCAGAACCCCGAAGGAGAGAGTTGTGAAGACAAGAGAAAACCACCTGCCCAGAAGAAGCAACCCTCTCTCAAGGGATCCAGCCGACCCCACCCAGGGAGGGAACTAAGGGGCATAAACACCCGGACTACATCCTCTTCTCTCCCCCTAACCCCCAAACTGTGGCTCTCATTAGCTAAACCCAACTGGAAGCCGGGGGCATGGAATCCATGTCGATCTAGCATTGAAAGCAGAGAGCACAGTGGTGAGGCAGGAAGAGTGAATCTGGATCCAGAAAATCCCCACCAACAAGAGAATTTTATCTTCTCAATTTGGGCCACAATTTGAAGACAAACACAGCCTAAAATGGAATTCTTTCCTTCTTTCTTTCCTACCTTTCCTTCCTTCCTTCTTTCCTTTGCCACCCCCCCCCCTTCTCTTTCTTTCTGTCTCCCATTGGCCTGAGGAAAGATGGGCCCTCGGGGAAAGGAATGCATCATTTGGTTAGGATGCTCTAGCTATAGGCATTGTGTTCCAGCTCAGACAGAAACAAGAAGGAGCAAAGCATTAGATCAGTTGGGTCTTTTCTCACCATCTCCAGGCCATCAGACTGGGTGCTGGGGGAGCACCAGCGAAAGAGAAATGAGTGGGTCTACTACTGATGACATTTCAAAATTTTATTCTTCATTTATTATCAAAAAGGAGTGTGTTTAAAAATGTATATGTGACCTTCTTAATCATAAATTTGAAAAGATATACAGCAGATTCATTGCCTCTCTCTGAGCTCTACTCACATTGCCCCAGCAGGAAACAAAAGGAAATTCAGTAAGAAAGTTAACTTTCAAACTAGAAATGGGTGTGTACTAGAGGCTTTGATATTTCTGTAAGGGCAGAACTCCCACCAATCTCATTCCATTAAGGGTAAAATGATATGGAGAGAGTTGTCTCAGGCACAAATCATTTGTTTCCAAAGGAATAATAATAATAAAACAAAGGTCTTGCTGCATATATGAAAAATAGGCATTTAACAGAAATGTTTGGGTAGCTCTGAAAACCTGGATGAAAAATGAAAAATCGAGCTTCTCCAAAACATAGATATTTAAGAACTGGACAGCTAACCAAGTTGTAAAAACTGAGGAGGATGGCATGCTTAGTATTTAAGCCCATGGCTGACAGTGTTTGCAGTGATAATGATGCTCTATGATAATTTAAAAATGTATAGGCATGTGTTTCGGCAACTGGCAAATACAGCTACAAAGCGGAAATAGAGGGAAAGGATGTAGAAGGAAATAAAACACAAAACCATAGTTTTGGAACCCGTATTCTATCAGAATTCAAAATTTAAGTATTAAAAAACCCTCTTGGCAATACAGGAAAAAATCATGTTTATTCTTATAATCACGGAGCTTAACTGATTCCCCTCCCTTTTTTTCCTTAAAAGAGGGGAAAATCCAAGCCTCTGAGTAGGGCATGAAAGTCCCTCTGCCTATGGCTCTAGGCTTCAACTCAGCCTTATCTTCCACACACACGTCCTCTTGGGAAACACCAACTACCTATCTTCATCCCCAACAATTCCTCAATACTCTCCATTCCTTAAAGTGTCCCCATCCTTCTCCATGGGCCACCTCCTCTGCATCCCCCAAGGCTCAGCAGTATTCAAATGCCACCTCTCCTTTGAGGTTTCTCTTGCTCCTCTAACTAGATTTGTGGTTTTCTCTTCTTGGCTGACTCATCCACTGTACAAATATTTATGGAGCACCTACATGTACCAGTCTCTGCTAGATGTAAGATCACCATGACAAGAGCCAGACATGACTTTGACCTTCACAGAACACAGACACTACTGGCAAAGACAGGTGCTAAACTGATAAATACAGCAACAAATATAAAATCATGAAAGTGGGGCGCCTGGGTGGCTCAGGGGGTGAAGCCTCTGCCTTCGGCTCAGATCATGGTCTCAGGGTCCTGGGATCGAGCCCCCGCATCAGGCTCTCTGCTCAGCAGGGAGCCTGCTTCCTCCTCTCTCTCTGCCTGCCTCTCTGCCTACTTGTGATCTCTCTCTCTGTGAAATAAATAAAATTGTTTAATTTTTTTTTTTTTAAATCATGAAAGTGATGAAAGCCAAGGAGAAGAAACACATGGTGCTAGGAACATGCCAACAGGTGATTTGAACCCTCTCAGCAGATTAAGGAAAGCCTTGTTGCCGTGTCAGCTAAGCACTTGTCTAGTTGAACTGAAGTGAATTCAACTCTCCCACCCACTAGGGCAAGAACCTCTTGGGTGAAGGGCTTTTGACTTCTTGCACCTACTCCAATTTCTTGCTAAGTGTCTGGCACACAGCCAGTGCTCAATAAATTTGTTGTCCAAATTTATATTTAAAAGTCTACAATTTGAAGTGCAGAAAAAATTGCCATGCTACTCTGACTGCAAATTATAACCACTTTAAAAAAAGATGCATACAAGGAAAGAGGAAGAAAAACTTGCACGAAATTAGTTTGTGACCTGAAATATTTCTACTTTATGAATATTTCTGGCTGAGAACTTAGCATTTTCTTCCGGTGGTTGTCACAGAATTCTTGTGATGTTTGCAGAATTAATGGAATGTTTACAGAAGTCAGAATTTTTTTTCACTTAGAGCCCACGGAATAGCCATAGCTACAGAATGTTTTTTTTTAAATCGCATAAAATGGTTATATGATAAATAGGATAGTCATATCACTCATGGAATCTTCAGATCCTTCAAGACTCAAGTACTTTTGACTTCTGAAACTTGGGATTTTTTCCGCTAGCTGTTCTGAGATTCTTGCCAAGTGGGTCACACAATTTCACCAGCAGGGGGTACTAAAAGCTGGTAAAAAGAGAACATGCATGTAAGCGTTTCTATTCCTCTACAGGGACATTTCTAGAGCTGAAGAATGTTTTAAGACCTGGCAATCCAAAGTTTACTATCTCTGACAGGTGGGGACAATGTGATGTGACCATAGCTCTTGGCATTCTTTCTTCTAACAGATCACTCTGAGGTCTTTCTGACCTTTGCTTGTTAGCTGAGTGAGTGTAGGTGGCAGGGGAGATGCCCATGATGGACTGTGAATCCTATGATTTATTCTCAGCACCACTTTTTATAAGGGATAGTGTCAGGTGGAATGGCTCGAGGGAGAGGAATACAAGGCTGTGGAAGGTTCTGAAATCACACTTTGAGAGAAGGAGCGCTGGAAACAGTGGGGATTATTTCTCAAGGAGAGGGAATATTTAGGAATGCTCTCTTCACTCATCTGATGTCTGGCTCTGTTGTGGCCCCTGGGGCAGAATTAGAAACAGGTTGGCTTGAGACAAGGACAAAGAACCAACTAGAAGTGCTTGGGTCTCTTTTGGAAGAGCTGATGCCTGACTGTCCTTCCCGTTTCTTCTCCTTTGGTGATCTTCTCTACATCTTTTAAGTCCCAACTCAAACGTCCCTAGTCTTAGAAGTCTTTGTCTCCTTCCCAAAGTTAGTAGTGTCTTCCTCTTCGCTCACTGATTGTTTGGAAAAATGTTTAATGAACACCTACTTTGTACCAGTAGCTCTTAGAAAGAGACCATGATGTAAAAAACCAGGCATAGCCCTTGCCCTGCTTAAGCTTTCAGAAGTAACGAGCGTTCCATCACTGGAAAAGTTCAAGTAGAGACTGAGAAGCCACTTGGGAAAGAGGCGGTAGGGAATTCCACCATCTGGATTCTGTAAAACCCTTGAATCTATTCTGGGCTGGGAACAGGAGGCTCCAGCCAATTGGGGGGAGAGGACTGGGGGTTCCACATAGCATGAAGAGCTATGCCCCTGCTCCTGCGGAGACATGGATAAGGCATTCTTTCTTTTCCTCACAGGGGTCTTCCTCTGACCCAACCTCTGTTGGTATCTCTGGACAGATGCTCCCGGGAAGCAACAAAGATGAGAACACTGGAGCCAGAGAGAGATCCTCAGCCCATCGAAGGTGGACAAAGAAAACACAGCTGAGGCTCTACTCCTATTACAAGCTGGCCCTGTACTCTTTGGAGCCAGGTTGTCCCTGCGCTGGCAAGATGGGATCTTGAATTGAACTTATGCATCAGAAATATAAGGGAACTGTACCATCCTCTCATTTTATTTAAGAAGACGCAGGCCCGGACAGAGGAGGGGCTTAGCCAAGGCACATGGCACAATGGCAGAGGCCACAGGACCCAAAGCCTGCATTCTATCTGCCAGCACAGGACACCTGTTCGAACAATCCTCCACCTCTCTTTTTGGAATGAAATGAGAAGTGTCAATTCAGTCCATGGTACACATGATTTTAGTCCCTTGTGAATGCAGCAAAACCTCATTAATCCAAACCTCACTAACTCAGAATTACTGTAATTGAGGCAGGGGCTGGGCTACACCACATCAGAGTTGATAGCATAAACGAGGCTATGGATCTGTGCAGAATTTAAAGGAGAATGCACCACTTTCTCTCAGGAGGCAGAATGGCAAAGCAGTTAACACACTGGCTTTGGTGCCAGACAGCCTGGCATCAGAACCTGGCTCCATCTCAGACTAGCTGTATGAGCTCTTGCAAGTTACTCATCCCTCTGCATGTCAGTTTCCTTCAGTCTGAAAAGAAGGAACAATAGTACTTTCCCAGAAGGTGGTTATGAAGATGAAACGGTATGTGACCGGCAAAGCAGTGTTCCTGGTGCATGGTACACAGTAAGCACTCAATACACGCTCTCTGGTAATCCTTTAAATACAGGAGACAACCATATTAATTTAAACTGCCTCATTACTTATTAAATATGAATCTTCTAAAGTGGATACCCCAAAGAATGCCTTTTCTCTAGAAACATCCTTTGATGTGTCCTAGAGCCACACTTCTCAACCTTGGCTGCACAAATCATTTGGGGAGCTTTAAAAATTACCGATGAGCTTCTAGTTTAATCGGTCTGGGGTTCAGCCTGGGCATGTGGGTTTTCAGAAGCTCTCCAGGTGATTACCATGTGCCACCAAGCTTGAGCACCACTAATGTAGAATAGTGTTGTCTCTGGACCAGCAACATCAGTTTCACCTGGAAACATATTAGAAATGCAATTTCTCTGGCCCCACCCCTGACCTACGGAATCAGAAACTCTCGATGATTAATAATCTTTCCAGGGAATTCTAGCACAAGCTGAAGTTTGAGGACCCTGGTGTTGAGAATCCACTCTTCGGCTGGTCTGAATCAGTGAAGAGTCCCTATCGTGTTTCACTTGTGGAAGTGGAGGGACCAAGAGGTAGGAGACCTGGGGTGCCTGGGTGGCTCAGTGGGTTAAGCCTCTGCCTTCAGCTCAGGTCATGGTCCCAGGATCCTGGGATCAAGCCCCGCATTGGGCTCTCTGCTCAGCAGGGAGCCTGCTTCCCCTTCTCTCTCTCTCTGCCTACCTCTCTGCCTACTTGTGATCTCTCTTGCTCTGTCAAATAAATAAATAAAATCTTAAAAAAAAAAAAAAGAGGTAGGAGATCTGGATGCCAGCTTAGGTCTCCCGATCCCCTACTGAGTTACCAGGGACATGCCCTTTCCCCTTTGGGGGTATTGATTTCACTACAAGGGGCAGTTGGTATCTTAGAACCAAGGCAAGAATAGATGCTTTTTAAATGACTGTTCTTGGTTGCCTTGTGTGCCCTCCTAAAGATACACTGAAATCCTGACCTCTGGTACCTGTGAACGTGACCTTCTTTGGAAACAGGGTCTTTAGAGATGGAATCAAATTAAGATGAAATCATTAAGGTGGGCCCTACTCCAACAGGTTTGGTATCCTTACAAGAAGGAAATTTGGATGGAGACATGAAGGGAGAAGACATGTGAGGACAGAGGTAGAGAATGGAGGGAGGCAGCTGGAAGCCAAGGGTTGCCAGTAGCCCCCAGAAACTAGGAAGAGGCAAGAAAGGATTCTACTCAGAGTTCTAGAGGGAGAATGACCCTGCCAACATTTCAATTTCATACTTCCACCCTCTGAAACTGAAAGGGAATAAATCTGCTTGTTTTAAGCCATCCAGTTGGTGCTACTTTGTTATGAAGTCCTAGGAAACGAATAACAATTTCATGAAACAATAAATACCAAATTTATTTCACTTCTTTAATAAATACATATATAGCCCTTATTCCATGGTAGGCCCTATTAAGGCTATCACAAACACAGAGTATTGACTCCTTTAATTCTTCTAATTACTGTATGAGATTGGGAGATTTACATCCCCATTTTACAGATGAGAGAGGGAGGCAGAGAGAGTGGAAGGAACTCACTGAATGTCCACGAAGGCTTTAAGAGATGTAGCTGGGATTCAAACTCAGGCAGTCAGGCCTTTGAATGTTCTCTAAGGTTCCTTGTTATGTCATGCTTGGCCAAGGGCCTACACATATCCACCCTCATCCCAAAGTTTTCTCAGCTGGTTCCCTTCCTTCCCAGGCAAACACACACTCACACACATATGTACACACATGGAGGCAGAAAGCTCACACTCATACCCACTCAAATCCAGCCTGCTCATGACCTCTGCGGGGTAACCATTCTGGAAAGTAGCTGGTGGGTCCTTCCTCTCTGACCCCCATCACCGTAGTCTGGGGCTTCTATGAGTTTCCAGCAGAAGGGCAAGGTTATAGAAGTAACTGCAACACATCCCATCATAATTTAAAAGGCCAAAGGACCCCAGCCACTACCTGTTACCTCCATCTTTCTGCTCTCTTGCCCTCCATGTCTATGTCTCTACCTGTCTGCTTCTGCTTCTCTCTTCTGGATGTGACTGCCCCTCTCTCTTCCTTTCCTGGGTTTCCTCTCTTCTGTATCATACTCTTTCCACTAAGGACAGAGTCAGACTCAGTCTGACCATCCTCTAGAGGGCTGGCAGGAGAACCAGTGCAGCAGAAGGCCTAAGACAGGTGCCAGGCCCTGCTCCCATTAGCCATATGGCCACACCACCCCTTGGACCCTGAAGCAGGACCCAGGGGGAACAGCATAGTCTCTGGAGCCAGACTGCCTGGGTTAAGGTCCCAGCTCCCTGACTTACTAGCTATGTGCCCTTGGAAAATTACTCAGCTTCTTTATAACTCAGTTTCCTCATCTTTAAAATAGGGATTAATTATAGTGAATTCTTATGACAACCATTTGCAATAGATACTGACTTATAAATACTAAGCACTTACAGTAGGATCTGTCATCCACCAAATAAGTTCTCTACAAGTATTTGTTAAATAATAAGCAATGAGAAGGGAGTACATGCCTCACAGGAATCTCTGGTTGAGACAGCAGCAAGTCAAGTGCCCAGAATGCTTTCAGGCCACTGAGCTCAAAACCCCCTGGGCTAAGCAAAGAGCCCTCTGTTCTCAGGGTGTGGAAATGGACTTTGGCTCCAGACTAACCTGGTTCTAACCTGCGGTGTATAACCTGGTTCTAACCTGCGGTGTAATCATAATTGTGTCTCCATCTCTGAGATTATGAGACTCAGTTTCCTTCTCTGTAAAATGGTATTTGATAAGTTCTTGTTCGCAGAGTTACTATGATTAGAAATAAGAGGTGTAAATTCCCTAGTGTGGTCTTTGGCATGTAACCGACATTCCGTAAATGCCAGAGCTTTTTCTCTTCCTTCTTCACACGAGCAGCCTGCATTCTTTTTCCCTGCTTTATTTTTACCTTAATTTTGTGTTTCATCTGCTCCTTGGGATGAGCGCTCCAGGGAACCAATGTGATGACTTTTCTCCCTGCCTTCCTCGCTCCAGCCACGTCTTGCTTGGATGACCACAAACCAAGCCAGACACTCCGGCAGATGTTTTTCTCCCCATCATGCTCTGACCCTCAGTTTCAGGTCATTAGAGTTTACAGAGTTAAGTTCTCTGGGCTGGAATGGACTTTGGGGTTCTCAGAATCATTCTTCCACCCTAACGGGGAGACCCCTGGCAACCCCTCAGCAAGTGGCCATCCAGCCTCTGATTGCCAACTCCGGTGACAGGGACTCCTCCCCTCTGCAGCCCTTTGAGAGGTGCAGGTCCCTACCTGGGGATGTTCTCCTCTGAGCTGCGGCTGAGCTGAACTCAGTCTCCTGTCTACGTCCTCTTGGAGGCTGGTCTGCCCGCTCTACCCATTCAGCCTATCCATGCATGGATGGACGACCACGAATCCTTCAGACTTTATCCAAAGCAACCTCTTCCAAACCATCTTTCCTCATTGTCGAGGCTCTTTGGCTCTTCCTTCCCCAGCTCGGTGAACCTCCTTCTGCATTCCCCATCCCCACGCCCACACTTCTTCTCAGATCTCAGCCCAGGGCACACTCTCTTTCTCACCTCTCACCCCAGGCCTTCAGTTCCCATCCAGAAACCACACTGTTCTGCCAGATGGCCAGCCCCCAGGGTCACCTTCCCTGCTAGACTGTAACCACATGGGCAGGGGCCATGCTGGCCTTGTGCACTTCCCATGCCCCGGGGCCCTGGACGGCTTCTGGTGCAAGCACTGTAGAGTTAATGAATCCACAGATCACAGATCTTTCAAGCTCAATTTCAAGCACGACATCTTCCAGGAGGCCATATCTGATCTCTCCCTGATGGGACAATACCTCCACTTCCTATCCTCGTCATCTGCCTGCCGCTCTCACCCTCCTTCATTATAATCACTTGCATAATATGCATTAGGTCACATTTCTCTTTTCTCTAGCACCTAGTTCAGCACTTGGCTCAGTGTTGTAAAAGCTTTGAAAATGTTGACTTACTGAATGAATGAATGAATGAATGAGTCACACTTTGAATTCCTTTACTGTTCCTCAGTTTCCTATTTGAGGGTGCCCATGACTTTGACCTGACACGTCTAATCTATTTCTGCCCCAAGCATTTGTCCTGGAGAGGTACAAGTGGGCCCTTCTCTACAGATGGTGTGTACAGTGATTCTCAAACCTGAGGGTACTTCAGGGTCACCTGAGAGCACGTGAGAACAGGGGTGGTTGTGTTCCACCCTCAGAAGTCCTGATTTGGTGAGTCTGAGGCAGGACCCGAACATGTGCATTTCCAAGTTCCTAGGAGACGCTGGGGCTATCCTTGGAGAACCCGTCTATGGGATGTCACCCCCTCCCCCACTGGGGAACACATACCATTCACCTGCTGCCTCTTCTCCTGAATCAGTCACCTCCAAGCTTATTCCCATCCCCCACCTCACTCATTTCTCCCAAAACTGCCAGTGGGCATAATATACTCTTTTTTAATTTTTATTTTATTTTTATTTTTTTTAAGATTTTTTTTTTTTAATTTGACAGAGAAAGATCACAAGTAGGCAGAGAGGCAGGCAGAGAGAGAGGAGGAAGCAGGCTCCCCGATGAGCAGAGAGCCCAATGCGGGACTCGATCCCAGAACCCTGAGATCATGACCCGAGCCGAAGGCAGAGGCTTTAACCCACTGAGCCACCCAGGCGCCCGGGCATAATATACTCTTAAGCACTCCTATTTTCTTAGGACTTTATCCTAATGAAATAATAAAATGGAAAAAAATATATATTCTGTAGGTCACATTGGAAACCAGCCTTGTGTACACCAGGGGTTCTTTATCTCAGCACTACTGACACGTGGGGCAGGATAATCTTTTGTTGAGGAGGCTGTCCTGCACGGGCTTTTGCCCGCTGAATTCCAGATGGCCCAAATCAAAAAAGTCTTTAGGCATTGTCACATGTCCCCATGGGGGAGGCCGGGGAGGGCAGGATTGCCCCTGATCTACGAGCACAGGTATAGACATGTGAGTGTAATAGTTTAACATACAGTAAGTACCGCTGTGTGCTCGGTATCTTAAAAACACCTGTAATCCTCCCAGAAACACTACAAGGGAGTGATCATTTCTTTTGTTTTAGAGGTGAGGGATTGGAGGCCCAGAGGTTAATCCCAAACTCGTAAAACAGGTAAAGGGACCAGGTGGGATTGGAGCCCCAAGTCTCCCGGCTGCAGAGCCCTGCTCTCTCCTGGAGCCCACGCTGCCACTTCTCTTGAAGAGCTCAGCGCCAGTCACAGCCTCGTAAATGTCTACCGACAGGGGACCGGTTCAGTAAATGATGGTGCATCCCCTGGATGGAATATTACACAGCTATTAAAATGATAGAGTGCCTTTAAAAATGAAAACTATGTAACAACACTAAAGAATGCCAAATGGCTTACATTAAGTTAAAAAAAAAAAAAACGGGGGCCTGGGTGGCTCAGTGGGTTAAAGCCTCTGCCTTCGTCTCAGGTCATGATCCCGGGGTCCTGGGATCGAGCCCTGCATCGGGCTCTCTGCTCCGTGGAGAGCCTGCTTTCTCCTTTCTTTCTGCCTGCCTCTCTGCCTACTTGTGATCTCTGTCTGTCAAATAAATAAATAAATAAAATCTTTAAAAAAATAAAAAATAAAAACAACAAAACCAGACAATGAAACTGGGTCTGCATTTTGATTGCCACTGCGAGGACATGTATCTGCACTAATGTGTTCTAGGGAAGGTATTAAGGACAATTTTCATTTCTTCTTTGATATCCATTACTGCTATCAGAACGTCTCTGCGATCATTATTTTTAAGCAGTCGCAGGGTAATAAAATTCAGGATGTTCGGTTTGTCATAGGTCTTTCTTCCACCTGAATTAGTAGAACGAAAGCGTCTCTAAATCCTTTGCGTGGAGCGGAGGTTTGACACACTCTCACTTCCCCTCAGAGAGCCCTGTTGCATGTATGTTTCTGAACCAGGACATCTCTCCTTGAACCGACCAGCATCCCCGAGGCGCAGCGAGCTGGAAATGCAGAAAAAAACATCGCTGAAGGCATCGGTGTGGCTCACTCGGGTAGCCGGGGCTGTGAGGAGCGCGCAGCCTGTGAACAGCAGATGTGTCTGTCTGTCAGAGGGTACAGAGCAGCGCACCGGCTTCATACATTATGCATCAAGAGTGGCCTGGCACCCTGGCCCGGCCGTGCGGGAGAAGGCTTGCATCAGGAACATCTGATGAACTGATTGGAATGTCAAAATGTCATTAAGGATAAATTAATGGATGTGTTGCTTTGGCTATAAGAGGCAGCGCCAGCAAGACGACAGGCTGCCGGCGGGCTGTTCCCTAGCCCAAGACAGACGGCGTTTGCAATGGAGATTCATGGTCTTTATGCAATGTGAGGTGCTTTGCAGGGAGAAGAATCAACAGAAATGCTCCAGCACTTAAGCACCGTAAAATCACAAGCATGAGGTAAATTAATTAGTGTACACTAGGAAGGCGGCTGGTCTGTCTGCACTCCTGGGGAAAGCCAGAATGGATGGCACTGGGCTGGACAGGATGGGTCTCAATACCAGACTCCTAAAGAAAGCAATTGAATTTAATGTGTAATCGTAAACTGCAGCTGATGGAAAGATAAGTCTGGTCTGCATTTATTTTTTTTTTCACGGATACCATTTCTGTCTACTGCTTCAAGCTGTTTGTGTCTGTGGGTCTTGTGTCTTAGGTGATCAGGGAGACTGGAACCCACTGCCACTTGCTTCTAATGCCACGGGGGAGATCACAGTAACTCAACACAGGGGAAGCCCTCTGGGAAGCCTGACTTCCCTTGGGACATCCTAGGTAACGGTGGTCTATTATTCCGTGATGGGAGGCTCACTACCGCACATGCAGCTTATTCTATTGTTCAACAAGCATTGTTGAAGGCCTTTCTTGGGTTCTCTAGCATCTTCCTCCAACAACAACAGCAACAAAGCAACAATGAAAGTACCTAATGCTTACTAGGCATTTGCCAAGTACCAGGATCTGTGTTCTCATCAAGTTACCAACATATCTTTTATCATCTCCACTTTGCAGTAACAGGAAACTGAAGAACAGAGAGGGTGAGAGACATGCTCCAGACCACACAGCTGGTGCATGGCAGAGTCAAGATCCAAACCCAGGTCTGCCTAAAACTAAGTCTTACCATCTTCACTATCCCATAACTCTAATTTCCATAACCTCCACTCATGGAATAGAACCTTGCTTTTAGAGCAATTAAGAATGTGAGAAGGCAAGATAGGTGGAGCTAATATTTTGAGCACATACTGGGTTCTTGGCTAAGTATCTGGCCTGGGTTAGCCTAACCTTTTTTCCTTTAATTTTTTTTTTTATTTGAGGACAGTTGACACCCAATGTTACATTAGTTTCAGGTGTACAATATAGTGATTCAACTTCTGTGTTAGATTATGTTCACCACAAGTGTATCTACCACTGGTCATTATACAGCACTATTATATATATATCTCCTAATATCATTGCTCATAATTTTTATTCTTATTCCCATGACTCACTCATTCTGTAACTAGAAGCCCGTCTCTCCCAGTCTCTTTCCCTCATTTTGTCTGTACTCCACCCCTTCTCTCTGGCAGCCTTCAGTTTGTTCTCGGTATTTATAGGAAGGATTCTGCTTTTTGTTTATTATTTTGTTTTTAAAAAGATTCCACGTGAGTGAAAGCATATGGTATTTATCTTTCTCAGTCTGACTTACTTCACTTACCATAATACCCTCCAGGTCCATCCATATGGTCACAAATAGCAAGATCTCATCCTTTTTCATGGCTGTACAATATTCCAGTGTGTCTGTCTGTACACACACACACACACACACCACACATACCACATCTTTCTTACCCATTTGTCTTGTCTAATCCATCTTTCATGCAATAGCCCTGTTTGCTTGAAATAAGGTACTATTTCTCTACTTGAGACCTCTCTTTTTTGTCTTTTTTTTGTTTCCACATACATTAGAATCAGTTGCATTTCTATATATTAACAATGAATAATTAGGATATGAAATTTAAAAAATGGTACCATTTACAGTAGCATGGAAAAAAATGAAGCATTCAGGTATAATTCCACCAAAACATGCATGGGACCTGCATGCTGAAAACCACAAGTGGGTGATAAAATAAATCAAAGTAAACCCACACAAATGGAGAGACACCTGTGTTCCTGGGCCAGACGTCAGGATATTGTTAGGATGTCAATTCTCACCAAACTGATTTATAGATTTAACACAAGCCCAACCAAAACCAAGCACAATTTTCTGCAGGTACCAACAGCTGACTCTAAAATGCCACTGTACACTTATTTTTAAACAAAGAAATGGCGGGGAGGGCTTCAAACCTCAACTGTGCAGAAAATGAAACCAGACACTTATTGTCTTACTAAATATCATAATCATCTGGGTACATTTTTAAGTAACATTTTTTCTCTATGTCTGGCATAACTGAATTTGAATAAAGTCCTCTCCATGGCAGAAGCTTATTCGTTAAGACAAAATAAACAAAGACACATTAAGAGACAAACGTTTATCCTATAAAATTAAAAATGGGACTTGGGGCACCTCAGGGGCACAGCTGGTTGATTTTGGCTCAGGTCATGATCTCATGGGCTTCGAGATCAAGCCCCACATTGGGCTCGGCACTCACCACGGAGTCTGCTTTAGTTTCTCTCTCCCTCTCCGTCTGCCCCTCATCCCCACCCACCGCACTCTTTCTTTCTGAAGTAAACAAATCTTACCAAAAAAAGGTGGGACTCAAGAGGCCTATTTAAGAAACAAATCACCTTGTCTTTAATCTTTGTCCTTCTTTCTCCAATGCAGATTATAAAATTTCTTCCAATTATAAAAAGATGATTGACCTTGATTTTGTTCAAGTGTTGTCCCATTTATATGGTGAATATATTTAATGGAATGAAGGGGTTGGTACAGGTTTTTTTTTTTTTTTCCTCCAATTACAATTTGGAGCAATCGTTATAAACTTTTAGGTAGCGACCAACTCTGGACTTTATTCATTGCATATTCTGCCTGGTCTCTGAGGGCATAATTCTGACCAGCTCTGGTGCCAGATCCCTGCCACACCCACCTCCCAATCCATCCTAAGAACATGCTACTAGTAACGAGCCAGTCTGTTCCATGAACTTCTTTCAATTAGCCTGTGGCCCTCGTCAGTTTGGTGAGCCCTCATTTCCCTACATTTAACAGGATACTTCCTCCCTTGAAAGTTATAGGAGATACCTATATAAAGGTAACTTTGTAAAGTGCAAAACACGTGTAGACCTAAAACATAAAATACAATAACAGCTACAATGCACTGAGCACCTACTATGTACCAGGCCCAGATCTAGATGGTGTACACGCAGTGTGTTCTCTTATGCAATCCTGGTAAAGCTCCCCAGGAACCCTCCAAATCTGGTCTCGCTGTCCTCCTTCTACAAATGAGGAAACACAGGCTCAGAGAATTTGGGTTAGAAAGTGGCAGAGGCCAGGATTCAAACACGAATGCAGTCCACATCTTCTTTCTATAACCCTGCTTCTAGGTACTGAGTATGGTTTTCCTCGCCATTCAGAGCTAAGGCAAAAGCACTTTTGAATACCTACAAGAGGTGGGAGATGAGATGACGGAATTATCATTTATTGATCAAACTGCTCCTAGCTTAGAGGGCTGGAAGACACCTGCATGGTAACACAGTGGACGCATACACTTTGAATGAGCCATCAGTCTCCCGGAAAAATCCTAGATCTCACATCTTCGTGGTAGTTTTGCAGTATAAAGCAGAGCCAAAACAAAAGAATAGTATGAGATCCCTTATTAACCATATGTGAGTTTAGGTTTTTCACCACAAGTTCTGTCTTCATTAGTAGATGTCCAAATCATAATGACGTGGGAAGGGAGAATAAAGTAAAATAGAGACTATCTTAGCTTTTCTTGATTTCTAATAATATCCCTCGTCACTAAGCTGTTTTCTAAAACAAAGCAAGCCATCTTTAATCTTGAGGCTCAGTTTGGTTTAAAACCTTAATAAACCATATTTTTCACTCTTTACAAAGTCAAGTCTTCCAGTAAAAAAACAGGGTCTTGACCACACCAACCTTTTAACCCTTCCACTTAAAAAATCATGCATGGTTGTAATATACCCAATAATCCCCCACCCTTCTAGAATATGCTGCACAGTGGCTCAAAGCCATTGGAATGAGAAACGGCTCCAGAATGAAGCTCAGCCAATATTCTTTTATTCTGTTAAAAAGCAGATTTCATAAGCAGACGTACTGGGCTTCTTGAGGTTTCACTGATGAAAAGGACACTCATGAACACTGATTTCTCAGGAGATTGCTCATGGCTGAGAGGTCTTTACTCCTCATGGTAGCACCAACACCACTATGAGAAGTGATTGTTATAAGAAATTAAATGCCATTTTAAAATGTGTCTGGAGCATTTTTGCCATTCGTGAAATGGCCTCTACCCATTTGTGAACAGCATACAGACTGTCTACCTCAATATCTAAACGAAGGAAATGGTGCTGGCCAATAGGGCTCCGTCTTCTAGGGCTCTGCCCTCCAAACGCAATTTCCACTAACACAACCAAAGCTATGTCTATACAATGATACAGTGGAATCAAATTCTCAGCTGAGGTTCTGGGTTAAGCAGACCTAAGCAGGCTCTCATGCTCATCTTCTAAATGCCGATATGGATATGCCATGACCCTATATTCTCGAGCTCTCTCAGACGGATGGTTCTCAGCCGTGGTTTCAGATCAAAGTAACCATTACAACCAAAGTAAACCACATTTAAAATGTGTAGCCGTCCCTTGACACCAATGAAATCAGTTCTCCAGTCTTTATAGGTTGTGGCTTACAGTACCCTCCCTACCTCACCGCCCTCCCCAAACATGCACCAATCCTCTGAGCTCTGCTCCCAGGAAGGGGGCAACATACCCAGTGGGACAATGGGGCTGTTCACAATAGAGTGAATGTTCTGCATTCTGCCTTCTGAGAAACTTGCCTCTTTCAAGGCGGGTTTTGGCAGCCATATTACAAAGGACAGACCTGTCATTCCCCAGCCCCGATTTTAGAAATCGCCAAGGGCAGACCTTCCAACTCCACCCCAGCCTTTTTTCTGACCACTGGTCTACAAAGTCTTCTTGTGTTGAAATGACATTGTCCACCTTTGTGGTGCTGGCCAGAATCATTAACTGACTGTGATCTCTCCCGCTGATGTGGGGTGGATGGATGCCAGGAGAAAGGGCGTCTTATCTGATTACTCAGGGGAGAAATGATGTAAGTTTAAGCACCACTATCTACAACTATTCCACTTCATTCTGTCCGACAAATTCTTCTTCCATCTAACTTGTGTTTGGAAGTTACAACTTCTGTCTTCCCCCAACCCTGACACAGCCAATCACAGCTCTGTCCTAGCTCAGCTCTGCCATTTAATAAATGACAATTCCCCTGGCACACATACTATGTCATTCAATTTCTTTAAGATTTTATTTATTTATTTTGAGAGAGAGAGAGAAAGCATGAGTTTGGGGGAGGGACAGAGGGAGAGGGAGAATCTGAAGCAGACTCCATGCTCAGCATGGAGCCCGACGTGGGGCTCAACCTTGTGACCCCGAGCCAAAATCAAGAGTTGGATGCCTAACCAACTGAGCCACCCAGGTGCCCCTCATTTCATGTTTTAAGAAAATCTCATGAATTGGGCACTACAATTCCCATTTTATAGGTAAGAAATAAACTCAAGATGCTTAGGATTCACAGCTGCTAGGTAGTAGGTCTGGGATTCACAATTTCTCCCTCCTCTTTTTTGCTCTCTACTCCATTCTTTTCTTCCCAAGTTGTTCTCCAGCACATCAACTATTTAGTTATACAGTGTGTGTGTGTGTGTGTGTGTGTGTGTGTGTGTGTGTGTGTGTATTTCTAGACAGTGAGGCCAAGAAGAAACATGGATGTCATTTTTCCAGTGAGGGGTCCTGTGTCTTCCCCCTGCCAAGCATCCTATTAAGCCCTTTGGCCCACAGATGTCTTTCCTCGAAGCAGATTTGGTGATCCACCCTTGTCATGTCTTCACCTCCCTCTTTCATGTACCCAAAACACATTCTTTTATAACTTTTTAACATGGGCAAGTTGCCTTTTCAGCTGTGAACTTCTTGAGAGAAGGACACTTCTTTCTAGACACTTGACACCTAGCTCAGTACTTAGCACAAGAGTAACTGCTCTGTAAATGCTTATGAGTGAGAGAACACGTCGCTTAAACAGTACAGTCTTTCTAAAATGTGGGTGTTGTCGCTCCCATTTTCCAGATGAGACACTGAAGGTGGGATTGCGTCGAGCGCCCTAAGCTGCGGAGCCAGCATGCCCAGGGCTCTTTCCTGCACAGCACAGTTATCTGTCTGATGATACCTTGTTAAGTACCTCCAAGCCCAGCCAGACAACTAGGTAATAAGTGGGAAAGCACTTTGGAAGAGATAAAGTTGTATACACAAACACGATGTAATCATTATCATCATTATCAACATCGCAGAGCTTAACTAAAGCACTTCCTTCCATTAAAAGCATGGCGTTGAAACACTTAGAAAGGCATTTTCTAGTCTGTGCCTCTGGATCCTATCTTTGCAACAGCCCGAGCTGCAAGAGACATTCCCACTCTGGGGATACTTGCTAAAGGCAAGTGCTTTCAGGGTTAAACCCGTTCCTGCCCCGGAGGGCCCTGAGGAGTGCCGTGGTGGGCACTTCTGACCCTCGCTCTCTCCTCTGGCCAGATCAGCAGTAGCTACAGTCTCTTCTGTGATACACAGTGAGCTCCCCGAGCGGCGGCTATGGATGAAGATGCCCACAGCCCCCTGCCCAGGACAAACACAAGTGAGAATCAAATGCCTGTGAATGAATCACTGTCCGAGGAAGAACTTTTTAGAGTTTACTTATCATCGGTGGGCAACAAAGGGTGACCCCAGTTAGTTGGCCATGGTGTGGTCATAGGCAAAGCCATCTTTGTGTGCAGGGGAGGAGCATGCCATGTACTCGGATCCGCTCGTCTCCAGTGGCCAAACTGAAGAGAAGCTAATGGAAGTGTGGCAGATTGTGTTCCCTGAGAATGAGACTTTGAGACTGAAATTGACAAGCAGGAAATGAATTAAGACATGCTTCTGGGGTCAACGTCTGTGGAAGGGAAAGCGGAAGGGAAGGTGAAGGAGGGGAGGGGAAGGGGAATTTGGTGATGCAGGTGCAATGAAAGCTTGAGCCAACCCCATGGGAAGTGCTGAAGCGATGACTTTCACACCCCTCATGACCTTGGATGAGGCAACTCTGAAGAGCTAGTTGTCCCAAAGGGGGCTGTCAACCAAGAGCTCCTCCCTTAAATTTTTAAAAAAAAACTTTAGTTTATTAAAATTCTCAATTTTAAATTAATTGAAAAATTGTATAATTGATATATAGTGTTATATTGGTTTCAGGTACACAATATAATGATTCAGAAATTCTATACATATGTCAGTGCTCACCAAGATAAGTATATTCTTAATCCCCTTTATCTATTTCGCCTATCCTCTACCCCTACCTCGCCTCAGGCAGCCCTCAGTTTGTTCTCTGTATTTATGTTTTTTGTTACTGCTGCTTGTCTCTTTCCGTTTTTGTAAATTTCACATGAGTAAAATTATATGGCATTTATCTTTCTCTAGATGATTTATTTCACTTAGCATTACACCCTCTAGGTCCATCCGTGTTGTTGCAATTGGCAAGATCTCATCCTTTTTATGGCTGAATAATATTCCATTTTATACACACACACATTTATATATGCATCTTACACACATATGTACCCACAACACGCATGCGCATGTGCACGGGCACACACACACACACACACACACGCACTTCCACAACTTCTTTATCCATTTTTCCAAAGAAGACATCCAGATGGCCAACAGACACATGCAATGACGTTCCACATCACTCATCATCAGGGAAACGCAAATCAAAATCATAATGAGATACCACCTCATACCAGTCAGCACGGCTAAAGCCAAAAACACAAGACACAACAAGTGTTGGTGAGAATGTGGCAAAAAAGAAACCCTCACACACCGTTGGTGGGTGTGCAAGCTGGTGTAGCAGCTGTGGAAAACAGTATGGAGTCTCCTCAAGAAATTTTAAAAAATAGAACTACCCTACCATCCAGCAATTCCACTACTGGTATTTACCCAAAGCCCTTCATTCTTGAAAGCAGATCTGAGTAGCACATCACAACTTTCTCTGAGAACGTGTCTTTCCAACCACATTTCCACATGTCACCACACTCTGTCAACACAGAATCCCCCACACTCTCTTTTACCTTCTTTATAAAGTTCAAATGCATTCACAGAGTAGAAGCATTTAAGATCACAGGCATACCTTTCTAAGCCTCAAGGCATCACTAATGCCTAGTTCGTTTTAAAACTTAAAGTATAAACTTAAAACTGAAGTATAAATATCTTCCATCTTCTTTGGAAGGGAAATGTTCATTTGTATTTTCCCTGATTAAGGTGACAGAGCCTCTGACTTGTAGATGTGCTCTGTTTGCTATTCATGACTGATGTGTTTAGACGCTAATTCAATAGAGTAAACAATAAAGCATCCATTCAGTTGCACTCCCCATCCAAATCTATCTGTTCACATGATCTGCCCCTGTGCATTTATATCTATCTTGTTGCAACAGCATTCATTACTTTTATGCATTTGTAATTGTGACATGCAAGTACAACATTTCTAAACCTAAAACCAATACAAAATTACAAAACAGGTCTGATATGAAAGTCCCGCCCCACCACTATATGCCAAAACAAATGAAAACGGATACTAACTTCTAGAGAATGGAATAGTCTAATTCAGTGGGAGATCAGACAAAATGGGGGCATCAACCTCACACATACACCCACCTGTGTGTACTCATTCATGTGATCAACACAGTCTTATGATGTCTGATTTGTTCTGGGCTCCAAGTTAGTCATCGGGAAATGAAAGCTGAGTAATACACAGTCCTAGTCAACAGGGAGACAGACGTGCAAATGCACCGTGGGCAGTCTAACCTGCCTAACCCGAGAATGGCTCGTGAATGAGTGAGTCAGGAGGGGATGAATGAAAGCCAACCGAATGCAATGACAACGATGAGGGCGCAGTGCTACAGATACTGTGTCCCCTCTAAGGCAAAGGGCAATACTTTCCAATACTGAGAAAGGGACAGCGGCATCGGGGAGAGAAGTTGTTCTCAAAGTCCACACGCAGAATAATTAATCTGAGGTGTGTGCGCATACGCAGATTCCTGGGCCACACGTTCAGAGGGACTGAGCTGCTCTGGGGTGGGGCCCAGGAATCAGAATTCTTGCCACGATCCTCCCCTTGGCGGAACAGCAAGCGGCAGCATGGCAGTAGCCGCTGCCTTGGCCTCGTGGCAACACCTTCCGTTTCTGCTTGTCAACGCGTTTGCCACCAGCTTTTGGTAATTGATACTTATCATCTCTAAATGGTTTCTTCGGTTCCCATTTTTCCTTCATTTTTATTTGAAGTGACTGATGAATTACATAAAATGCCTTTTGAGTATCTCTTGATATAATAATTTTAAATTCCTCTTTACGTGTATTGAGGCAAAGATATTTGATTTGCAAAAGCCTGTGGTGTGGAAAGGTGTTCGCACTGACAAAAGGACGTGGTTTCTTACTTTGGGTGAAGATCTACTGTGTGCTAGGCATTTTCCAAGCATTATCTCCCTGAGTCCTTGCAAGCTGTCTGTGAGGTGTGTGTTCTTAGGCTCCATTTTACATATAAGGAAACTGGGATTCAGATGCTGAACTGGACCAAAGGTTGCCTTAAAGATAACAGCAGCAAAGGGAGGTACAGGGTCTGAAATTCTAAAATTTGTTGACATTTTTTTTCTCTTTTTGAGAACAGATCATCTCTCTGTTGACTTTAGCTGTTATGTCTTTTAATATTACCTTGCTCTTCTCATTCATTCCACACACACACACTGGGGTTCACTGTGCTTGTGTGGTGGGCACCATGGGGGAAACCTCAATGAACAAGAAACATCTTTAAGACAACATTTGCTCAGGGCACCTGGGTAGTTCAGTGGGTTAAAGCCTCTGCCTTCGGCTCAGGTCATGATTCCAGGGTCTTGGGATCGAGCCCCGCATCGGGCTCTCTGCGCGGCAGGGAGCCTGCCTCCTCTTCTCTCTGTGCCTGACTCTCTGCCTACTTGTGATCAGTCTGTCAAATACATAAATAAAACCTTTAAAAAAAAAAAAAAAGACAACATTTGCTCCTGCCCATGATAACAAGCAACCTCAACAAGCAAAAGGCCCATTCCCGCAGGTGGAGAGAATCAGGTAAGACTTCCTGTAGGAGGCGCTGTTACATCTGGATCTTGTAGGGTAAATGTAGGATTCAATTACGCTGCTGTGGGGAGAGATAGGAAGGATATAGGGGGGAAAAAAACATGAGTTTCAGAACCTCTGCAGACAGGGCTCAGCCCAGGTCACCGTTTTCCGCCTCCTTGATACTTGCATGGCATTTATCCGAGGCTAGGTGAAACCGTTAAGTGCTCTCTCTCTCTCTGCCGGAACAGTTGGTAAACATCTTAGTGCTTTTTCAAGAACTACTACACTAAAATGTCTCTGTTTGAAACAATTACTGTGCCCATCACACACCCTGAGATAAATTAACCCGCGAACACATGCCAGCTCCTGAAACCTTTTAAAAAACAGACGCCGAAGTTGTTGGGTGCTTCTTTACTATAGAAAGGCAAAAAGGCATTCTAGAGAAGCATTTCTGTGAGCTCGGAATGCAAGGACTCATAGCTACTATTTATAAAATACCTCCTTTGTGTCAGCCACTCTGCATATACCCTCACTCACCAGCCCTCTCAAAAATGCTGGGGAGTCACCGCTGTCATCGCTGCTCTGCAGATGTGGAAACTGAGGCTCAGAGTGGTTCCATGATTGTTCAAGGTTTGAACAATCAGGCAGAAGAGGTAGACATTGGACTGTGATCTAGGTCTGATATCAAAGCCCACATTATTTCGCTATTTTCTCTTGTGTGCTGGACAATGGAGGACCGCATTCTAGACTCTCCTCTATCCCTAGGTCTCAGTTCCTTTGAGCTATAGCTCTGTTTGTCCTGGTCATGAGCACTCTGTGGGGCACTCTTCACTCTAACCTTGGCTGCTTCTCCTCTGGCTGTCTGGTGCTCTCAGCTCTGACCAGGCAAATCCCCAGGATAGCAAAGCCAGAATTGCCTCAAGGGCCTCCCTGCCAACCAGGGATAGCTACCACTTCTTGTCCCTAGCAAGGCACTGAGGTCGTTGCATGGAACGAGTTTCTGCCGGGAGGCAGACTTGCCTGTGGATCCTGGCTCTCCGGCAGCCTGGCCAAGGGCTGTCCAAGCACACGGTCTAGGTGGGAGCCCTTCCATCACCTTAGGAACAGGGTTTAGGGAGAAGGATGGGCAGGGCTGAGGGGCATGTGGTCCTGGGTTCCAACCCTCGCCCTGCCACATCCTGCCTGTGGGATCTATACAAGTCCTCCATCCTCAGTCTCAAGGTCTGTGTAGACTCAACACAGTCACACGTATCTTGCAGGGCTTGCCGCGAACATGAGAAGAGCCTGGCCCATACTAGCAACCGATGGGTGGTTCCTTTCAACTTCTGCCCACTTCTCAACCGGACCAGGTATGCCTCATTCACCGCTGTGTCTGCAACATGGTGCAGTGCACAGTAGCAGCTCATAAAACAGGACGAATCTTGAAGTCCGGCCTCTTTCTGCCTCAAAAGTCTAGGGCAGGGATTGGCCAACTATGGCCCTCAGGACAAATCTAGCCCTGAATTTGAATTTTTTTAAATAATTTTTTTTAATGGAAATACCTCCATGCTTCTTCCCTTGCATATCAGCTATGGCTGATTTCCTGTTACAACAGCAGAGTAGATGCAACAGAGACCATATGACTGCAGAGCCAAAAATATTGACCACTAGCTCCTTCTGGAAAAGGTCTGTGGACCCCTGAGCTTGTGCCTAGGATCTTTCAGTGCAGGGAGCGCCCTTGAGGACCTCTTTGTTTTGGGGAAAAAGAAGCTCCTCTATTCCTTCCCTACTCACACTTTATAGCCCTTTTCTGTGGCTTATCTACCTTTTTTCCCTTAGCTCTCTCCACCATTCCTTAACATCTATGCCACTTTTTTATACATGTTGTTTATCCTCCATCTCCTCTATTAAAAAGCTTCATGTGGGCAGGGAGTTTCATTTGTTGTGCTAACGCTTATGGGCCAGTTGGGACCATCCCCCGGCACGCACGTGGGAATCCCACAGATACCTGTTGACTGAATGAACATGGATTTCAGTGACAAGATTATTCAGCCAAAGGATGTTGGGGGCTTTTAGAGGGACCAGGTGGCTCCCCAAACCCAGGGGGAGGTATTACTTTTTCTATTTTATAGATGAGACAATTAAGACTCTGGCTAAGTCAGTGCTTCTCAAACTTTCATGTGCACGCGAGTCGCCTGGGGCTCTTGTTACAATGCAGGTTCGGGGTCAGGAGGCGTGAGCTGGGACCCTCATGCTGCAGTTCTAACATGTTCCAGGTGATTCCAACACTGCTAGTCTATGGACCACACTTGGAGTAGAGAGGGCCGAAGGCATCCACTCAGGGTCCATCCCTAAGACTTGGGGGAGTAGAATTCTGAATCTGGAAATCACTGGGTCAGCACTTCCCTGTGTTTCCTTTCCTCCCTCTCCATGCATCTCTCAATCCTATGGTCTCACAGAACCCATTGTGCCTGCCCTCTGGGGCTGTTCCCTGTCCCCAAGCACTCTGCCCCCAGACCTTCTCTTCCACAGCTGCCAGCATCTTCAGGCTCTTCCTTCTCTTCCTTCCTTCTCAGCAAAGGACTTCTCCTCTTGGTTCTGAAGACTTTCCTCTCTGCCTGTTTGGCCAGTTCTTCTCCTCTCCTGAATCGTTAGCTCAGCTCCTGAGCTGGCATGAGTTTCACAGTCTAAGATCTGTGACTTAGAGCTCTGAAGTTTGCAAAAACTGAAAGACCCTTGTGTATCACTGCACCTTGAACTACAAGTACCTGAGTGTCTATCCCCTACACTTTCACATTTTTCATCTTTAATTCCACCACAGCGCCCAGGCTTCCAAAGACAGGGCTAAGTACACTGGCTAACCGACAAAGGAGCTAAGATGCCTAGAGACTATGATGGGTCATTGCATGCCCACACCTACTGCTGAACACTGAGGCCAGAAGAACCTCTGGAAGACCAGAGGAGCTTCTAGGGGCCACCACTACTGTCCTGAAGGGGGAAAAAAAGAAAACTAACATTTCAGTAGTGCCAACTTTGTGCCAGGCACATTACAAAATTCCTCATTTCCTGAGTTAGGTACGGCGATCCCCATTTTGAATTTGAGAGAAATAAGGCTCAAGGAATTCAGAAGACTTTCTCAAGGTTTCATAACATGAGTGACAAAGATGTGACTTGTACCCAGAGCATCACAGCTCTGAAAGCTCATTCTCTTTTGACCACAGCAACAACACCCCATGTTGTTTCTGTGCTTAGAACTCTTAATTCTTCAGTAGTGGGAAAATCCATCTCTATAAACACTGATAACTATTCTTTGCCCCATTAACAAATTAGTCATCCCAGTAAGCACTCCTATACCAGAGTACATATAGGTACCTCTCAGCTGACATTTCAAGTGTTTGGTTTTATCCTAGACCCCAGAGAGGGTTGAATACTGGGAGGGTAGGGCGCAAAGTCCTGGCCGTCTCTCCATCCACAGTGTCTGGAACATAATGAGCATGTCCAAAGGATGTTTATCAAAGGAATGAATAAATGAAAAAATAAAGCAAATTCTCTGGTACTTTCAGTGTTGGTGGTGGCAGTCCATTTGTTCCTGGATAATATGATAGCAGTAGTACTAGAATCTTATCTGCTCATTGTCTGGCCTATTGACCTGGAACCCAAACATTGAGCAAATGGGGTGGGAGAGCCTTATTTTGGTCCATCCTCATCTGTGAAGGCTTCAGCAGATGATCACTAGCAGACATGGCCTCCCTCATAAGGCTGGGTGTGCCAGGGGTGGAGCAAGACATGGAATGATGGACAATACACTCTACCAGAAAGCCAGGCATCCTGAGTTTTAATCCCACTGGATGAGTGGTTTCATACACTTCCCTTGACCTCAATTTTCAAACACCAGAAATGCATATTAGGAAGATGGGACTACTTCAGTGGTTTTCTTAACTTTTCATCACCAAGGATCTGTTGATGGGAGGTTTTTCCCATTTACATTTGTGTTTTTAAAATGTCTGTTAATAATGAGAAAAACCATCACCTTCACTTAGAAAGTGCAAAAAAACTGACAGGCAACGGGCCAGCTATAACTACCAACAAAATGTACTGGTAACATGAGATAACTAATGCCAAACCCCAGACTGCGATCATTCCAGTCCAAGCAAAGACCTTGGATGTTTCTGTCACCTGTGAAGCTGGTTCTAGGTAAAGTCATGGTTCCCTGTAGACTTACTGAAATACTGGAAATAGCCCCACGATTTTTTTCTAACCTCTGAGTCCCTCGAGGCTACACATTCCCCAAGTAGACACCAATGGGCTCCGAAGCTGCTAAGATTGGTGATTCTGTATTATCTCTGCAAGTCCTGCAGGGGGATTAGGTTGACCTCTTGATGAAATTCAGGGATTTCTAACTAGAAAATTATACTGCCTTCACATCTCCAAAAATTGGGGGAAAAATCCAAGATGGCAGAACCATAACAGACATAAACAATGACAGTGCATTTTCAAATGGAAAACATCTATGTGAAATAAAAACTTTGGGGCTACAGATGACTTAGACAGAAGTGAGTATGAGAAAACCAACAGACACTTGGTTGGTGAAGGAAATGCATGCTACAGTTCCCTCACAGGGCACGAAGCAAAGTTTCCCCGGGTCGATACTTACAAGTAATAGGAGTAGGAATAAGCATTTCTTCTATATATTGATGGGCAGTCAGATGAAGGAAATGTCCAAAAAGGGGGAAAAAGAAAAGACAAACAAACAAGAATTAGATTTATATGAAATCTTGACTCTTAGAAATGCACATAGTATTTCAGCATCCCAAAGCTCAAGGAGATGCAAGTTTCTCTAATCATCTTCGCTGAGAATCAGATACTTCCGGTGGTAGAAGGAGTGAGACAGACCTCTCTTAACGATGGAGAAATTCACTACTCACGCTGAAAAAGCCACGTCTAATGTTGGCTGTTTTACTTGTTCGAAAGTTCTTTTCTTCTGGTCAGCTAAAACTAGCTTCCTTGTAATTATGACTTTTTTGGCCTTCTAGAACTATTCTCCCACTCTTTCACATGATAGTGCTCTTATGACCTAAGGAAAGCCACAATGACTTCTATGTTCTCAGTTTCAGGTCAAACCACATCAGAACCTATTTAGTAAGGCCATGCTAAAAGCAAGGTAATCAGGTAGCTAGCATTCAAGATGGCTCCCCAACAATCCACACTTCCCAGTATGCATGCTCATGTGTAGTTTCTTCCCACATTGAACCAGGATTGGCCCTATGTGACCAACAGGATGTGGTAGGAATTACACTCTGGAAATTTCTAGGATAGATCAGAAAGAAGACTTGTAGCTCTATGGGTCTTCAGAACCCTCAGTTGGGACCCTGACTCTCCATGAAGAAGTCCAAGTATCCTGAGGTTGCCATCCTGAAAAGACCAACTGGAAAGATACTAAAACTACATGAAGAGAGACATCCAGCCAGCCCCCACCAGTTGGATTATGTCAATGGAGACCCTTGGTATCATGGAACAAAACTAGTTATTCCCTTAAAGCCCTGATCAAAGCTCAAATACATAAGGAAAAGGAGTCACTAAATTTCATGTTTGTTACATATCAGTGATTAAAACAAAATTCAAATTTTATCATTAAGAGCACTGCACTAAGAGAAAGGAATTCCAACCTTCAATTCAAACAGACTACAACTTGAATAAATTCTCTGTGCCTTTATTTCCATATCTGAACCTCATATGAGTTGAAGTAGATCATTCGTTTTCAAACTGTGTTTGTAGCATCCTGGGGGTTCTGTATAGTAGCCTCACTGAAATGGGAGAGGGGAATACTGAGCAGGTAGGACTGCTGGTCCCCCACTATCCACGAAAGCCAGCACTTCTCTATTTTTTTAAGTATTTTATAAACTGGAGTTTCACTTAAAATTTCACATGACAAAGAATTGCACTCTCCAAAAGAAAGCTTGAAAAATCACCACCTGAAATCTCTTTCCATGATGTCCCTTCTAGCTCTTGGCTTCTGAACAATAAAAACTCAAATAAATCCACAATATTTCTTTTGTTATAACTTTTTGTACTTTGTAGGAAAATAAATAGGAATGCCTTTATCTTACAGACTTCACCACAGACAATAACTGGTACATTTGTGGATTGAGAAAAATTGCTGATAATTAAGGTCCCCAAATATCCATCTGAATAGGCAAGAATAGTTCCCTTCCCTCTTGAGTTATCTGGTTAATTGCAACAGTTATCCCAGTTTGCTTGGCTCAGGAAGATGCCGTCTTTATGTCTGCTGCATGGGGACATGTTCTTGGAGCCTCAGATTTCTCCCTCTTGAGTAGGAAAGTAGCCAAAGTCCCAGGCAGGGACACCTGTAGTCTTTCTCTTATTCATCAGGAGAAGCCAACTCTCCTCTCTCAGAAGGAAAGTGACTCTGAGAAGAAGTTATGGCAGAAAGGAAGCCCCATGTAAACTTGGGAAGCTGAGCTGGGGAAAATGAACCACAGTGCAACAAGACCTGGTCACTTATAAAACAGTTCAACATCTTGGATCAAAGGAACAGTGGCCCTCGATGATGAAAGGGATGAGGAATGTGATGGGTGGGATTTGGAAGCGCCCACACAAGTCACCAAATCCCCCGTGCCAACCATATAGGTTCACACTGTAAGGAGACCATTCCTCTCCTTCATGGCTGGCTCTGTGGTCCAGTGCTTAGAAATGTGATTTTTTGGGGAAGAAAGCTAGGCTTCCATTTTATGGAGACTTACTGTTACCTCTGCTCTCCATATTGTCAGGAATCGTGGCTGAGATTGGAGAGGGCAGGGTTCTGATCTCAGGTCTTTCAGTTGCTCACTGTGACATTTTGAGCAAGTCAGTTCCTCCTTCCAAACCACTGTTTCCTGATCCATGCACCAAGGTGAATGGCATGGATGACTGTCAGCCTAAATCGCTTTGAGGAGTGGAAATATGTCTTTGTGTTCCAGCACCACCACTGCTAACTACATGGCTTCAAGTCACTGAGTATCTCTGAGTCTCAGTCTCTCCACATCAAGGCTGGGGATAATAATGACCTATTCCCAAGAGTCATTGTGGGCATTAACATGAATCTAAATCATATTCAAATTGTATATATATATGAAGTATATATATTAAAATATATGAAGTATTTTAAGAAAATCATATTAATCTTAATTGATATTAGATTATAGTAATCTAAACACCTGACATTAGTAGTCCTCAATAAAGGGGAGTTTATGTCCCCACCTCATCCACAGATATAAGGTTTACTACTTCTCACTCTGGTAACCAGGAACAAAGTGTTCACCTCTTTAGGAATGATAGGAATAATAATAAAATAATAAAAATACTTATGGAGCACTTACTATGTATCAGGCATTGTCCTAGGCTCTCATACTTTAACTCATGTATTCCTCACAACCACCCTGACAGATGGGTATTATTATCGTTCTCACTTTACAGAGGAGGAAACTGAGGCAAAGGTTTATGTAATTTACCTAAGATCGTGCAGCTAGTAACCAGATTCAACAGCAACATGGCTCTAAAGCTTGTGTTCTAGACCACTAGCCTGTGCTGCCTGTGAAGAAGGAAGAAAGCAGATGGATGTTGAACAACACAGTGGGTCTAGCACTGAGATGACAAGCGTCTTAAACCTTTTAATCCTCCCAACCACCCCATGGAACAAGCATTATTGTTCTTGATTTTGGTTGAGGAATCTGAAGCTCTAAGTGGTCACTCTTCGCTAGGTCTATTGCTTTGCATAGTTTGGGACCAACTGTAATGCCTCCATCCTGAGCCAGATGTCCTCACTATCAACAGCCCCAGCCTGTGCTCTAGGGCCCTAGGCTGCACTCAATATTCTGGATCTTCTGGCTTTTCTGCTTTCAACCTTCAGGACTCACCTCTGCTGGGCCACCTCCTCATGACAACATGCTTCTTATCTCCAAACCACCTCTTCCAAGTAGCTTTTCTGAGTTATCCTGGTTGTCACCAAAAGCTGGTGGGTGCTATCCTGACCCAGCTTCAAGGCAACTCCAGGAGAACAGCAACTGACAAGCTTCTATTAATTGACTATCTTTTCCCAATTATATTGCAAAGTGTTCCGGGGCAAGGATTATACTTTTTTACTGTGTGGCCACAACACAGTATACATGTGTGTTTTCTCTCAGGCTTGAAGAAGATTTACCGAAGGTCTAAATTTACAAGGATACGGTGATATTGCAAGTAACAGATTGCCTGAGACCAAAAATCTTGAACAGGGAGACAGCTGTGCTTAGAAAAAAACAAAAAACTCCAAACAATAAATCACATACTGCAGAATGTTCTTTTCTGCTGGCTGACAAGGCTGACTTGAGGCACAGCTTTCCTTTGTTCCATACTACTCAAACAGGACTAAGTTATCTATTTAACTATCCATTGGACCATCTACCCATCCATCATCCATCTATGCATGCATGCATAAACCCACCTGTCCCCCCTTGTATCCATCCATGCATCCATCTATGCATGCATGCGTGCAGCCGTCCATCCTTCCATCCATCCAAACACCCATCCATCTAACCACTTGGTAATTTACCCACCCACTTATCCATCTAGTCTATAAGCCCACACACTCATCTACCCTTTCATCCAACAACCCATCCATCATCCCCCCATCCATCTTCCCATCACCCATTCAGTGAACATTTCTCAAAGGCCTACTATATGCCTGTCCCTGCCAAGTTCCAGAGATAGAAAGACAAAGGAGATCTTGATCCAGTCCAAATTTCTGATGAGAGAGCCAGATAAGAAACTTGTAAAACAAAGAGTAATAAGAGTAATAAGAGCTACCACTTAAACAGCAGGAGGTCACTTACATGCACACTCCTGTGCTAATACATCAGGTAGACTACTTTATTTAATCCTCACTATGCAGCGTTATTATCCCTGTTTTATGGATGAGGAAAGTGAAGTTCAGAGAGGTTAAATAACTTACTCAAATTTATATAGTAGGTAAGTGGCATGGCAGGAATGAGAATCCAAGCAGTCTGAATCCAGAAGCCTGCACTAAGGGAGCCTGGGTGGCTCAGTTGGATAAGCATCTGCCTTTGGCTTAGGTCATGATCCTGGAGTCCCAGGATCCAGTCCCACATCGGGCTCTCTGCTCAGCAGGGAGTCTTGTTCACCCTCTGACCCTCCCTCCTCTCATGCTTTTTCTCTCTCTCACTCACTCAAATAAGTAAAAATTTTAAAAAAGATGTGATTAAATTCTAAAAAAAAAAATGATAGAAGCCTGCATTAATAATCACTATGCTATACTATCTTCTGGAGTGATAAGTGACATGAAGTGGCAACACAGGGAGCAGTGGGACCATATCCAGGGGTAAGAGTGGGGAGGCAGATAGGTAAGGTGGTCTAGAGTCTATGAGGCTTGAGTTGTAAAGTCAAGGAGCATCTAGATGGATGGAGGAGGAAGGGTACTCCCAGGCAGATGGAACTGTCTATGAAATGTAGAGGTCGGTTAGCAAGGTGAGAATGTCAAAATATTGGCAGGGCCTAGTTCCCAAAGAGCTGAAGGATCTTAATCCCAATATCACAGCTCATAGGGAGAACCCAAAGGGCCAAGAGGCCAAATATTTTTCTAGATGAATGTTTCTGGCAGGAGTGTGAGAAGAAAGTTGGAGGGAAGAGGGATCGGGGTCATGAATGCTACTGTAGGGATCCAAGTAAGAAATGTTGGGGGGCCTTTCTTGTAATGGCCATGGGGAAGGAGAAGTGAATGTGAAAGGGGAGTCAGTTGGTGATTAAATGGGAGTGTACTGAGGAGGACCTCCAGGGTTCTAGTTGGAGCACCTACCTAAATGGGTACAAACAGAAGGATTTACTTTTCAGTGTGTGGAGCAAGGAGCTATTTAGAATGGCATGGACAAAACAGCCAGCATGACCCACTTAATTGGGGCTGCTTTCCCACCTCAACGAACCACTGAAAATTATGTCACATGATTCAGCATCTCAGCAAGTCCTGTTTTATATTTCATTCAGGCTAGTGTGGCATCCATTATCAGACTGGCCAAGTATGAGACCCAGCTCTGCCACTTATTAGCAATGGGATTTGGGGCAATTTCCTGAAATTCCACATTTTGGTTTTGTGACCCGTAGCACACTACAAACTCATAGTGGCACTGTCGCTTTTGGCCGGCCCAGAAGTTCCCTTTTCCTATCGCCTCATGTTTTCCCCCCTGGATAGACAGTTCGTTCCCTTAAGGCTCAGACTATGGTGAATCCTTCCCACGCTGCCCTTCCAACCTCACGTCCTCACCACACTGGCTGTACTCCTGATGCTCCATGTTGATATTCAGGTCTGTGTTCTAAGTGGAGTTTTCCTGCCCAAGAGACAGAGTGTGAATCCTGGGCCCCATCTGTTCTAATTTCACAGGGCTCCTCCATTCAACATGTTTTTAGGGAATCCCCAGTATTCGCATGGCACGTTTGTGATAAGGATGAATCAGAATAGGCAGCTGATGGTCTAGCGGAGAAGATAAGATATGAATACAAATGACAAATATAACAGGATATAACATGGAGCCTCAGAGAGGGGATCCAGATGGTGAAGAGACTGTGTCTAGACTGGAGGTCAGCAAAGGTTTACTGGAGAAAGATGGCTTTTGAATGAGACCTTAAACAGAGGTAGAGTCGGGTCCCATGGAACTGAGAAACATAGGCATTGAATGAGGAGGAGACTTCACAAGCAAATGTATAGGAGTAGAGTAAGACCTTCAGGAAATCTGCCAAAGCTACTGTGAGCAGGGGATGGCGCAGCTTGACACGACTCTCCAGATGACCTAAATAAAACATATGCTTATTTTCTCATCTCTACTCCATGAACTACCGTTATAAGGGAGGAGAAGCCATCAAGGGATTTTTGACAGCAGGTTTGGGAGTCCAAGTTTCATTTCTGCAACATCACTCTGGCTGCACTGTGGAGGGTGGGTAGGAGGGGTGGGGCTGGGAGGAGATGCATGCAACAGAGCTATAGGGTCCTGCACCAGGGAAGGAGCCGTAGAGGGAATGAGGGGAGGATGTGACCAAGAGAAGGTAAAGGTGCAGGTTCAGAAGTATCAGGGTGATACGACCCCATCATTTTGACTGATGGAATGAGAGGTAGTACCTGTCACAAAGAGAGGGACACAGGATCGTGAGCAGGTTGGTGGGCAAGTGATGACTGGGGCTTTGACCACGAAAATCTCGAGGGATTTTCAAAGCAGATATCCCAAGGCAGATGATACAGGGTAGTGAAGCTCTGGTGAGAAAAGGCGCAAGTAGAAGATCCTGCCCTTCTGGGCCATTCCCATCTCAAGGCCAGCAAAAATACACCCTCCATGTAGATGTATCCACGCCTGAAGACCTGGGTATATGGCACAGTGGCTGCATGCAGGGGAGGGTCACGGAATCCTCCTGGGGCCGGGGGCTTGTGGGAATCCTCAGGGAAAAGGCAATAGTTGGGAGTCCTACTTGGAGGAACTTGGGCTGAGGGTTAGAGAGAGGCAGGAAGCTTGTAGGTGAAGACAAATGTCTGACATTTGCTTCAGGGCAACAGCGTGCATGACAGCAGAGAATATTAGCAAATGATGCCTGAACCGGGGCCACCTGTTTTCTGTTCCAGGATTCACTTATTTTCTACCAGTCTCCATGGACTGACAGAATAGAAGTTACCAACATTCAGTTAACTCTCTGGAGTCACAGAGCCTGGGTTTGTGTTTTGATTCTCCAAGGTCTGAGAAAATCATAAATCCTTTTTTGAACTTTAGTTTCCTCTCCCCCACCCCCAGAAAAACAACAGCAGAAAATAAACAAACACCCCCCCCCAACAGGAGTACCAACATCCTACCCTGCTATGACTATTTGAAGTATTAAAATCAGAATATGGGGACCATTTAAATGGAAAATCTACAAATAGGTTAGAATGTGCGTACTGATTTTAGCACTGCCCTTAACATATTAGCAGTGGGTTTGGAGTTGGCTTGGTACAGGTGACAGTCACATGAGAGAGTAATGTCCCTGTTGATATTATGCATTATGATCTCTTAGGCAGGTACAGGAAATAAAGTCTGTCCCAACCATTAGCTCATTTGATCTTCAGAACAACCCCATGGGATTAGCCGCCATCTCACAGCTGAAAAAGCAAGAGGCTTAGCTTTGTTGTTTCTCCAAGTCTAGCAGCAAATAAATCTGTAGAGATTTGGACCCAGTTTTTCTGCTTTCCTGTCCATAGCAAGAAAGATGTCTATACCTACTAGACTGGGAGCTCCTGGGGCAGACCCAAGTCACAGAGAACCAAAGTACACCAAGAGATGCACATTTTTCTCAAAGTAGGCTCTCATATCTCAAAGTCAAGACACACTTCAAATTCATTCATGGAAAAGTTCCTATATGGACAGACAAAGCACGGTTGGCAGAAGATAGAGGCTGGATCAGGAAGAACGAGGCAGGAGGAAGAGAGATGGAGGTAGCCAGAACCATGTGTAGGGAATGACCTCAAAAAGGTCTCCTTAAAAGTTGCTCAGTTTCCATTTGAAAAGTAAAAAGGAATGAAAGGTTAATGTGGGATCCAGACAAGTCTTGGGGTACAAATCTACCAAAGAATCCTGCTTCACCTGGCTCCAGTGTTTCCACATGCAAAAGTAAATGGCTACATCTTCAGCCTTGGAGGACCATGCTCAGACTTCAGCGGGTGTGTCCCAAGGATTAAATTGGGATTACGAAGCTTGTGGACATGCATACATATGTGCATATCGCCAAAACAAACATTAAAATGTAGAACTTCCCAGAAGTGAATGGCTAACAAATACCTTCACACACCAAGGTTAAGGCACTGAGGCTTGAGCTTTCCATGTTCATTTTCATTGATGGCACCCAGAGCCCTACAGTAGTAAGCCAAGGGACCACAGGGGTGGCCTAGTGACCCTTTGGCTGCATATTCCTTTGGGAGAGGACATCTAGCAATTCTAGAGGGAAGAGGCCAGGGAAAAAGATGACAAGGACTATAGTAATGAGAGTTTCTATTTCAAAACTCAACAAGGTACATGAAAAGTTGGTATGTTCTATTACATTATGGCATGCAGAGACCCATTCTAGAACATTCTGAGGTCCGCATGTGATCAAGAGAACCAGGAGTAAAGGATGGACCCATTATCCAACCAGTATTCAATATCCCAGTTAAGAACTGTATCAGGGAGGAGCTCCAGGTTGCTTTCTTTTTCTTTTCTTTTTTTTTTTTAAGATTTTATTTATTTATTTGACAGACAGAGATCACAGCAGGCAGAGAGCAGGCAAAGAGAGAGAGGGAGAAGCAGGCTTCCTGCTGAGCAGAGAGTCCGATATGGGGCTCGATCCCAGGACCCTGAGATCATGACCTGAGCTGAAGGCAGAGGCTTTAACCCACTGAGCCACCCAGGTGCCCCTCTAGGTTGCTTTCTTATAATGCTCATGTAACACTCCGTATCTCCATGGAGCTCTGATTCTGCATTGGTCTGCTTTCAAAGAAGCCCTCTCCAAAGAGCCAAAGGTACTGTGCAAAATACTACAACTTGTATCTTCTGCAAATCCTGTTTGAATCACCCACCAACATTTCATATCCTTTCCTGCAACCTTACATTTCTAAATACCCCCTTAATCCATTACAAAACAACCAAGCAGCAACAACAAAACAATTGATTTAACTTCCTTCATTAAATTTTTCCCTTGGTCCCCTGGGTTTCTAGCTCATTCTCTGTCACTTTCTAGTTCAGTAACCCAAAAGAAAACAAGCAAGAGAGAGACTCTCTTCAGAGGGTCACAAGGAAGCCCCAAGGCCAATGATGATGAATATTGCAGGGAGAATCAAGGGACATCTTCTGTGTATTGGAATACCTGGCTGGGCTTTGGGGAAATTGTTGAACCAGCTGAATCCCTTAGGAGCAGAGGAAATAGGAAGCCACCACTCCCATGTCCATAGAGGTGACGAAGAAGACCCAGCTCAAGCCAGTGGAGGAGGCACATCAGGCATGTGACTTCTGAGAGTTCCTGTATCCAGGAACTAACTTGAGGTCACAGTGGGACATTGAAGAGATGCTGACACCAGGATCCTGAGTTGTGATGATCTGCCTATTATTTGGGGTTTTCTTTTCCTTTAATAACTCTTCCTTTTAGGTAGCTGTGGGCAGCATTCAGGCCAGCAGTAAGTTAGTGACAGACTTAATTGAACAATGACGTTTTCCCCATACTTCTGTATGGGGCTGGAGTCAGAAGAGCTAAAGGAGCTCACCAAATGCTTCTCTGTCCTTCGGGGGCATCTCTCAACATCAGAAGACATTGCACACTATGGGCAAGAGTACAGATCTATGCTATGTTCTCTTTTTCTCTTCTTTCCTTGCCCTGCACCCATCTGTAAATTATTACTGTCAACTAGGTTTTCTTTTCCCTTTCTCTTCTTTTTCCCAAAAGATACTGTATATGCAAACAGTGATTAGTCCCCGCGCCTGCCCACCCCCATTGATGCCACAACATCTCAGATTTGCCTCTTGGGGACACATTTTAATCATCGGACTCCTCTTGTTTGGGTCTGGTGGACAGTTTTGATACAGGTGAGAGATGATGAAGATACGCAGCAGAGGTTAAATCCACACAAAGGACGCACTTTATACCTGTTCCCACCCTGGAAACAGAAAGCTCTTTCCTCCCTCCCGAAAAGTCACACGTTGCAGAAATAGCTGCAGAGAAGGAAGTGAAATTTCTTCACAAGCTCACAGACGATGGTGACGTGGGTTAAGCCAGGCTTTAGAAAGAGCAAAATTGGAAGAGCTTATCTGACTTACGAATCAGTGGCAAAGAATGAGAACATTTCAGGTCTATCAGAGAGGAATGCATTTCTATTAAATTGGTTACGTTTTCCAGGTAGGCAATCCCAGAGTCACCTCTGCCTCTAATGTGTCTGTGACTCTAAGAAACATGTCAGCGATCTTACACGTGCTTACTGCTCCCAGAGAAACGAGCCTTCATGTTTGACTTCATCTAATAGCAGCTGAATTGTCACTGAGACCTACAATATGGTCTTACAGATGATGAGGATATGACAATGCAATGCTGTCCTTAATGCTTCAGGGGCCCTTGTTCCCGAATATTAATGTTATACCTTCCCTTCCCCCTCTCCCACCAGAAAAACAGTAGCTGGGTAAGAACCTTAACTCTCCCATCATTCTACTGAGAGCCTGTGGAAAAGAGTGATCCTGTTAGACAAAGCATATCAAGAAAGGACAAGTTCCTACAAGAAGATGTCCTAGCCAGAGGGAGAACTGGCTGGTTCAGAAGAGAGTCATGAAAGACACAGGTATATTCTCGTGTCAAAATGGCCAAGAGAAGGCTGATTGCATGTATAGTGGGAATGCCAGTATTTCTGACTCACTGAACACTGGAAAGGGAGATTTTAAAAAAACTTTTCTGCATTTATATTCATGGGACTCCTTAGGTAGAAGCTGGGATTTGTCTTTAGGACATTCTATCTCTTTGCTCTGGTGGGAAGCAAGTTTCACGAGCACTTTTTGTTCCATGGATGGAAGCAAGTGCCTGGTCCTTGTTACAGGGCTTGCCCTGAACTCTGTGAATGGCAAACAACCAGAGCTTCAGGCTAAGGTGTTAAGTGCTTTGTTTAATGATGTAAAATTATCTTCAAGCTGGGGGCAGGGCATGCTAAGGCACATAATGTTACAATGTAACTAAATGTTTTGTTTGCTCTGGCCAACTAGGGGAGTGGGAAGGTGGAGACCAAGAATGGGACCACCATGTTGAAACTGAGAAGACAGGGAGGTGGGCGGTAGGCATGGAAACATGGTGCCAGCCAAGGGGTCAAGGAGAGATGGGCCCTGGGACTCCCTGTTTGGAGTAATAATCTTGCATCCAGGGATAGTGACAGCTGATATGCTTCAGCTTTTCTGGATGAATGGTTCCTTTCCAAAAGGAAACTATCTGCAATTCCCTTATGAATGTCTGATAAACAGAAGATGTCAGTGTGGCAAATCTTGGGGATTTGGGGATAAGGAGGAGTCTATACCCTGGCTTTCATGAGCAATGCAACAGGCGATAACTGTGTTAGTAGACCCAGGAAGACATCTTATGGAGAAATCACAAGTAGCAAAATTGCAGGTAGGAAGGTATTGTGGGACATAGAGTAGGAAAGAACCTTCCCTTGGGACTACTGCACTAGAGGAGGTTTATCTCTGCCACATGGGGGTCAGCTTGGGATGCTCCTGGTAGACCAGTGAGAAATCGGGGTGAGTGAAGGCAAAAAGGGTGAAGCATTACTTTCTTCCATCTGTATTTCTGGGGCTCCCCAGTAATCCTGATGAGACATGATCGGTTACAACAGAGCAGTTAACTCTGAGAAGACTCATGACATGGAATCCCATGGCACACCACGGTGGCCCAACTGCAGGAGGGATCATTGGCTCTGTAGGAAACCACCCATCTCTGGGCCATTTGCCAAGTAGGCAGATGCCAACACAATGGCCACAAGTGGCTCAAGGATTTCAGGATTCAAACACTCATAAAAGAAAGTCCCTGCTCAGAAGTGATCAACAGAGGCAGAATCTGGCCACATGGCAGTACTGGACCAGCTGGGGTCAGCAGAGTCTGCAGGGCAGCACCAGACACTCACCTCCTCTTGATGGTGAGCATGACACCCAGGAGAATGATGATGAACATGAGGAGGCCAGCAATCACACCAGCCATCTTCACGGTGTTGTCCACCTGCTTCTCTGGCTCCACAGTGTTAGAATTCTGAGTGGAGGCACCTTCAAGGGAAAAGAAGAAGAAAAACGTTGAAAAGGCTCATACGCATGACTAGACAACAATTATAATGACAACAGGTTCCATTGATGGAGTGCTGACTATGTGCCAGGCACTACGCTGAGAGCATTACACACAGTGTCCCATCTAATCTTTTTGAGGATTAGTCCTTTGTGATGTTGGGATTATTATACCTTTTTTTTTCGGATGAACAAATTGAAGTTCAGAGAAATGAAATGAGTGTTCCAAGGCTGCTCAACAGCTAGGTTGGGGCACCATTATCCTCCAGGGAGATCAAGTGGAGGGTTTTATCCCTCACACTGATTTGTCCCTAGAATCAAACTATGGATCTATAATTTGATTCTTGGGTTTGTGGAATTATCCCAAGCCCTACTTTATTCTTTCTGGTAAATGGTGAAAACAACAGCTTTGTGTTAAGGTAACACGATTAAAATCACTGGAACTTTAAAGGTAAAAACATAAAGATTTTGTTTTTTGCCTTAGATGAAACAAATGGTGTGGCAGAAATTTAGTGCATTGAAGGAACTGCCTGGGGTTCAGAAAACACACGTGACTAACTCCATTTCTGGAATTTAATGCTGATGCTACGTGCTCTGCCAGGTACTAACTTGTTGATTTAATTCCAGGTAGCCAAAAAAAATGCCTCTGCCTGGCCTCTTCAGGCAATGGACCAGGGATCAGAAGTCCCTTCTCATTCTGGACACCTCCATGAACACCTCTGGAGAGTGGCCCAGAGGTTACCAGCACCCTGAATGAATTCCTTCCTCCTGTTACTCATATTCCCAGCAGTGCCATGTTTGTGTGTGGCAGCCTAAATCCACAGAATCCTTCCCCTGACACACCCCTACTTTTTTGCCTCATCAGCACCAGCTCATTTTTCATCAGTGACTACATCTTCTCGTTGGCCTGTGCCCCTGGGAGAGCTCCTTTCTCTTCACTAACTTCTAACTCCTTGTAACACTTTGCACACACCTCGATATACAGATATTAGTTATTTGTTTCTCCATCTGTCTCCTCCAGTGGTCTGCAAGCTCCTTGGGGGGCAGATTATACCTCTTTTGTCTTTGTTTTCTCATGGTAGCACTGAGCCTGGCTTGTAATAGGTGTTCCCTTAATGTTTGTGATTGTTCAACGTTTAGCTGAAGGGGTGACATCTCTGCCCACACGCATTTGTTCTCATGGAACCAAATTGAATTTCTTCTTTTTCAGTCATGTGTTCACAGAACTCAGCTGAATTGAAGGGATGTTAATGCCCATAGCTATGATTCTGATTCCCCAAAGTCACTGATGTTTAAGAACAGCCCTCCAGCACAAGGATGCATCCCTTCTTCTTGGTTAAGAGTGTTAAGTGTTTTCCTGTATCAGAAGACATTCCCCAAGCTGTCTTGTAACTGGGACAAGCTGGGTTTACTTAGTCCAGCCTCCCCAGTGGGAATGGACAGTCTCCAAGAACAGGGAGTGAGTGTTCTCATCTCTCTAATGCCAGAGTCTCACACAGGCCATCCTCCTCCTCCAGTTAACAGATGATTACTGAATGATATAAAGAGAAGTGGACAGCAGTTGTTTGCTTCATTCATTCATCCACTTGCTACTGAGCATCCATGTGCCAATCGATACTATCTATGGGATGGGATGAGAGATCCTTCTCCCGGATGGACTCATGAACATGGGATTTTATTCAGTTCCCTTCACCAACTAAAGGCAAGACCAGCTCATCAAATCCCAGGCCTGCCCGAGCAAGCTCTACTTATCTACTGCCCAGAGAGTTTGTGAGGCAGTTAGCCAACCACCTCTTTGGCAGGCTGGTCTCCTATCCCAGAATGGGAGCTGATTCCAAGGACTGCCCACATAGCCTCCATTTCCCAGTTTGGAGCCATGATTTCTGAGATATGGCTAGTCCACTGCGTATCAAACATAAGGGAAACTGAACACCTCAGGTGACGGAACCTTTTTATTTGGATTTGGATTTGGAGGAAGGAAACTGGCTCTGGAGCATTCACTGCCATAGCTAAACTTTATTTAGTGCCTGCTCTGAGATCCTATTCTAGAGACCGGGGGTATAAGGGCAAAGGAGCCCTGGAGAGGATCCTATTACCTTGGGAACACTGTTACTGGCTTGGCTTAAAGAGATTCATACTTCATTCCTCCGATAAATAATCACAAGCTCTCACTATATGCCAGGCATTCAGTGATACAGTGGTGAGCAAAACAGGCACAGTTCCTGCCCTCAAAGAACCTACCATGAGTGGTGGGTGGGGGTCAAGAGATAGAATTAATGAACGATGAATCAGTAACAGTGAGCTTTCAAGTCTGTTAAGGATGAGAAAAGAGAGGCATGTGGCAATTGGAAAGCACATACTAGGGGAATGAATCACAAGCAGCAAGATGTGGCCAGTGGGGTGAGCTTCAAGGGACGACGGGCTGTAACCAGGTAAAAAACATGAGAGGAGCCTGTGAGAGCCACAGAAGCAACAGCACTGGCTGAGGCTGTGTGATGGGGCAAGGAGTCTGGTGCACTCAAGAAATGAAGGAAACATAATGTAACTAGGGTGAGAAAGCAGGGTGAGCATGGTGAGAGAGAAGCTGGAGAGTGCAGCTGGGGCCTGTCCGCACAGGGCATCACAGGCCACAATGAGAGCTTTTGTTCTTCACCTTGAGAAACTCAGAGAGCCATTTAAGTGTTGTTCATGGAGCAATACTATGCTCACATTTACTTTTCCAACAGATCATTCCAGCTTCAACGTCGAGCCAAAGTGGCCTGAAGAGGCAAATTTGGAAACAGTGGCAGGCATCCAGGTGGGCTTAGGTGATGACGGTGGAAACAGAATAAAAGAGATAATTACCTGAAATGCATATAAATAAAACCTAAACCTCTTGATGGGACAGATGCAGAGAATGAGGGAGAAAGATGTCAAGGATGCCCCAAGTCTTTGGTTTCCTTCTTCTTCTTCTTTTTTTTTTTTTTTTTTTTTTGTTAAAGATTTGAGTGTGGGCGTGCCTAGGTGGCTCAGTGGGCTAAAGCCTCTGCCTTCGCCTCAGGTCATGATCCCAGGGTCCTGGGATCGAGCCCCACATCCGGCCCTCTGCTCAGCAGGGAGCCTGCTTCCTCCTCTCTCTGCCTGCCTCTCTGCCTACTTGTGATCTCGGTCTGTCAAATAAATAAATAAAATCTTAAAAAAAAAAAAAGATTTGAGTGTGTATGTGTGTGTGTGTGCATGCACGCGTGTGTGCGAGTGTGTGTGTGTGTGTGTATGCATGTGCACATGTGCATGCATGTGTAGGGGAGAGGCAGAAGGGGAGGGGGGAGAGTCCTCATCAGACTCCTTGCTGATCATGGAGCCCAGTGTGGGGTCGATCTCATGACCCGGAGATTATGACCCTGGGATCACAACCTGAGATGAAACCAAGGGTTGGATGCTTGACCAACTACACCACCCAGGTGCCCCAGGTCTTTGGTTTTTGTAACAAGGTGGATGATGGTGCTGTTTATGGGTTTGAAAAACAATAGGATAAGTATAGCTACAGAGAGAAAATGGGTGTGTTTGGAGCAATTAGAGATAGAGATACACTCTAGAAAAGGGGCAGTTAAAAACACAGGTCTAGAACCCTGGAAAGAGGTCTGAGCTGGAAGTAAACTTGTGATTTATGCACACAGACCATATCTAAAGGTTGAGGTTGATGGAGCCAACTAGGGAAAGAATAAAAAGTGAAAGGAGAAGGAAGATATGCCTGTAGAGGAGGCAGAGCCAGATGGGTAAGAAAACAACCCAGGAGAACTGAGCACCCTAGAGCCAAGAAAAGAGTGTTTCAAGAAGGAAGGAATAATGAACCGTATCAAACACTGCTCCCAGGATGGAATCAAGATCCACAGTCAAGGGAAAGTGAAGGTCTTGGATCAGTGTTAGAAACCCTTCCCCCAAATAAGTTCCAAGATGCCCTACACTGAAGCACCTTCAGTGGTGACCATGAACCAATGATGGTTCAATCCAGGGAGGATTTCTGAAAGAACAGAATCCAGTGGTTTAAACAAATTCAATGAGTTCAGCCAACAAGCATCAGAGGTGAAATCACACACTCTGTACAGGAACGTTATGAGAAGGAATCATGTTTGGCTGACCCAGTCAGACTCCAGGAGACATGAACATGGCCCGGGACGTGGCCAATCCAACATCCACTGCAGCGCCCTTTCAAGGGCATTTGCCACTGTAGAATTGTTCAAAAAGGAAGTATGCCAACCGTGTTGAAAAGGGGTACAGGAATAGAGGAGATGGCTCTGGGACTGAAGGCCAGATAGCATTCCTGTGTGGTTCCTCCATCTGAGAAGAAGAAGAAAGGGATGGAGACCAAGCATGGGCTAGTCCTGCTCCTGGTTCAGAGTCAGAAGCATCCTCATGAGGCTTAGATCTAAGTGCTCAATGGAGCAGATGCGACCCTGTGATAGGACTTACAGGGAAGCACATAAGGGTTGCCTTTTTTTTTTCCTTAAATATTTTATTTATTTATTTAACCTAGAGAGAGATCACAAGTAGGCAGAGAGAAAGGGGTGGGGGGGGGCAGGCTCCCCACTGAGCAGAGAGCCTGATGTGGGGCTCAATCCCAGGACCCTGAGACCATGACCTAAGCCAAAGGCAGAGGCTTAACCCACTGAGCCACCCAGGTGCCCCAAGGGTTGCCTTTTGATGGGGCCTGCTAGCAATGCAATGGGCTGTCTCAGGTAAGCACTGATAAACAGAAGCTCAATTACTACTATTTTTTTAAAAATTCAGCTTAAATGGACTGATCCATTACTGGGTGCCAAGTAATGTGCCAAACAATTTTCATATATGAGGTCATTTAATTGTCACAAAACTCAGAAGATGCTAGTTTTGTTTTCCCTTTTATATAGATAAGAAAACTTCACAGAAGGGTTAAAGGACCTGTCCAAGGCCATATAACTAGTGGGTTCCAGAGCAGGACTCGGTGTACAGGGCTCACCCTCTTATCACTATAATGAACTGTCCTTGATAGAGTTGCAGTTAAGGAAATGCCAGATCTGTGTCCACAAAGAAGGCTGGCCACGTGGCTCACTGGCCAGAAATCCAAGGGAACTTTCCAGAGGTAGACCTGAGAGCCCTTAAGGAATATGGCAGCTGTGTTGCTTTTGCTCTAAGCCCATCCTTTTCATGAGAGTCAAAGTTAGTGCCATATCAGTCCCCAGTCTCTGAAAAGCCCTGTTTCTAGTTTTGGGTAACTTCTATCTGCTAACCAGGGATGGAGATGGGAGTCTGCTGAGAGAAGGGGGAGGGACTTGGATATATTCTCTTCATTTCTGTCCTCCATTGGGAGCCAGCCTGAGAACAGTCCACGTAAATCAGAACTGGAAGCTAAGCACCAGGTAGTAAATTCATCCAACTGGAGGAACTTCAAGGCTCTACATGAGTCCCCTGTGTGATGCAGTCATCAAAAACAATCTTGTGAGCTCAGCCTGTACTAACAGGAGACTACTGTCTCTGACACGAGGCTGCATGCTCAACCTTATACCTGGATCAGCTGCACCATTTCACCTCTGAGCACTCCCAACGCGGAGCCAGTCCTCTTCAAGCAGCTGCTGCCACCCCTGCCCTCTGTCCACGAAATCTAGGGTGGCTTAGAATCCAGATCCCTCCTAGCTCCAGCTCAGAGTTCACATCTGGCTTTCAGTGGACTACTTACTCACTGCTGCATATGGAAGCCTGGTGCCCAAAGGAGATCTCTTGGTCTCATGAAGTCTTCCCTCCCCTTCAATATCTTCTCCATACAAAGGGCCGAGTCACTACATTTTACTTTCCTACTGCCTCTTCCCATGTTTCCAAGCAACCATCCCAGGTTATATTCCTCAAGGACTCCTGCTATCCAACAAGGACAATTAGCTTTGCTTAATACTGCACTCGTCAGACCACTCTGGTGAGGCTTATCCAATGGACTCTAGCATCTGAAAGGTGCTTCCAGGGTAAAGACAGGCCAAGAGCCTTGCCACTCAAAATGTGGTCTGAATACCAGAAGCATCAGCATTGCCTGGGATCTTACTACAAAGGCAGAATCTCAGGCCCCATCCTGGATCTAATGAGTCAGCACCTGCATTTTAACAAGGTCTGGTTGTGAACCAGGTGCACACTGCGATTCAGAGATCATTGACTTTGGAGGAATGGCAGTCAGGTCAGGACTTTTCAGCCTAGAGAATGGAAGATGCAGATGAGACTTGGTTTTTGCCTTCAAAAAGCTGAAAGGCCATTGTAGAAGATGGAATAGACTGGTCCCTTCGATTTTAAAGACTGGAGTTAATATCAATGGGTAGAGTGACAGGGGTAGATTAGGGACCAACACAAGGAAAGGTTTTTATGCGGAAGCACTATTCAGCGGAGGCTCAAGTCCAGCCCCCGTAGGCAGCGTTATGATATAGAGAGGAGCATGAAAGCAGTCATGGTTCCCAAGTCCTGTTCCAGAGTTGGCCTTACCTTTCACCTGCCCATTTTGTCTCTATACCTGTTCTTACCACCTGGGCTTCCTGGATACTTCACCAAACCCAATCCCTGTGATGGGATGCTGACCTTTCTTCTTCGCTTATTGATACTGCTGCCCACCTCAACTCAGCATCCCTTGATTCCAGTGATACCCAAGCTCAGAGTGAGAGACATTCTCCTTAGAGATACGGGACTCCCATGCGGTCTACCTCCAAATCCCCAAGTCACCCACCAAGGCAGGGGAATGTGCCACCAATAGTGAAAGACACTATGTGGAAACTTGGTGTTTTCCCATCATCCAGAAGGACTACATGACTTCTTATACACCTTTTGAGGCCAAGATTCTATGGTTTTATGAGACTGATCAAAAGCAATGGCTTTCAGACCAGAAAAACATGAGTTTACATCCAGACTCCATAACTAACTGGTTGTGTGACCTTGATCAAAGCAATTAACCACCAGGTGATTTGATATCCTCATTTGTAAAATAGTGAGTAAATGCCAAGTTCACAGGGACTTTCTAAGGATCAAATGTAATAACAGAAATAAAAATGTTTGATGAGCTCAGAGGAACTGCTCACACATGTGATATAGTGATGGCATGGCCCTGGAGCTGGTTCCAGGGTGGTAGCAGGAGTTTCCTGTGTCTATTAACTGTGGGTGTGCTGTGGGTGCTAGGGCTATGCTTCCTTGCACTCTGCTGCCTGAGTTCATCTGATCCTTAGGATGAAGGCAGGCAGAGCCCCTGGAATCATTCACTTTACTTTCATCCAATAGGCGAGGCCTGTATCAGGCTTACCTCTGGATGACTTAATGGCATGGCAGCAATAACAAAATTTGGCAACAAGGGATTAATGATTCATTCTCAAAGTGCTCTCACTGGCTACAAGCCCAATTCTATAGCTTTACTTCAGAGAATTTCCCTGTGAAGATTTGGAGCAAAAATAGAAGTCTCAGATAAAGAACATCTAATTGCAACTGATAAAACCAAGGACATCCCAGGGGATGCATAACCCATGCTGGTGATCATTGCTGATGGTAAAGAAAGGAAGCTGGCTCTCGGGAACACCATTCCTAAAAGCTGCAATGTTTAAAACACACAGTCCCTTCCTAGCTATCCAAGGGCATATTATGCCCCAATCTTACTGTGCTGGCAGTTCACCCCATCTCCTTAATGACTTCTTTTCCCAAAGAGTTTCTCTGTCTTTACTCTGGCTTTGCATGCCTCTGGCACCCAGTGGAGAAAACCTTTCAAACTCTGATTTGGGAGCTGGTACCTCTATGCCAGTGAAGGTTTTAAGGATTGCAGATATCTCTGATTATGGGGCGAGGGGTTGCCAAGAGGAGACAACAGGGAAAAAGATATGGAAGCTGGGCAACGTTCCGGCTCTTCTGAAGTCAGGTACGTACCATATCCCTCCTTGATTTTGCTGGAAGCGAATTCTTAGAATGGTGGGCTATTTTTAAGATGGAATTTAAGTCCAAGATCAGGAATAAAAGTTGGTAGGAAAGCATCTGGATACTTCATTAGATTCAAGCCTCCAGACTTTACAAATTGCATCCCAAGGCATTGAGAGCATTTGTAATTGTGATCATGAACTACTTTGGCAGTCTTTGAGGATTGAAATTGTAGCAAACAGGAGGGGTGCGAGAAGCCTGGGGAGAAACAAATGCTGTTGTTGACTTTTTTTTTTTTTTAAATGGAAAAACGTGGATTCCAGATATTTTGCAAGAGTAAGTGTGATGTTGATATAAGGGGAAAAAAAAACCATATAGACTGGATGATTAAATCAGAATTTTTCCCTTACTGTTTACTAAAGGAAGGAATAATCACTAGAAATCAGCACAGGCTCTGCATCTGTCAGCATCCAACCAGGAAAAGGGAAACCACTCCAAACACGTAAAATGGAGCAAATCTGCTAGAGAACGGATACACAGGCATCAGGAGAGGATGGATGAGGCAGCCCAGATGGTACTGACACCAAAAGCCATTACCCAGCATAGACTGGAGAGACAAAAGGATGTGGTGGTCCTCATCAGAGCCCAGAGGTCAGGATCACCCAAAAGAAGCTGGAAGTCTGGTAGACCTCTGGGAGAAATGGAGTCATGGAGGGCACATAGCCATTGTCCAAGAAGGTGCCTGAGGCCAACAGGAAGAAGGCTTCTCCTCCTTCTTACTGTACAATTAATGTCTCCTCTTGGCCAAACCTACATGCCAGTTGACACGGGGCCCAGGAAACACAGCCTGCTGGGGTTACATGCACATCTCAGCCAGCAAAGGAAGAGCAAAGAAGGGATGTGAGGCCAAACGAGCAAAGGGCCAGTGAAGGTAACCTATGAACAAGTGATGGTGTTCACCCTGTTGCCACTTTTGAGAGGTGTCTGGGCTTGTCAATCGGGAGGAAGGCCCAGGACCGTGTGTTAATTTCAGCCAAAGTCAAGGCAAGGCAGAGACCTTGTGGCTAGCTTTCAGGAAAGGTGTTAAACTGGGTCATTCAGCAGGTAATGCTTACTAGTATTTTGATCTAGAATGAGCCAGGTTAAGCAGTCTTTGTCTGTATGCCTGTCCCTGCTGTATCACGCAGCTCCATTCCATAACCGCTTTTCTTGAAGATTATCTCCCCTTATGCCCTCTTGCCAACATATCATATTCTAATATCGAAGGGATTGATGAACATGTCATGTGAATCTTGTTATACGGGCCAAATTATACAGACTTTGCTCAAATGATATTTAAACTTGACCTTTTAAACTTAAGTTCCCTCATCCTTTTTCACTTTCCTTGTATATCAACCACCATCTCTAAGCCCTTAACACATTGAGTTCAGTTTTATTATTAATCTCTGGGCTTTCCCTATAACTCCTTTCTTGATATTTAGGCACCATAGCATCCCGTATAATTACACAGGGAGACAAGCCTTGCTCAAGTTTAAGTAACTGTTGTCTCCTTTACTCCTAATACTCTTTCTCTGTTCCCACGATGACTAATTTTTTAAAATTTCCGACTACCTCCCCCACACCTGGGAACAGTGCCTCCCTCACTAGGTCTCGTTGACTATGGAGTGCTTGAGAAAGATTATTCCATCATTCTTCTAAGTGACATCACCTAGGATGTTTCGCAAGTAATAAATAAATTGCCTCAATTCATCATATGACAGTAATTGCTTTTAGCCAAGATTTAACTCAGAGTCAATGTCAAGGAGCTGGAAAACACTACAGAGACACAGGTTTTTCAAAGATAGCTCTACCCTTGCTGGAGAAAAGCCATTTAATAGGTACTGAGTTAAGTGTAAAGAAGATACAGATTTCTAATATCCTGGCCTCCCTCAATATCACCCAGCTGGTCCTAAGAGGTTGGAATTGACTTCATCACAACCCATACAGCTAAAACTGCTAAATACTGCTGACACAGGTTGCCCTCTTTTTCAGCCTTAAATGGAGGTTAGCACCCCATGAGATGGGAATAGCTTTAATTGATTGTTTGAAAGCACTTCGGCCACTCAAATAAATTGTTCCTCAAGTGCTGATTCTGCTTGGTCCTCTGCATCTCCTGCATCTGTTTCCAGGTGGATCCTGCTTTACGCAGCAAACGCTCTGTGTAGGTCAAATTCTAATTCAGTTGTGTTACATACAGTAGGAAAGCTATGGAAGACGCCCATGGCGAATCTCTCCTGGGTGCAAGAAAACTCCTTTATTGGAAATTGTTTGTTTTTTTTTAATGCATTCAGAATTTAGCATTATAGACTTATTTAAGAGGAGTCATGCCCGACCCATGTCGGGCCTTGTCACTACTGATGCATCCCTGGGAAGGCATGCCCTTTCAAAGTCTTCACCACTGGTGGGCTGAGAATTCCTTTATCTCCCATAGCTTCAGCTGCTCCCTCTTGTGCCCAGAAGCCCAGAGTGCCAGGACCTACTAGAGTAGAGTTGGGTGCACTTTGAAGACTGCTTTAAGAGTCAGATCATAGTTAAGGTTAAAGAGCAGGATGTGGCTGAGGTAGGGGTCACATCTAAAGGAGGGAGCAGGAGCTGGCCTGTGGTTGGAGTTTAGGAGTGGTCTGCTGGTCAGTCTGCACCCATTCATGGTGAAGAGGCAACCTATGCCTAGAGTTGTGATTGGACTTTGGCCAGCAATAATACTTAGCCCATGGAATGGACTGGACAAAGCTAAGTGACCTCCAAATGGATTACACCCATTACCTCCACCTCATTAGCACCAACTCAACTCTAGGCCACAGAGGAAAAGTCCTGGACATCGCCTGATGAGAGGTGCTAGGACTTAACACTGATGGTGAGGACAGCAAGGTGCTGGGCATGCAAGGTAATTCAGAGACAATCCTGCTGTCTGGGAGCTCACTACTTGGTGGGAGAGAGAAGTGTGCAAGCCAAAAAACAAAGCTAACAGAGGTGCGTACAGGGAGGGGCATGTGGGACTGCTTAGGCAAAACGTAACTACAAACTTGGTTTTCACATGTCATCAGTGGTATGGGACATGTCACGGGCATCCCTGAGAATACCCAGCGCCCTCCTTTCTCCCCTCACTACCCTAAGCTCCCTAGAGTCCAGGCAAGGCCGGCCCTGCCAACGGGGATGAAGAGGCTGAGTCAGCTCAGTACCAACAGGACGGGCTCCCCACTTGTAAAAATCTGTGCACTGAGCCTGAACACAGGGGGCTCAAAGCTGCTTAGCCACGGCAGAGAGCAGCACGCACGGCCTGTGATGGGGATTAAGGGTTTATTCTGAAGAGAAGATGGAAGAGAGGAGAACACCCACTCTTTCGGATGCCCTGTGGCCAAGGAGATATTCCCATTAGACTTTCCAGGCAGCCAGTATGAGGTGGCACGGACAATGTGAGGGAAAGTGTGGACACCCTGAACAGACTGTATTCCTCCTGTGGAACGAGGGAAGCCTTCTCATTAGCAGTCACTGTAGCCGTGTGCCCCAAAGCCCATTGGGATGGCAGACAGGTCACATAACACCAGGATGCCAAGAACAGGTTACCACAGCCTGGTTGGTGAGGCAGAGGCCAAGGCCAGGATGTGACAAGCAACAGATGCTAGGACTGTTCACAAACGGGAAGCAGAACCCAAAAGAGGAAGGTCAGAGGCTAGCTGTGAGCCAAATGCAGAAAACAGTCCACAAGGAGACCTCACAGCGTGGGCTCAAGAAACTCTCTGGGAGGGAGGACAGTTTTTGGTCTTGGTATCACTGAGGTCTCTCCACTGTAATGGCACAGCCTTGAGGGCGGACTCCTGCCCACGGCCCAGGGCTCTGGATCCCCGTGTTTCCAAGTGTATTAGTTTTGTAGGGCTGTCGTCCCAAATTACCACCATGTGAGTGGCTTAAAGCAACAGAAATGTACTCCCTCACAGTTCTAGAGGGGAGAAGTCCAAAATCAAGACATCCAGGATTCCTCCTGTGAGAGCGGGTGGAATCCTTCCTTGCCCCCTCCCGCCACAGGTTTGCTGTGGTCCTTGGAAGTCCCCGGCCTATGGCTACATCATTCTGCTCTGTCTCAGTCAACACACAGCATTCTCCCATGTATCTGCCTTTGCCTGATAGCCCCTTTTCTTTTTTTTAAGGATTTACTTATCTAATTTAGAGAGTGTGTGCATACACATCTAACTGTGTGTGGGGGCGGGGGGTAGGGGAGGGTAGAGGGAAAAGGAGAATCTTAAGCAGATTCTGAGCTAAGTGCAGAGCCCAACGTGGGGCCTGATCTCACAACCCTGAGATCATGACCTGAACCGAAACCAAGAGTCAGATGCTTAACCAACTGAGCCACCCAGGCACCCCAATGTTTCCTTCTGATAAGGACCTCAGTCTCACTGGATTATAGCCTGCCCCATGATTCACCTGAACTAATTGCATCTGCAAAGATCCTCTTTCTGAATAAGATCACATTAACAGGAACTGGGGGTTAGGACTTCCACCCAACTTTTGGGGAAAGACATTGAACCCATTAACAGCTTAGCTAAGCTCAGCTAAGCGATCTGGGAATGGGCTGAGGACAGAGGGAGGTCTTAACATTTCACCAAGTAAAATGCACAAAGGTTAGGATCAACCACACCATATATGGGAAGAGGATGGGACACTCCTGCTTGGTCACGAACTGAGCAGCGACAGGGGCTTCCAGAAGGCCGGAATGTCCTGGCTTTATTTGTCTGTCTCGCTTAGGGTGCACCAGATCAAGGTGTCCCCAGGGCTCTTTCTCAGAAACATAATTCAGTTCTTTCCAACTGCCTCTGGTGAAGCTGATCCCTCAAGGAGTGATCACATTACCTGACCCAAAAGGGTAGGAAATTGGAGGAGAGGCAAAGATCTACCTAGCCTGGGTATCCTTGTCCAGATCTTGCCTCTGGAATATAGTGCTTGCGGCGAGCATCAGAGTCTGGAAAGGAAAAGAGGCACGGGAGGGAACAAGAAATCTATAGGAAGGATTAGTGGAAGCACGGGCAGGATCAGAGGGAACGGCCGATAAACACGCAGCACGGCATTCAGATTAGTGCAGTGGAATTGAGCTTGGGTAATAAAACCAGCAGCGGGAATAGCATCGATTGTTGAGATTCCAGGCAAATCCACCGTGAACATGTTTTCTTTCTTCTAGCCTTTGCCCCTTGGCTTTTGGAAGCAGAAACACTGAATCACTGTGTTCTGTACCAAAAGCTGATCTACGCTCCTCCCCAAAGGATGGATCCAAAAGCAGCTCTGTGTCAGGAGAGATGACAGAGGGCAGAAGCGGGGTCCAAAATGTTTGCAGCCATGGCTGTTGCCCATAGGGGCAGGCTCGGGGTTCTGAGACACAGACCAGAGTTTCTGCCTACAAGCCTGACTGCCCCTGGACCAGCACCAGGGGAGCCCAGGAGAGCCTATGTGGGGCCAGACCAGCAGACTTAGGGGAC